>NC_059083.1:23762995-24081844 GCF_020497125.1 Mauremys mutica
GCTAGGCAGGCAAGAGTCTCACTGCAGGGCTGCCTGGGAGCTCAGGGTACCTTAACACAGAGCATGGCTGGGGTGGGGCATGCACATCTGTGGAGCTCTGGTCCTGGCAAGTCCCCAGGCTGAGGTCCTTGTTAAGGGCCAGGGATGGTACTATGGCTAGAAAAGGCAGTATGTGCAACCCCTTTGCTAATGATGAGTGGTACATTGCGGACTGCAGTGCTGCCCCAGAGTAAAGAGGGGCTAGATTGACAGGCGCTTAACCACTGGAGGCAAGGTGGGTATAGAGGGTTTGGATCCCCCTAGTGAGAGTGGTAGACCTAGAGTGTGCGGGTACTGCTGTGGGCCATAACCCCAAGGTAAGGGGCACTGAGGGGTCCAGTGAGGGTACATGCAGTGTGGCTTGAGGCAGGAGAGAATATACACTGGGCCAGCAGTGGGCGCTCTGGAGCGCGAAAGCCTACTTTCCCCTGACTGACCAGCAGGAGGCACCGCACTGCTGCGTGCCTCAACCAATTGACACTTGAATTTTTAAAATCATGGATTTAAAGGACTTCAGTAGACATGGCCAGAGGTTAGTGGTCAAATTGCAGGAGTGTGGTGGGTGAGATTCTGTGGCCTGCAGTGTGCAGTTGGATCAGAACAGGATGATCATGAGTAGGTCCCCTTCTGGCCTTTAAAGTCTTTGGAGTCATTTCTTATAATTTAACAGCATCGTCTAAGTGAGAAACCAATTGATCAGCACCATTCTCTTCTCAGAGGCGCATCCCAATTTCCATTCCTAGATCCCTTCCCTAGGTACCTTTGAACTTCCCCAGAAATCTCCATTAGCAACAATCGTTTTCTGGCCAGACAACCACTGACTCGCTCTTCAGTTCAGTGAGAAATCTCTCCTCTGGCTGCTGGAACTTCCTCTTCTCAACACCTGGAGGGAAACAAATTTTATCATGATTGCTTATTTTACTGTGTGACTCATTATAAGTTCTGGCTAGTGAGTCCGCTGCTCTAAATGGGCCTAATGGAGTTAGAATTCCTCGGACCTTCTCCCAGGCCTCAAGAGAGCAGATGCAACAGCATCCCAGGACCAAGCAACCTTCTCTTCAAAAGGTCATTAATATTTCTTCTAACCTCTGGTCTGGAAGAGACGACCAGCTCCCTGGGGACAAAAGGGGAATTGGAGTCTCCGTGGCCAATTCACTCATTGGCCTCCATGCTCTGAGGGTCAGGAGGTTTCCCAGGTGTAAGTGCTGTAGGAAATCTGCCTCTAGGAGCTTAGTACTGAGGAACACCAACTACCCCTTCCCCAGCTCATTATCTCACAGGTCTCCTAAACAGCCCTCAGATGGGGAAAGGCTCTTGAAAACTACTGCCCATGGGCTGGCTGAAGCCGAGTGACCAGGATCCAGCAGTGACAGGCCCATAGTCCATCTCCACAGTCCCAGAAGCAGCCAGTCCCCCAGAGATGTGACATTTCTACAAAATACTTGAGGTCAGTCTTTCCCAGTGACTGGAGAATTCCAGAATCTTCTGTCACAAGAGTTAAGCACCCCAGGATGGATGGTGTGATTCAGAGAGATTTGTATCCAACCACGTGATCTCCACCCACACAATTTTGCTGTAGAGCCCCGGGGAGATGCGGTGCTAACCCTCATCATCAAGCTCTTTCCCAGCATTGTGGGAGTTGCGAGGGAGCCACATACCTGCTCCAAGGTGGTTCTGACATCCTAGAGGAGAAGAGAAGACAAAAAGAATTTCAGTCCTCTCTGACACACGCACACAGGGGATTCAGGGGAAGGGATTTAGGAAGTATGGGGGAAGAGACCCTGCCCTGTCACCCTCAGGGGCCATTGATTCCGAGCTTAATGGGGCTTTTCCATCTTTCATATCTCTGTGACTCTGCTAAGAATAATACTCAACTCAGTTGCCAGCACATGCACATTCTGAGTTACACTGGAGAACTCCGACTGCTGGAGTCCAGTGCAATATGATTCAGCAGCCCGCTCCTCCCTCAGTTGGGGTCTGGCATGTTTCTAAAGATGAGTGCCGGTTTCCCAATTGTCCCTGGTGTGTGCTCAACTCCATGCCCCACCTCCACACCCAAACCTTTCCCCAAATCTGGAGGGTAGCGGGAGGTATTTGTTTGGGCTCAGTTTGTATTGTTCCCCTCTACCCTGATAGAGAGAAAAGACCAAGCAGGGACAGTCATCTCCTGAAAACCAACCTGAAATGAACCATCTAAAGATTACAAAAGTTCTAACTAAGGCAAGGAAATGCGTTCGTTAATTATTTTGTTTTAGCTTTTGAATTATCCCTACGCTAAGACGTAGTTTTAGTCCTGTTTTTTGTAACTGTGAAGCTGAGATCCAGAGGAGAGACCTCTGTGTTTTAAATCCATTTATTACCCTGTAAATTTACCTTCCCTCCTAATTTTGCAGGTTGTGATTCTTGTACTTTTTTCCTTTATAATAAAAGTTCTTCTTTAAAGAACCGGATTGGATTTATAGTGTCCTAAAGATAAGGGTCTGGTCCTGTACTTTACCAATTAAAGGCCATTGGTTGGTATATCTTATTCTCAAGCCCTCCCCAGGAAAAGTGTGTAGGTGAAGGCACTTGGGGGGATATTTTGGGGGAATAGGGATTCCAAGTGACGCCATGTCTGAATTTTTGTTTTAAATCACTTGGTTGGTGGCAGCAAGGAACAAGCATAGGACCTTTTTGCCTTGGGGAAGTTTTTTAACCTAAACTGATTGAATATAAGATTAGGGGGTTCTTTCATGTGGGTTGCCCCACATCTGGTCCCCCAGAGTTCAAAGTTGAGGAGGGAAATCCTAACTATTGAGGCACACTCCCACGCTCCTCCCCCTCCCTCCCAGCATCTCCTGCACACAGTGGAACAGACTTGATTGCAGCAGGCAGATGGTGCTGGTAGAGAAGGGTGGGAGGAGTTGATACGGCAGGGCTGACGGTGGGTAGCACTGAGGGGGAGAGCTGGCTGTCCTGGAGCACCCACCTATGTTTCTCATTCAGTCTCACCTGTAGGAATTCACTCGCTGGCTTCTGACATTTCCCCTCCAGCTCACGGGTCAGCTCACTGAGATGGGAAATCAGCTCGGAGAGTTTACTGAGATTTTTATTCTGGATCCTCACAATCTCCTTGTCTAGCTTCTCCAGCTGGGCCAGCAGGAGTCGCTTTTGTTCCTCCAGGAATGCTGCAATTGCTGAAATTCATACACAATCTTCCTGCCTCTCGGTTTGTGTTTGTTTCTGTATGAAATAGGGCAAGTGCTGGTCAGGGACATGGATGGAACCCAGGTCCTTTCATGGAGAGCTGAGTGTGCAGGAGGGTGATTTTCTTTGAAAATCCTCAGATTTCTGACATTTGACTCTACCCTGTGGGTACTAGGCAGGGGATTCTCTCACACCTTCCCTTTCGGCCCCTGTATCCCTGTGAAAGGGATGTTTCTCTGTCAGTCATGGTCAGCATCTTCTGTTATTTATGGTCTGTGGAAATTCAGACCCAGAGCAGCAGGAGGCAGGACTCAACAACTATACTAACAGAGACATCCAGGGAGTTAAAAGAAACAAATGTTTTAAAAATGCACAAAATGTCTAGACACAAGTGGACAAGCACTTCACGGGGGACATTTTGTGATGAATTCAGGCAAGCCACAAGGGCTACTCATCTACTGAAATGAAAGCTTAGGGCTTGTCTACACATGAATCAAACCCAGCCATGGGCGCCAACTTATATGGGCTCCTGGGACTAAAGCCCCAGGAAATATTCACAGTCAGGGCCTCTGCTCCACCAATATTTGGAGCTAGGTTTCGCCCCTTTAAATCCCAGCCGTGGCCGGTAATTAAAAGGCTCTGGGTTGCCCGCAGCAGCGGGGAGCCCAGAGCCCTTTAAATCTCACACGCGTGACGGGAATTAAAAAGGCTCTGGGTTGCCCCGCATCGGCGGGGAGCCCAGAGCCCTTTAAATCTCAGCCGCGGCCAGGAATCAGAGGGCTCTGGGCTGCCCCCGCAGTGACGGGGAGCCCAGAGCCCTTTAAATCCCAGCCGCGGCCGGGAAATTAAAAGGCTCTGGGTTGCCCGCGGCGGCGGGGAGCCCAGAGCCCTTTAAATCTCAACAGCAGCCGGGAGTCCAGAGGGCTCTGGGTTGCCCGCGGCGGCGGGGAGCCCAGAGCCCTTTAAATCTCAACTGCAGCCGGGAGTCAGAGGGCTCTGGGCTGCCCACAGCGGTGGGGAGCCCAGAGCCCTTTAAATCCCATCCTTGGCTGGGAATCAAAAGGCTCTGGGTTGCCCGCAGCGGCGGGGAGCCCAGAGCCCTTTAAATCCCAGCCGGAGCCGGGAATCAGAGCGCTCTGGGCTGCCCGCAGAGATTTCGAGCCGTGGCTGGGATTTAAAGGGCTCAGGGCTGCCTGTGGCTGCCGGCAGCCCAGGGCTGTTTTCAATCCCGGCATGCAGCCGCTGTTTGCCCCCTCCCAGACCTCTGCCCCAACTGCCCCCCAGGACCCCCACCCCCTATCTAACACCGCTGGTGGTCCTTATTCCCTGATACCCCTCTCCTGGGACTCCTGCCCCTAACTGCCCCCCAGGACCCCACCCCCTATCTAAATGCCGCTGCTCCTTGTCCCCCCGATTGTTCCCTCCCAAGACCCCTGCTCCAACAGCCCCTTGGGACCCCAGCCCCTATCTAAGCCTCCCTTCTCCTTGTCCCTAACTGCCCCCTCCTGAGACCCCAACCAACTTCCCCCCAGGACCCCACCCCCTATCTGTCCCCTGATAAACCCCTGGGTCTTCCATACCTATCCTACTGCTGCCTGTCCCCTGACTGCCCCCCTGAACCTCTGCCCCATCCAACCACCCCTGCTCCCTGTCCCTTGACTGCCCCCCTGGAACTCCCTACCCCTTCTCCAACCTCCAGCCCCTTTACCGTGCCACTCAGACCAGAGTGTCTGGCTCCATGCAGCTCCAGACACATTGCTGCCATGCTCCTCCGTGGAGCCCACAGCCCCCCCCAGCACCTGCCTTCCAGATTTGAACACCTCAGGATTCAGGAGTGCTCAAGTTCAGTTTGGGCAGCTGTTACTTTCATTTTCTCCCAAGTCAAATATACTGATCCACTGTAACTTGCTGTAGAAAAAGCAGGATAAAATTGAGCAAGAAATACTTATTAGGACTGGAATTGCTATTTTCTACAGCCATTGCCTTTTTGTTTGTTTAAGGAAGACAGTGAAATTGCATTGGCAAATTTCCCCATAGAAAGAAAGAGTGGAACCAACAGGATAATAAAGGCACCTCAAACTTTTCCTCATTTATGGAGGACAGTCTTTTAATATGCATCCAGGTATCTTCCAATCACACAAGCTGAAAATTGTTTTTGCCCACTTTTTACCCTGCACCTCCCTGGTAAAAAACAATATGGGGAACCAATTTTTCCCCTGTCTAATATTTTATTATTTTTTATTTTGTTGGCACATAACAAAAATTTGGCTTGCTGAAATGACCCCTGCCCAGGGAGCGTTTACCAGATGAACCCAGGGCTGGGGGGAAAGGGCCCCAGGAAAGGTGGTGTGTGTTGGGGGGAGGCACTGGGTGTGGCAAAAAATCCTTGCAGGGGAAACTGAGGCACACACAACAGTAAAATATCCACAGAAAAATATTTTAAGAACACGTCCCAACTTCATCCAACAACAGGTTGGCAAAAACAAAATATAAATACTGTAAATATTTGAAGTAAAGGCAAAGTTGGGCTGCTTTTATTCTGAAACTTTTTTTTTCCACATTTTTAATTTGACCGCTTTGTAAAAAATTCTTGTGGCACCTTGACGCGTTTTAAAGCCCCCCCTTCCATTTTATATCTCGCCTTACAGGGCGGGGAGCGGGGGGGGCACAACCCAATTTTGGGCCCCACCCAAAAATTATACAAAAACGGCCCGCCCTATGAAAAACCAGCAAATCCATGATTTCATAGGAGAAACAACCAAACACAAAAGCCCATGTTTTTCCACTTAGGGCCACCCACAGGAAGTCCTTCCCTCCAAAACAGAAAACCAACGCCACTACATAGTCCCACAGCCTGGTTCCATCAAACCAACAGGCACCTACCAGATTAATTCCCGGCAAATTCCTCTCTCTAGTTCCCGCTTTACAATCCCCAGCAGCTTTTTTCCTCTCTCTTTTATTCCCTCAGAGTTTTTTTTTTTTTTCAAAATGGGACCTGGGATATTTCTTTTCCTGAAGAAAACAGAACATGAATTTTTGGGCAACAAAATTGGTTTCCTTGCCTTAGTGAAAGGCAGGGTTGGGCTGGAACTTCCGAATTGACCTTTATTCCGAAGGTCCCTTCCCAGTTCCTAGGATGATTTTGGGTATATCTCAAAAACAAAAAAAAAAAAAATCCTGGATAGTTGGAAGAAAAAGTGGCTCTTTTGGAAGTGGGGTGGTGTTTTTTTTTTCCACCCGTAAACCCAAGATGAACCTGTGGGTTTTTCCTTAATCGCTTTGTGACATTCACGGTGAACCCACCAAAGGGTGATGAAAACCTCATTAAATGGGGAAAAAACTAAGGTAGGCGTGGGGGTTCACAGTCAGGCCCTCGTTTTTTACCAATTTCTGGTGTTCAGTGGTTTTTATTTTTTTTTTTAGTAATTAGCAAGAGATCCTTCAATTTTATTACCCAACGATTAAACTGGAATATTTTTGGTGAATTGGGGAATTAATGGTTTAACAGAGGGCATAAACAGGGGCCACTGGAAGTCCACATGGGGGGTGAATTCTAATCAAAACCTGTTTTTTTTTTTTTTTGAAAGGCGATACAAAATCTCAGGCCCTGGGTTCTACACTTAGGAACCCCTTTTTTAAAAAAAATTTCGAACTTTTTAATAAGTAGCCGTTTAAATCGAATTAACCGTGCACCCCTGTCCCACACCAGGAAAGCCATTTTTTAACTTCTCGACATAGAGGGCCCCTCCCTTTTAGTTTTCCGAATTCTGTACCTCCTCCCCCGACGGAGGGAAGGTGTAAAAAAAAGCGCTAAATTCCCGACAATGGGCCCCCTTATGGTTCGAATTTAGGCCCCTAGGTGTGGATGTCAAATCGAACTTAGTAGCTCGCGGTGAGCTATCCCACAAGTGGCACCACTACTTGTTTTTTTGAAAACCGCTCTGGACAGTAAAAATAGTCCGAGCTTCGATTTGTTTATGTTTCTTGCACCAGCCCCCCACACAGGGAAAAGCACCCTGGGAAAATCTTGAAAATTCCCTTTTTTCCCTGGGTCTGAACAGTTTGTTGAATCTTCCATTTTTCGTGGTTTGGACATCGGGGGCCCCGAGCTCCCAGCTAGAGCACCGGCAAAGCAATGCAAGAGCTCCCTCCAGCCAGAGGAAGTTTCAAATGGTAATCTCTGAATAGAAAGAGGGCCCCCCCTAGCAATAGACTGACCGGGAAAAGTCCCCACCCTTTTGGATCTGAATTATGGTACGTGGTGGGGCGAGGAGTTTCCCCACACCTGTGCTTTCGGAGCTGCGCTCCCAAATAACGGAATGCAAAGACCCCTACTAGAAGGTATTCCCCCCCTCCCCAAAGCCATGGCCAAGGGACAGAGGAAAATTACAGGCGGGATGCAACAACAGCTCCCGCCGTGAAAATCAAGGACCCCAGACAAGGCTACCAAAAAATCAAAGCGTCAAACGGACGCTACGGAGCCTGCCACCACTGCCCCACTAGTGACCATGGACTCTGACGATGGGACAGTGTCGACGGACAGTTCCTCGGCGATGTTCGCGGACGGGGAAGATGAGGAAGGGTTTGTGGAGGACGAGGCAGGCGACAGCGCTTACAACGCTGGTTTCCCCGACAGCCAGGATCTCTTTCATCACCGTCATGGAGATCCCCTACCAACCCTCCCCGGCCGTTAACCCGGACCCTGAATCAGGGGAAGGAGCAGTCGGTAAGTGCTTTAAACATGTAAACTTTTATTCTTAATATAACAGGAAGCTGAAGTAGGCGAAAAGGAGGCCTCTACAGATAGGGGGATAGACTAGACAACCTCCTGGGCGATCTCCACGCAGCTCTCCTGGAGGGAATCGAAAAGCCTCCGCAGGAGGTTCCTGGGGAGAGATGCCTTATTGGGTGCTCTGTGGTAGCACAGTTTTCCGCGCCAGGCTTTCATGAGGTACTCAGGGAGCATTGCCTCCCTGAGCACGGCTGCATAGGCCCCTGGTTTGTGCTGGCTTTCACGCAGCATGCGCTCTTTATCTCCTTCAGTGAACTCCTCAGTGCGATCTCGCTCAGCGACTCCTGCATCTAATTAGGGGAATTACTGTAATGTTACGCCTGGGTCCAAAGTATGTTTAAAAAAATCTCCGGACAGACGGCATAGCAGAGACTCAGCACGCTGCTGCGTGACAAGCGTAACGGAAAGCCAAAGAATCAAATGGATGCTCATGGAGGGAGGGAGGGTGGGGGACTGAGGACGCAAGGTATCCCACAGTTCCTGCAGTCTCCGAAAAGCATTTGCATTCTTGGCTGATCTCCTAATTAACCTGTACGGTCAACAACACATTGTCCTCTGGCGGTTCAGGGCATAGCTCGTCAAATGTACCCCCCTTCCCTACACCCCCAGAAGGAAAGGAGAAAAAAAATCGTCTCTTGAGCTCTTTTAAATGTCACCCTATGTGTACTGAATGCTGCTGGTAGACGCTATGCTGCGGCACTCTACTGTAGCATCCTTTCCCCCCTCTGCCTCATGGGTGACTGATGGTCCAGGTTGATGACTGAATATCCGTTGTCATCAAGCATCAGCCAGCCGCCTTGCTGTAGATTGTTGTTAGTGCAATGAGACTGGTACCCGTCCTTGTCATCAGCCCATAAGTAGATGGCATGCTAACCGTCTTTCCATATTAGCAACAGTGGGGATGAGCTCCATCAGCCCCCGCCCTTCATGTGTAAAGAAACGCTTAGTACTGCCTGGACTGTGGACTGACATACGCCGCAGGCTTCTGTTTTCCACTTCCCCACCACACGTGCTTCCCTGTCCTGTCTGGCCAACTCCATCGCAGCTGGACGGTGCCTTCCCCTCATTTCATTTCAGTAACAAGTCACTATTTCTTATTCCTGAATTCTTTATTACTTTAGCACACAAATCAGGGGACACTGCAACGGTAGCCCGGGAAGGGGGGGAGGAGGGAAGCAACAGGTGGGGTTGTTGCAGGAGCACCCCCTGTGAATGCCATGCAGCTCATCATTCCTGCATAATCTGACACGGAGCGGCTGTGCTCTCTGGTTCTCTGAAACACTGGATCTCTACTACACTAGCCCCATTTTCTATGCAGGAATTATTCTATTTTTAGATACCATAAAGAAGGAATTGACTCGGGGAGTCATTCCCAGTATTGTCTTTTGCACCCCCAGCTGATCTTGGCCAGAGGCACCTATGACAGCAGCAGAAGGTATAATGCAATACGGCTGGTAACCATCATTACCTTGCCAATTTACAATGGCATGGTAGATAGTACAATATGGCTGATAACCATCTGTGCTGTCATGCAAAAGCAAATGAATGCTGCTGTGTAGCACTGCTGAATCGCCTCAGTCCGCGGCATCTAGTACACATACGGTGACAGTGACAAGAGGCAAAAGAGGCTCCATGGTTGCCACGCTATGGCGTCTGCCAGGGCAATCCAGGGAAAACGGGCTTGAAATGATTGTCTGGCGTTGCTTTCCCGGAGGAAGGAATGAGTGACTACATGTACCCAGAACCACCCGCAACAATGAAATTTGCACCATCAGGCACTGGGATCTCAACCCGGAATTCCAAGGGTCGGGGGACACTGCGATGGGGTGGAACAGGGGCAGAGTTTATGCTTTCCAGATTGCCTGCTGCAGGAGTGCGGACGAGATAGGTGCTGTGCATGGTCTTGTTCACAGACACAGACTAGACTGTGTTCATTGTTCGCAGAAATGTATCTTTGCAAGGAATTCACTCCCTCTTTCCCATCACACAGCTTCGACTGTCTCCAGACCTGCCAAAGCATCCCCCTCACAGAGGCTGGCAAAGATTAGGCGGCGAAAGAGAAAGACACGGGACGAGATGATCGCTGAAGTTATGGGGTGCTCCCGAGCCGAGGCAGACCAGCAGAACCACTGGAGGGAGACCCTCTCTCTGTACCAGCGCTCACACAGCGAACGGGAGGAGAGGTGGCGTGAGGAAGACAAGCAGGCGACTCAAACGCTGCTTGGACTAATGAGGGAGCAAACGGACACGCTCCGGCGCCTTGTGGATGTTCTGCAGGACCGCAGCCAGGAGGACAGAGCCCCCCCGCAGTGTATCTGCAACTGCCCTCCCCTGCCACAAAGTCCCATACCTCCCGTCACCCAAAGTAACCAGAAGGAGTGGCGCCAGGGGTTGTGAAAATTATCACTGCACCCCAGCAGAGTGCTCAGGTAGACAAAAGCTCTCATACCCTAATTTTTGAGAATTCCTTCCCTTCCTGACTCACCCTAGCCCCAATCCCAGTTTTCATCCCCTGACTGTCTGGTTAATTATTAAAAATACTTTGCTGTTAATTACTGTTTCCATCATGCTTTTTTACACAACGCTGCGTTTGAAGGGGTGGGTGGGGAAGGGGGTAGGGTATTGCATAGGACAGTCACCTTTAGCAGGGTACAGAGACGGGGGCAGGATCAGCAGCAGGTCACACACACAGTGCAGTCAGTAGGCACCCTGGTCGGTATGGGAGGTGGTTTGCAGGTTCTGTGTGGGTGGGGGGGTACGTGACTTTGTAGCGGGGGAGGGGGGTTACAGATCTCATGCAACGGTCCCTGTCCTGGACCACAGAGCCACGCAGCAGAGGAATCTGTATCCGTCCTCCCCCGCCACAAGGCGACATAGCCCCCACACACAGAGTCCCAAAAAGGAGGGATGGCAGGCTCTGTTGAAACAACCAGTCCGGCCCTGTGGACCGCTCTGGGAGCAGGAGCCTGTCATTCCTCGAGTTTAGAGGTGGTCTTTACATCACCGCACACCCTACCCAGCACAGTCTGCGTCCCAGTTTCAACCCTTTAATGCAAAGTCATCAATAAAGAAACCTTTGTAAAGTTACAGTGGAACATGTATTTTATTTTTAAACGTGTGTTGGAAGTGGGGGAAGCGGGGTGGAAGGGGTATGTAACTGCAGATGCTGGTCAACAGTAACTTGGTAAAGAAACAGGGGCAGGTTCAGCTTCTCTGTAAAGAAACTGAACAGTCACAGGTCACGCTGCTCGCTGCTCGCTGGTACTTGAAGAGTTCCTTGTCGCTGTCCCAGGCGCCTGTATAGGACATTAGCGGGTAGGCTGGGTTCCCGAGGATCACTATAGGCATCTGCACATCCCCAAGAGTTATTTTGTGGTCCGGGAAGAAACTACCTTCCTGCAGGCGTCTAAACAGAGCAGAGTTCCTGAAAACACGCGCGTCATGAACTTTGCCTGGCCACCCGACGTTGATGTTGGTAAAACATCCCCCATGGTCCACCAGTGCTCGCAGCACCATTGAAAAGTAGCCCAATTTCTCAGCAGCTGACTGTGGAAGAGGTGGACGATAAGGTGCGAGGAGTTGACAACGGCCATAAGTGCAGCGATGATCGCAGCGGGCTCCATGCTCGCAGTGCTGTGGCGTCCGCGCTGTCACTGACCAGAAAAGTGCGCTAACAGATTTCCCGCCGGCGCTTTCAGGGAGGGTTGTGGAGGGTTGTGATTGACGGTTCAATGATTGACAGTTACCCAAAAACACCCTTGACACATTTTTTCCCCCAGCAGGCATTGGGGGGAAAATCCCAGAATTCCAATGGGGCAGCGGGGAATGCAGGAACTGTGGTAGATAGCTTTCCCACAGTGCACCGCTTCCAAATTCGACGCTGGCCCCGTTACTGTGGAACTCAACACAGTCGTAATTAGTGTTTTTAGTGTGGATACACAAATTCAGACTATACTTCGTAAGGTCCCGAGTCCACAAATTCGACTTAAAGTTGATTCGGAATGTCTTGTAGTGTAGGACATACCCTCAGAAGCCACCAGGGTTTAAATATGGGCCTGGGATTTCAGCCCTGAAGCCCTGGGGCTGCACTGGTTGGGCAGCAGCTGGTCTAACGCACCAGGGCAAAACTCGATGGAGACATCGGGAGGCCATTCGTCTGGTTTGGTAGCTGCACAGTCCAGTTTTGTGGAAGCACTAATCCCCTGTCCGTGCAGGGACCCAGCATCGGACATGGCTTTGTCTGGTGCAAACGGCGAGAGGAAGAAGAACTGAGGCTGCAGGAGGACACAACCCGTGAGAGGTGGGGGCGGGGCTGGAGGTGGCACCTTCATGCAGAATGATGCAGGGGGTGGCTACGCTGGAAAAAAGCGGTAGTGTGGGTCCACACAGGGTGACTGATACTGGTGGAGGATGGGCCCATGGCATGGCAGACGTGGGTATCGAGCCGATGGTTCTGGGGAGATGCGCTCAGTGACCTCCCTAATTAGACATGATGCAGAATCTGTACAAAGAAGTCGAATTGGTTGGGGGTTTGCCCCATGGGGCTGTCCTAACCCTCTTCTCCATGGCAATGGCCCACTGGGTAGGTAACTCCACAGTCCCATTCCCTCCGGTAAAGATCCTGGAAGCAGTGCATTCTGGGAGATTTTCAAAAAGCTGGTTTGTTTGGACAAACAAGAACAGGTCTGACTGGTCCTTGCCCAACCGTTACACAAACAGAAGCAGGTCAGACTGGCACCGGGGTCAGCTCCAGCCTGGGGTTTCGGTTTTGCTATACACCCAGTGTAAATCCCTCACAGTGGTACTTGGCAATGAGACCTGAGCTGTCTGGAGACTCTTTTGTGTGCGGACTGAAGGTGCTCGGGGTCCCACGCAGCATTTAGGCCCAATGAACTCCTCTCAATGCAGGCCGGCAAGCAATCTGAGTTTAAACAAAAACCCCTCATGGAGAAACACAGGAGTTGCAGAATCCCAGGGTAACGTCTACCACAACAAGAGTAGATCGATTTAACTTGGGTCGAATTTGTGGAATCGACCTTATGAATTCGAATTTGTGTATTCCACGACTAAGGACACTAATTTCGACTTTTGTGAGTCCACACTAACGGGGCAAGCGCTTTTCGACATTGGAAGCGAGTGCAATTTCCTGGGCATGCTAATCCCACAGTCCCCCCCCGCTTCCCATTGGAATGCTGGGTAGAGCCCCCAATTGCCTGCTGGGGGAAAAAATGTTATCGAGGGTGGTTTTGGGTAACATGTCGTCATTCCAAACGCCGTCACTCCCCTTCCCGCCTTCCCCCACCTCCTGGCGGGCAATCAGTTCGCAGCACATTTTCTGGTCAGTGGACAGCGCGGACTACCACAGCACTGCAAGCATTGGATCCCGCTGCGATCATCGCTGCAGTTATGGCCGTTGTCAACTCCTCGGAGCTAAATCGTCCACCTCTATCCACAGTCAGCTCCTGAGAAATCGTGGCCGAGGAGGCTCCGGCAGCACTGGTGAGCGACATGAAGTCTGAGAGTGGCACAGACCGCTCACAAAGCATGGGATCCCACGCCGCGGAGATCATGGGTGGCAATGGGTCACGTTCATGCTATGGGACGGCGATTCTGGGCCCGGGAAACAAGCACGGACTGGTGGGACCGCATAGTGCTGCAGGTCTGGGATGAATCACAGTGGCTGCGAAACTTCAGGATGCGTAAGGGCACTTTCCTTGAACTCTGTGACTTGCTGTCCCCTGCCCTGAAGCGCCAGGACACCCGGATGCGAGCAGCCCTGACTGTGCAGAAGCGAGTGGCCATAGCACTCTGGAAACTTGCAACGCCACACAGCTACCGGTCAGTAGCGAACCACTTTGACGTGGGCAAATCTACCGTGGGGGTTGCTGTGATGCAAGTAGCCCACGCAATCGTTGAGCAACTGCTCTCAAAGGTAGTGACCCTGGGAAACGTCCAGGTCGTCATAGATGGCTTCGCCGCGATGGGATTCCCAAACTGCGGAGGGGCTATAGATGGGACTCACATCCCTATCCTGGGACCAGCCCACCAGGCCAGCCAGTATATTAACAGAAAGGGCTACTTTTCAATGGTGCTGCAAGCACTGGTGGACCATAGGGGACGTTTTACCAACATCTACGTTGGGTGGCCGGGCAAGGTTCATGACGCGCGTGTGTTCAGGAACTCTGGTCTGTTTAGACGCCTGCAGGAAGGTAGTTTCTTCCCGGACCACAAAGTAAGTGTTGGGGATGTGGAGATGCCTACAGTGATCCTCGGGGACCCAGCCTACCCGCTAATGCCCTGGCTCATGAAGCCCTATACAGGCGCCCTGGACAGTGACAAGGAGCTCTTCAACTACGGGCTGAGCAAGTGCAGAATGGTGGTGGAGTGTGCTTTCGGACGTCTGAAGGGGAGATGGAGGAGCTTACTGACTCGCTCGGATCTCAGCGAAAACAATATCCCCATTGTTATTGCAGCTTGCTGTGTGCTCCACAATCTCTGTGAGAGCAAGGGGGAGACCTTTATGGCGGGATGGGAGGTTGAGGCAAATCGCCTGGCTGTCTGATTACGCTCAGCCAGACACCCGTGCAATTAGAAGAGCCCAGCGGGAAGCGCTGTGCATCCGGGAGGCTTTGAAAGCTAGGTTCCTCAGAGAGCAGGGTTAACTTGTGACTGTCCAGTCTCTTTACAGAGAGGCTGAACCTGCCCCTGTTTCAGTTACTATTCACTTTTTTTCAGCGGTTACATACCCCGTTCAACCAGGTTTCCCCCCTTCCAACAGACGTATAAAAATAAAGTTATTTGAACATTTTTAATTAACAAAGTTTTCTTTACTAACGAATTCGCGTTCAAGGGTTCAAACAGGGACGCACACTGTGGTGTGTACGGTGTGCAGTGATGTACAGACCGCTTCTACACTCGAGGACTGACTGGCTCCTGCTCCTACAGCGGTCCTCTGGGGGAGGACGTTTACAGGAGGGTGTGCAGGAAGGGGTGGGTTTGCAGGAAGGGGTGAGGGGTGTGTGGGAAGGTTGAGTAGGTGTGGGGGGATGATGGCTCTGGCTGGGGCTCAGGGCATCGGAGTGGAAGGGCGTGGCTAGGGTGGAAGGGCATGGTAAGGGCAGCCTGCCTTGCCTTTTCTGGATGCCATGCTCTCGGACCCTGGGTCAACATACACTTCCCACACTGACCTGGGGCAGCAGACACCTCGCAGAGTGACCCGGGTGCCTAGTGACTGCACTCTGTGTGTGACCTGCTGTTGATCCTTCCCCCATGTCTGTACCCTGTTAATGGTGGCTGTCCTATGCAATTAACAAACCCCTCCCCCCCCCTCTCACAAAGTCTTCTGCAAAGAAAGATGACGGAAACAGTAATGAACAGCACACTATTTTTTAATACTCAACTACACAGTTGGGGGATGAAACTGGGGTATGGGATCGGTTAGCCAGGAAGGGAAGCAATTCTCATACTTTAGGGAATGAGAGCTGTTTGGTACATGAGCGCTCTGCTGGGGTGGAGTGACAGTTTTCACGGCCCCTAGCGCCCCTCCTTCTTGTGATTTTGGGTGAGGGGGGGACAGGACTTTGTGGCGGGGGAGGGCGGTTGCAGATACAGTTCAGGGGGGCTCTCTGCTCCTGCCTGCGGTCCTGCAGAACATCCACAAGGCGCCGGAGCGTGTCCGTTTGCTCCCTCATTAGTCCAAGCAGCGTTTGAGTCGCCTGCTGGTCTTCCTGCCGCCACCTGTCCTCCCGTTCGCTGTGTGAGCGCTGCTGCTGAGAGAGGGTCTCCCTCCACTGGCTCTGCTGGGCCGCCTCGGCTCTTGAGCAGGACATCAGTTCAGCGAACATCTCGTCCTGAGTCTTTTTTTTTCGCCGCCTAATCTGCGCCAGCCTCTGTGAGGGGGATGCAGGGGCAGTTCGGGAAAGAGCCGCAGCTGTGTGATGTGAAAAAGGAAGTGATTTCCTTGCAAAGATACATGTTTGCGAACATTGAACACAGTCTACTCAGTTTCTGTGAACAAGACCATACAGGGAACCTAATCTCATGTGCTCTCAGGACAAGCTCGAATTTTCGGCATTTCGCTTTCATTGCCTGGGGCCTTGCACTGGAGATCGGACAAGCGGTGCAGGACACCAGAATCCGTGTAGCAGCCAGGCCTGGTAAGCCTTAAACTTTAGGCTGCTTAACAGTTAATGGATAGCAAGTGCCCTCCCGCTGCAGGCAATCTGGAAAGCATAAAGTCTGACCATGTTCCAGCCCCTCGCGGCTGTCCCCGGGAAAGATCCCTGTATGCTTTTCCTCTGCTGCCTCCAACACGTGGCTGTTAAACGACGGTCATTGTTATGCAAAGGAAAAGTCAAGCATTCACAACAGTAACATTACACTAATTCCCCTAATTAGATGCAGCAGTCGCCGAGCGAGATCACCCTGAGGCGGGTCACCAGGAGAAACAGAGAGCGCATGATGCGTGAATCCCTGCACAGACCAGGGCCATATGCTGCCATGCTGGTCGAGGCAATGCTCCCACTGTACCTCAGGATGGCCTGGCGCGGAAGAGTGTGCTTCCACGGAGCACCAAATAAGGCACCTCTTCCCAGGAACCTCATTAGGAGGCTTTTCGATTACCTCTCCGAGAGCTTCGTGGAAATGTCCCAAGAGGACTTTTGTTCTATCCCCATTTGCATTGACCTTCTTTTCATATAGTTTTCATTCCTGTTTTTAAAAAAATAAATGTTTACTTGTTTATAACACTTACAGACTGATCCTTCCCCTGATTCAGAGTCCGGGGTAACGGCCAGGGAGGGTTGGTAGGGGATCTCTGTGAGGGTGATGAAGAGATCCTGGCTGTCGGGGAAAGCAGTATTGTAAGCGCTGTCGCCTGCCTCGTCCTCCACAAACCCTTCCTCATCTTCCCCATCGGCGAACATTGCCGAGGAACTGCCCGTTCGACAGTATCCCATCCTCAGAGTCCACGGTCACTGTTGGGGCAGTGGTGGCAGACCCACCGAGAATGGCATGCAGTGCCTCGTAGAAGCGGCATGTCTGGGGCTCGGCTCCAGAGCGTCCGTTTGCCGCTTTGATTTTTTGGTAGCCTTGTCTCAGGTCCTTGATTTTCACGTGGCACTGCATTGCATCCCGGCTGTATCCTCTGAGTGCCATGGCTTTGGAGACCTTCTCGTAGGTCTTTGCATTCCGTTTTTTTGGAGCGCAGCTCCGAAAGCACAGACTCATCGCCCCACACAGCGATCAGATCCAAGACTTCCCGGTCAGTCCATGCAGGGGCCCTCTTTCTACTCTGAGATTGCATGGACACCTCTGCTGGAGAGCTCTGCATCGCTGCCTGTGCTGCTGAGCTCGCCATGATGTCCAAACAGGAAATGAGATTCAAACTGGCCTGACAGGAAAAGGAATTCAAATTTTCCCGGGGCTTTTCCTGTATGGCTGATCAGAACATCTGAGCTCGGACTGCTGTCCAGACCGTCAACACAGTGGTGCACTGTGGGATAGCTCCCGGAGCTACTAAGTTCGATTTGCATCCACATCTAGCCTAATTCGACATAGCCATGTCGAATTTAGCACTACTCCCCTCGTCGGGGTGGAGTACCGAATTCGAACTAAAGAGCCCTCTAGGTCGAATTAAATGGCTTCCTGGTGTGGACGGTGCGCGGTTAATATCGAATTAAACGCTGCTAAATTCAAATTAAAGTCCTAGTGTGGACCAGGCCCCAGTGAGAAACCTCCTCTCCCTGCTGGGTTTGGGACCTTTATCAAGGCGTCTCTCCCTCCTAACGGACACAATTCATCACTGGGTGGGGCTGATGCTAAGATGTCAGCATGGCAAAGTGGTTCGGGTCGTGGACTGGGTCTGGGAAAATCTGGGTTCTATGCTAAGCTCTGTCACTGACATGCTCGGTGACTGTGTGCAACTCGCTGCCCCGCTTTGTGCCTCAGTTTCCCTTCCCACCTTTTGTCTAGCTAGACCAGTGGTAACCTACCAGTCGATTGCAATCAACTAGTTGATCCTGGAGATTCTCCCAGTTGATCGCAAACTCTGGAAGCTGTGAGGCACTCCCAGAAGGGGCCAGCCTGCCCCTGCAGCCTGGGGTGAGGGCAGGGTTCTCTTCATGTGGCTCCTGCCTGCAAGCACCGCCCCCGCAGCTCCTATTGGCCAGAAATGGAAAACTGTGGCCAATGGGAGCTGCGGGAGTGGTTCCTGCAGAGAGGGGCAGCGTGTGTAGCCACATGCTCCCCTCCAGGGGCCACAGGGGCACATTGGCCCCTTCCAGGAGTGGCGCTGGGTTAGGACAGGCAGGAGCCTGCGTTAGCCCCGCTGCACTACTGACCGGGAGCCACCTGAGGTAAGTCAGTGCTGCCCAGCTGGAGCCAGCTTCCCTCACCCCCTCCTGCCTCCCAACCCCCTACTCCAGCCCTGACCCTCCTCCCAGAGCCAGCACCCTGTGCCCTCACCTGCTCCCCATCTCCCCTGCCCCAGGCTCAGACCAGAGCCCCCTCCCAGACTGCAAATCCCTCGGCCCCAGCCCAGAGCCCGCACCGCCACCTGAATCCCAACCTCCTGATACAGACGAGTTGACCATGAGTGAGGGTGGGGGAGAGCAATGGAGGGGGAGGGATATGGAGTGAGTAGCGCTTCTGGGGCGGGGGGTAGATCCTGCTTTCAAGATTTGATATTTTGCCTCTGTTGCCACATTGCCAGATCATTAATTTTGTTACAGCATCTCCCGTACAATGAAGACTTTACAGAGCTGAATGATGAGTCACACCCGTGACAGGGAACTCTCAGTGAAATTAGCCTGTCATTAAAACCCAAAAGTTAACCCATTAAATTTGACAGCAATTCCCTACCTTGTACTCCTGGGCAGCCTCCTCGATGGGAACCACCGTGTGAGCGCGGTGAGCCCGGGATCTGTCACACACCACACAGATGGGGGTTTGATCCTCTTCACAGAACAGTTTCAGAGCCTCCTGGTGTCTCTCACACACCCCGTCCCCTCCTGCTCCTTTTGCCGCCTGTAAATTCAACTGCTTGGTGATTTTTACGACATTTGCCAGTTGCCTGTTGGGCCTGAGGTTTCTCTGTTGCACAGTTTCTCCGCACCGAGGGCAGGATATATCGGATCCCTCCCAGCACTGGCTGATGCAGGCTCGGCAGAAATTGTGCCCACACTCCAGAGTGACAGGTTCTGTGAAATACTCCCAGACAGACGGGACATGTCGCTTCCTCCTGGAGACTTTCCATGGGGTTCTCTGCAGCCATGGCTCCCTCTGGGCAGCGGATCAGGGTTAGTTTCAATTTCCTGAATTCACACTATGCCCCACCTGCAGCAGCAAGGGGGTGTTTCCTTGCCAGAAAATGACTCAGGCTGTTTGCAGAGAGGGAAGGACCCAACCAATTTAATCCCTGGAGGCTTTAGTGTAAAAATGTACAATCACATTGTGTGCCAGGTAACTTTCAGTGAAATTAGCCTCTAATTAAAACCCCTAATGTATCACTAGGACTCTGGTCCTGCAATCAGCCCCTGAGCTGGTGGGGAGGGTCACTGAGGCATCCCCCTGTGAGGCTGAACCTGGAGGAGAAGCAGCTGGGTGTCTAAGGAGTGATAGGCTGGGGCAGAATTTTGTTTTATAATATATAATTTTGACAGATAATCTTTTTTTAAGCAATTTTTATATTTATCGATTTAAACTTTCACAGCTGCACAACAATCTGGGTTTTAAGCATTTCATTCCAATTAAAATGTTCACGGTTGTGGGAAATTATGGGGGGATCAGACAATATTTTGGTCAGGACTGGAACTATTTAATGACACTGGACACTGAGAGTCAAAAATATTGAAGCTTTAGAACTGTTAAAATTGTCTGTGAGCCGTAAATGGTTCATATCGTACCTGTCATTACTCTGCCTGGCTGTCGGATGGACTGTGTGCAGCTGGTTACTGAGAGACATTCAGTCAGACAGCTGGGGTGACATTTTTGTGCTCTGCCCCTTTCTCAGTAAACTGAGACTTTTCAGGATCAGGACACTGACTCATATCGCTTTCTGGGGCTACTTGCTCAGCGTCTGCTCAGAGCTCAGCACCGTGAGGCCCTCGTCCTCCAAAGACTGTAATGCCAAGAGACACACAGGCATTGTAGAGATGGGGAAACTGAGGCAGAGAGCGGGGTGGTTCAGTAGGCCCCCTATTCAGTGACTGCAAGGGCCAGTGCAGACCTTAGCAGCAGCCAGGCAAGTCCTGAGCTCCAGCTAGAGCCGCATCGCAGCTTTAATGGTCCTAAGGGGCTTTGCCAGGGTGCAGAATGTAAGAGATGCAGCTTCTTCCTGGCCACACCCCTCTAGTCCTTTCCACCCCTCCCTCCTCCAGCCTGTCCCTGCCCCAACCCCACTCCCTCCCGCCCCTCCCAGGGGTGCTCCCTGTGCCTGCAGCTGCTGGGGAGGAGGCACAAACAGCCGTTCTAGCCGGCCCAGGAGCCAGAGCACACTGAGGGGCTGGATCCAAATGTCAAGAATCACCTAATTTGGGTGCTGACCTAAGTGCTGAGGGGCTGGTTCTCCAAGGGGCTGGGCACCTGCAGCGCCCACTGACTCCAGTTCCTGCTGTGGATGCAGCTGGAACATGTGCCCTGGAGTCCCGTATTTTGAAGAGGTATTTCAAGACATACAGAATTAGGCCATTGTTTAAAATTTAGGCCTTACCGATTTGCCTATTGTGATGTTACTGAAATGAACTGTGACCGTTTAGATCATTGTTGCAACCAAGGTCCTAGAGCTGCACCAAATATTATACAAAGAAGGTCAAGTAAGGTGTCCATGAAAAGGTTGTAATTTGCTGGTTATGGTTATGCTGCCTGTATGTGTGTATCGTTTTTGTATTTGAGAAGTTATGAATAGTGGCTATCTGCTTGTTTCTCAATGTGTCTGATTTTAAGTAGCATCAGTGAAGCATTTGGTCAGCTTCTTGAGAAAGGACTCTTCTGTGTAGGTGCCAGATCAAGAAACACTTAGCTGACAGCGGATTCTTGGGAGACTCCACTCCACTTCTGAGGAGCCGTCCTGGGAATGTTCAAGGTAGCATGTGAGCAATGGCTGCTCTACCAGCAAACTGAGTCATGCATGGACCTGTGACTCACCCATGTGAATCCAAACTCCATTTTGGCTGCTGTGATTTTCCGCAGTAAGAACAAAGGCATTTCCATCCACCTGGCAAGAGGATATGAAAGGCCCTGGAAACCCCTATATTTTGATCTTCTGTCCTGCTTCTGACATCTGGAGGAACTTTGCTAGATACTGAAGCTCTGAGGAACGGACTGAACGACCCATCCAAAGCTGTTTTTGATTGTACTCCAGAGACTTAATTTGAGCTTGCAGTTTATTCCACCACTGCTATAAGCCTGAACCAAGAACTTTGCAATTGTTGTGTGTATTTGATACCAGTTAACCAATTTTAACTCTCATCTATATTTCTTTCTTTTTATGAATAAATCTTTAGGTTTTAGATTCTAAAGGATTGGCAACAGCGTGATTTTGTGGGTAAGATTTGACTTGTATATTGACCAGGGTATGGGGCTTGTAACTTTTTTTTTTTTACTGGAGTATTGGTTTTCATAACTGTTCATCCCCATATAGTGTGGGCTGGTGGTGATACTGTGAATCTGGAGGGAATTGTTTGTTTGACTTCTGGTTAGTCACTGGGATGAAAGGGAAGTCCTCTCTGTTTGGCTGGTTGGGTGTAGGCTTGGGCTGTGAATGCCCTGCTCTTTCCTGAATTGATCCTCTCAGTAGTGTCCCCCAAGAGCATGCCTTGTTAGACCCATTAACAGCAGTACGTGGGCTAAGACTCATTGTATATCCCTGTTTATACTTGGTCACTGCTCAATCCCGTTATTCTAAGCAGAAGAGGAAGCAGCTCCAGGGGTGCTTCTGGAGCTCAAACCCCCACAAAAAAATAGCACGTGCTCAGAACCCACCTGCTACAGCTGTTTGATGGGGCCATTGATCACTGTTTGGCAGCTGGAGAAAGTGCTTGGGTGAGGGCAGAGAGCAGCAAGCCGCAGTGTGGGAGGGGGCTTCTGGGGAAGGGTTGGATCAGGGGTAGGAAGCGGTGGAGAGAGGGCGGGGCTGGGGGCTGAGTGGGAGTGGAGCACTCTGAGTGAAAAATAAAAGTCTGCACCTATGATAAGCAGAGAGCTGGCAGTGAAAGGCCCATGTTTACATCCCCAGTGTCTACAGGCAGCCAGTCCCCCAGGGATGTAACAACAAGTTAATAATTGACGATTACCTGTTCTGTTCATTTCATCGTTGCCTGTTCTGTTCATTGCCTCTGGGGCACCTGGCATTGGCCACTGTCCAGAAGACAGGACACTGGGCTACCTGGACCTTTGGTCTGACCCAGTGTGGCCGTTCTTATGTTCTTATAATCTTTCCCACGGGATGGGAAAATCCACTGTTTTGTTCATGGGCTGAGAAACCTCAAGGTTAATTTGAACAAAGTGAAAGTAGCGGAAAATGGGACCCCTGCGCCGCACACTGTGCTGAGGTGCCCTGGGGAGACGTGGCTTTCACCTGGTGTCCAACCCCTGCCCAGTCTCAAGAAGTGTGAGAGGGGGTGAGAAGGAGCCACATGCCCGTTCGTGGTGCCTCTGATGTCCTAGAGAGGGAAGAGAGAAAAGAGCTCTCAGTCTAATACGTCACACAGGGGGGAGCCTTCCATTATGCAGAATGGGGCTCGACTCCTATCTCTGACTCCAGCTCCACCCCCCTCCACCCCTTCCATCAAGGCTACAATCCTGCCCATTTCTGCCCTGTCTCCTGTGTGCCGTTTGAGGGAGAAGGTAATATGCCACGTTTACAGAGAATTCTTAATAGGAGTAAAAGATAAGTAATTCAGTTTCTATTCCTAGCTAAAGGCTTTGGCTACACTTGAAACTCCAAAGCGCTCCCGCGGCAGCGCTTTGAAGTGCGGAGTGTGGTTGCGGCGGCAGGGCTGGGAGAGAGCTCTCCCAGCACTGCAGGTACTGCACCTCCCCGTGGGGATTAGCTGCGCTCTCAGCACTGGGGCCCTGTTTACACTGGTGCTTTACCGCGCTGTAACTTGCTAGCGCTCAGGGGGGTGTTTTTTCACACCCTTGAGTGGGAAAGTTTGCAGCGCTGTAAAGTGCCAGTGTAGCCAAGGCCTAACACACAGACACACAGAGTTCAACAGATGGAATATAATTACCAGCCTCAGTTGCTCATCCTAGTCCACTGGCCAGGTGGTCCAGTCACGAGGAGGGGAGCTGGGTCCTGTCACACTTTTAAGGTAACCCCCCGCCCTAAACATTAAACAGAGTTTCGGTTACAATAGGGAGTTGCTTTACTTAGAATGTTAGACATCAGGCAATCCACACAAGAGAGAGACCCCATAAGTGCTTAATCTGTGGGAGAAGTTTCATACGGAGATCAGACCTTGCTAAACATCAGATAATTCACACAGGAGAGAAATCCCATAAATGTTTCGACTGTGGGGAAAGTTTTACACAAAGATCAAATCTTATGGCACATCAGGCAATCCACTGTTCAGACCGTTAGACTGTTCATACGGAGGTCTCACCTTGTTAAACATCAAGCAACTCCATACCATAGGGAAACCAATAAGACCATAAGAATCTCGGAAAGGTTTCAGAAAACAGATCAGCCCTACTAAAGATCAGGCAATCCGCACAAGAGACCCCCACTAAGTGCTTAGATTATTGATACTTTCAAATCTGGGGGGGGAGGTGGGGAAGGCTTTGTTTGTGCTCTTTGTTCGCGTTTTCTCTTGAAGCCAGAAAGGGAACAGACAGAAAAAAAAACCCCAAACATAATTTAAAACCCTGCCTATGGAAATAATCATACAGAATTACAAAAATAGTAAGTAAATCCAGGCAAGGCTTTACACTGACTATGTCCCTCTGTCCCTCGTCCACCCCCTCCCTCTTCCACCTGCCCTCACCATCCCCACCCCATTCCCAGCCCTCTCAGGAACATGCCTTGTGCCTGCAGCTGCTGGGGAGGAGGCACAAGAGGCCCCTGTGCTGGAGGAATCCCTCACCGTGGGGGAGGGGCTTTCTCCTTCCCTCCAGCCCATGTGCCCAGATGAGCTGCATACAGGACCAGAGCCCAGGACCTTGAGTGCCCCAAGGGTCGGTGCAAGGGGCCGGTTTTGTTCAATATCTTCATTAACGATCTGGAGGATGGTGTGGACTGCACCCTTAGCAAGTTTTGCAGATGACACTAAACTGGGAGGAGTGGTTGATACGCTGGAGGGTAGGGATAGGATACAGAGGGACCTAGACAAATTAGAGGATTGGGCCAAAAGAAATATGATGAGGTTCAACAAGGACAAGTGCAGAGTTCCCTGCACTTAGGACGGAAGAATCCCATGCACTGCTACAGACTAGGGACCAAATGGCTGGGCAGCAGTTCTGCAGAAAAGGACCTAGGGGTTACGGTGGACGAAAAGCTGAATATGAGTCAACAGTGTGCCCCTGTTGCCAAGAAGGCTAATGGCATTTTGGGCTGTATAAGTAGGGGCATTTCCCAGCAGATCGAGGGTCGTGATCATTCCCCTCTATTCAGCACTGGTAAGGCCTCATTTGGAGTACTGTGTCCAGTTTTGGGCCCCACACTACAAGAAGGATGTGGATAAATTGGAGAGATTCCAGCGGAGGGCAAGGGCAAAAATGATTAGGGGGCTGGAGCACATGACTTATGAGGAGAGGCTGAGGGAACTGAGATTGTTTAGCCTGCAGAAGAGAAGAATGAGGGGGGATTTGATAGCTGCTTTCAACTACCTGAAAGGGGGTTCCAAAGAGGATGGATCTAGACTGTTCTCAGTGGTAGAAGATGACAGAACAAGGAGTAATGGTCTCAAGTTGCAGAGGGGAGGTTTAGGTTGGACATTAGGAAAAACTTTTTCACTAGTAGGGTGGTGAAGAACTGGAATGGATTACCTGGGGAGGTGGTGGAATCTCCTTCCTTAGAGGTTTTTAAGGTCAGGCTTGACAAAGCCCTGGCTGGGATGATTTAGTTGGGTTTGGACCTGCTTTGAGCAGGGGGTTGGACTAGATGACCTCCTGAGGTCCCTTCCAACCCTGAGATTCTATGATTCTATGATCTAGACAGACTTATGTGTAGTGCTGGGGAGGAGCCAGTGGTCATGGTACATGAGGTACCAGTGACATAGGGAAGGGTAGGAGAGATGTCCTGGAAGCCAAATTTAGGCTGCTAGGGAAGAGACTGAAATCCAGGACCTCTATGGTGGCATTCTCAGAAATGCTCCAGTTCCACGCACAGGGCCAGGTAGGCAGGCAGAGCTTCAGAGTCTCAATGCGTGGATGAGACGATGGTGTAGAGAGGAGGGGTTCACGTTCATTAGGAACTGGGGAAACTTCTGGGATGGGAGGAGCCTATACAGGAGAGATGGGCTCCACCTAAACCAAAGTGGAACCAGACTGCTGGAACTAAACATTAAAAAGGTTGTAGAGCAGTTTTTAAACTAGGAGATGGGGGAAAGCCGACTGCTGCAGAGGAGCGTGTGGATCGGACACAGACTTCTCTTAGGGGAGAGTCTGATGATAGAGAATCTCCAGGTTATAGTCAGGAGCAGAGGACTGAGAGTATAATGTAAGGGCTGGATCAGATGATAAACAGTCACATAAAAAAGAATCTGGCACATCAGAAAAAGGCAGGCTAATAAACAGGGACAAGTTTTTAAAGAGCTTGTACACAAATGCCAGAAGTCTAAATAATAAGATGGGTGAACTAGAGTGCCTTGTGATAAAGGAGGATATTGATATAATAGGCATCACAGAAACCTGGTGGACTGAGAGCAATCAATGGGACACAGTCATTCCGGGGTACAAAATATATTGGAAGGACAGAAGAGGTCGTGCAGGGGGAGGAGTGGCACTATATGTGAAAGAAAGTGTAGATTCAAATGAAGTAAAAATCTTAAGCGAATCCACATGTTCCATAGAATCTCTATGGATAGAAATTTCATGCTCTAGTAAAAATATAACATTAGGGATCTATTATCGACCACCTGACCAGGACAGTAATAGGGATGATGAAATGCTAAGGGAAATTAGAGAGGCTATCAAAATTAAGAACCCAATAATAGTGGGGGATTTCAATTATCCCCATATTGACTGGGAACATTTCACTTCAGGACGAAATGCAGAGATAAAATTTCTCGATACTTTAAATGACTGCTTCATGGAGCAGCTGTTACGGAAACCCACAAGGGGAGAGGCAACTCTAGATTTAATCCTGAGTGGAGCGCAGGAGCTGGTCCAAGAGGTAACTATAGCAGGACCGCTTGGAAATAGTGACCATACTACAATAGCATTCAACATCCCTGTGGTGGGAAGAACACCTCAACTGCCCAACACTGTGGCATTTAATTTCAAAAGGGGGAACTATACAAAAATGAGGGGGTTAGTTTAGACAAAAGTTAAAAGGTACAGTGACTAAAGTGAAATCCCTGCAAGTTGCATGGGCCCTTTTTAAAGACACCATAATAGAGGCCCAACTTCAATGTATACCCCAAATTAAGAAAAACAGTAAAAGAACTAAAAAAGAGCCACCGTGGCTTAACAACCATGTAAAAGAAGCAGTGAGAGATAAAAAGACTTCCTTTAAAAAGTGGAAGTCAAATCCTAGTGAGGCAAATAGAAAGGAGCACAAACACTGCCAACTTAAGTGCAAGAGTGTAATAAGAAAAGCCAAAGAGGAGTTTGAAGAACGGCTAGCCAAAAACTCCAAAGGTAATAACAAAATGTTTTTTAAGTACATCAGAAGCAGGAAGCCTGCTAAACAACCAGTGGGGCCCCTTGACGATCAAAATACAAAAGGAGCGCTTAAAGACGATAAAGTCATTGCGGAGAAACTAAATGGATTCTTTGATTCAGTCTTCACGGCTGAGGATGTTAGGGAGATTCCCAAACCTGAGCTGGCTTTTGTAGGTGACAAATCTGAGGAACTGTTACAGATTGAAGTGTACTAGAGGAGGTTTTGGAATTAATTGATAAACTCAACATTAACAAGTCACCTGAACCAGATGGCATTCACCCAAGAGTTCTGAAAGAACTCAAATGTGAAGTTGCGGAACTATTAACTAAGGTTTGTAACCTGTCCTTTAAATCGGCATCGGTACCCAGTGACTGGAAGTTAGCTAATGTAACGCCAATATTTAAAAAGGGCTCTAGAGGTGATCCCGGCAATTACAGACCGGCAAGTCTAACGTCGGTACCGGGCAAATTAGTCGAAACAGTAGTTAAGAATAAAATTGTCAAACACATAGAAAAACATAAACTGTTGAGCAATAATCAACATGGTTTCTGTAAAGGGAAATCGTGTCTTACTAATCTATTAGAATTCTTTGAAGGGGTCAACAAACATGTGGACAAGGGGGATCCAGTGGACATAGTGTACTTGGATTTCCAGAAAGCCTTTGACAAGGTCCCTCACCAAAGGCTCTTACGTAAATTAAGTTGTCATGGGATAAAAGGGAAGGTCCTTTCATGGATTAAGAACTGGTTAAAGGACAGGGAACAAAGGGTAGGAATTAATGGTAAATTCTCAGAATGGAGAGGGGTAACTAGTGGTGTTCCCCAAGGGTCAGTCCTAGGACCAATCCTATTCAATTTATTTATAAATGATCTGGAGAAAGGGGTAAACAGTGAGGTGGCAAAGTTTGCAGATGATACTAAACTGCTCAAGATAGTTAAGACCAAAGCAGATTGTGAAGAACTTCAAAAAGATCTCACAAAACTAAGTGATTGGGCAACAAAATGGCAAATGAAATTTAATGTGGATAAATGCAAAGTAATGCACATTGGAAAAAATAACCCCAACTATACATACAACATGATGGGGGCTAATTTAGCTACAACGAGTCAGGAAAAAGATCTTGGAGTCATCGTGGATAGTTCTCTGAAGATGTCCACACAGTGTGCAGAGGCGGTCAAAAAAGCAAACAGGATGTTAGGAAACATTAAAAAGGGGATAGAAAATAAGATTGAGAATATAATATTGCCCTTATATAAATCCATGGTACGCCCACATCTCGAATACTGTGTACAGATGTGGTCTCCTCACCTCAAAAAAGATATTCTAGCACTAGAAAAGGTTCAGAAAAGGGCAATTAAAATAATTAGGGGTTTAGAGAGGGTCTCATACAAGGAAAGATTAAAGAGGCTAGGACTCTTCAGCTTGGAAAAAGAGAAGACTAAGGGGGGATATGATAGAGGTATATAAAATCATGAGTGACGTTGAGAAAGTGGATAAGGAAAAGTTATTTACTTATTCCCATAATACAAGAACTAGGGGTCACCAAATGAAATTAATAGGCAGCAGGTTTAAAGCAAATAAAAGGAAGTTCTTCTTCACGCAGCGCACAGTCAACTTGTGGAACTCCTTACCTGAGGAAGTTGTGAAGGCTAGGACTATAACAATGTTTAAAAGGGGACTGGATAAATTCATGGTGGCTAAGTCCATAAATGGCTATTAGCTAGGATGGGTAAGAATGGTGTCCCTAGCCTCTGTTCGTCAGAGGATGGAGATGGATGGCAGGAGAGAGATCACTTATAGACTCATAGGGTATGTCTACACTACAGGAGTAGTTCGATTCAACTTAATTTGAATTTGTGGAATCGACCTTACGAAGTCGAATTTGTGTATCCACACTAAGGACAGTAATTCGACTTTGTGAGTCCACACTAACGGGGCCAGCGTCGACTTTGGAAGCAGTGCACTGTGGGAAGCTATCCCACACTTCCCGCAGTCCCCGCTGCACATTGGAATGCTGGGTAGAGCCCCCAATGCCTGCTGGGGGAAAAAATGAATGTGTCGAGGGTGGTTTTGGGAAACTGTCATCATTCAACCGTCAATCACACCCTCCCTCCCCTGAAAGCGCCTGCGGGCAATCTGTTCGTGCACTTTTCTGGTCAGTGACAGCGCGGACACCACAGCACTGCGAGCATGGAGCCCGCTGCAGTTATGGCCGTTTTCACCTCCTCGCACCTTATCGTCCACCTCTTCCACAGTCAGCTGCTGAGAAATCGGGCTACTTTTCAATGGTGCTGAAAGCACTGGTGGACCATAGGGGACGTTTTACCAACATCGACGTCGGGTGGCCAGGCAAAGTTCATGACGCGCGTGTTTTCAGGAACTGTGGTCTGTTTAGATAGTTTCTTGCCGGACCACAAAATAACTGTTGGGGATGTGCAGATGCCTATATGATCCTCGGGGACCCAGCCTACCCGCTAATGCCCTGGCTCATGAAGCCCTATACAGGCACCTTGGACAGCGACAAGGAACTCTTCAAGTACCAGACTGTGCTGCGTAGGGTGTGCTGTGATGTAAAGACCGCCTCTAAACTTGAGGAATGACAGGCTCCTGCTCCTAGAGTGGTCCGCAGTGCCGGACTGGTTGTTTCAACGGAGCCTGCCATCCCTCCTTTTTGGGATTCTATGTGCGGGGGCTATGTGACCTTGTGGTGGAGGAGGATGGATACAGATTCCTCTGCTGCGTGACACTGCGGTCCAGGACAAGGACCGCTGCATAAGATCTGCAATCGCCCTCCCCCGCTACAAAGTCACGTCCCCCTCCCACGCAGTGGTGGCAGGCTCCAGAGCGTCTTTGCATTCCATTTTTTGGAGCGCAGCTCCGAAAGCACAGACTCCTCGCCCCACACACCGATCAGATCCAAGACTTCCCGGTCAGTCTATGCTGGGGCCCTCTTTCTATTCAGAGATTGCATGAACTCCTCTGCTGGAGAGCTCTGCATCGTTGCCGGTGCTGCTGAGCTCGCCCCGATGGCCAACCAGGAAATGAGATTCAAACTGGCCAGACAGGAAAAGGAATTCAAATTTTCCCGGGGCTTTTCCTGTGTGCCTGATCAGAACATCCAAGCTCGGACTGCTGTCCAGAGCGTCAACAGAGTGGTGCAGTGTGGGATAGCTCCCGGAGCTACTAAGGTCGATTTGCATCCACACCTAGCTTAATTCGACATGGCCATGTCGAATTTAGCGCTACTCCCCTCGTCGGGGAGGAGTACAGAAGTTGAACTAAAGAGCCCTCTATGTCGAATTAAATAGCTTCGTGGTGTGGACGGGTGCACGGTTAATTCGAATTAAACGCTGCTAAATTCGAATTAAAGTCCTAGTGTGGACCAGGCCATAGACTTTAAGGTCAGAAGGGACCATTATGATCATCTAGTCTGACCTCCTGCACAATGCAGGCCACAGAATCCTACCCATCCACTTCTATAACAAACCCCTAGCCTATGTCTGAGTTACTGAAGTCCCCAAATTGCGGTTTGAAGACCTCAAGCTGCAGAGAATCCTCCAGCAAGTGACCCATGCCCCATGCTGCAGAGGAAGGCGAAAAACCTCCAGGGCCTCTGCCAATCTGCCCTGGTGGAAAATTCCTTCCCGACCCCAAATATGGCGATCAGTTAAACCCTGAGCATGTGGGCAAGACCCACCAGCCAGAACCAAGGAAAGAATTCTCTGTAGTAACTCAGATCCCAACCCATCTAACATCCCATCACAGACCACTGGGCATACTTACCTGCTGATAATCAAAGATCAATTGCCAAATTAATTGCCAAAATTAGGCTATCCCATCATACCATCCCCTCCATAAATTTATAAAGTTTAGTCTTAAAGCCAGATATGTCTTTTGCCCCCACTACTCCCCTTGGAAGGCTGTTCCAGAACTTCACTCCTCTAATGGTTAGAAACCTTCGTCTAATTTCAAGTCTAAACTTCCTAGTGTCCAGTTTATATCCATTTGTTCTTGTGTCCACATTGGTACTAAGCTTAAACAATTCCTCTCCCTCCCTAATATTAATCCCTCTGATATATTTATAAAGAGCAATCATATCCCCCCTCAACCTTCTTTTGGTCAGGCTAAACAAGCCAAGCTCTTTGAGTCTCCTTTCATAAGACAGGTTTTCCATTCCTCGGATCATCTTAGTAGCCCGTCTCTGAACCTGTTCCAGTTTGAATTCATCCTTCTTAAACATGGGAGACCAGATCTGCACACAGTATTCCAGATGAGGTCTCACCAGTGCCTTATATAACGGTACTAACACCTCCTTATCTTTGCTGGAAATACCTCGCCTGATGCATCCTAAAACCGCATTAGCTTTTTTAACGGCCATATCACAATGGCGGCTCATAGTCATCCTGTGATCACCAATACTCCGAGGTCCTTCTCCTCCTCTGTTACTTCCAACTGATGCGTCCCCAATTTATAACTAAAATTCTTGTTATTAATCCCTAAATGCATGACCTTGCACTTTTCACTATTAAATTTCATTCTATTACTATTACTCCAGTTTACAAGATCATCCAAATCTTCCTGTATGATATCCTGATCCTTCTCTGTGTTAGCAATACCTCCCAGCTTTGTGTCATCCGCAAACTTTATTAGCACATTCCCGCTTTTTGTGCCAAAGTCAGTAATAAAAAGGTTGATTAAAATTGGTCCCAATACTGATCCCTGAGGAACTCCACTAGTAACCTCCTTCCAGCCTGACAGTTCACCTTTCAGTATGACCCATTGTAGTCTCCCCTTTAACCAGTTCCTTATCCACCTTTCAATTTTCATATTTATCCCCATCTTTTCCAATTTAACTAATAATTCCCCATGTGGAACTGTGTCAAATGCCTTACTGAAATCGAGGTAAATTAGATCCACCGCATTTCCTTTGTCTAAAAAATCTGTTACTTTCTCAAAGAAGGAGATCAAGTTGGTTTGGCACGATCTACCTTTTGTAAAACCATGTTGTATTTTGTCCCAATTACCATTGACCTCAATGTCCTTAACTACCCTCTCCTTCAAATTTTTTTCCAAGACCTTACATACTACAGATGTCAAACTAACAGGCTTATAGTTATTCGGATCACTTTTTTTTCCTTTCTTAAAAATAGGAACTATGTTAGCAATTCTTCAGTCATACGGTACAACCCCTGAGTTTACCGATTCATTAAAAATTCTTGCTAATGGGCTTGCAATTTCATGTGCCAGTTCCTTTAATATTCTTGGATGAAGCTTATCTGGGTCCTCCCATTTAGTCCCATTAAGCTGTTCGAGTTTGGCTTCTACCTCGGATGTGGTAATATCTACCTTCATATCCTCATTCCCAATAGTCATCCTTCCATTATCCCTAAGCTCCTCATTAGCCTCATTAAAGACCAAGGCAAAGTATTTATTTAGATATTGGGCCATGCCTAGATTATCTTTAACCTCCACTCCATCCTCAGTGTTTAGCTGTCCCACTTCTTCTTTCTTTGTTTTCTTCTTATTTATATGGCTATAGAACCTTTTTACTATTGGTTTTAATTCCCTTTGCAAGGTCCAACTCTACATGGCTTCTAGCCTTTCTCACTTCATCCCTACATGTTCTGACCTCAATAAGGTAGCTTTCCTTGCTAATCCCGCCCATCTTCCACTCCCTGTAGGCTTTCTGCTTTTTTCTTAATCACCTCTCTGAGATGCTTGCTCATCCAGCTTGGTCTACACCTCCTGCCTCCTTTTCCCCTTTCTCGGGATGCAGGCTTCTGATAGTTTCTGCAACTTTGACTTGAAGTAATTCCAGGCCTCCTCCGCCTTTAGATCCACAAGTTCTTCAGTCCAATCCACCTGCCTAACTAATTTCCTTAATTCTTTAAAGTTAGCCCTTTTGAAATAAAAAACCCTAGTCCCAGATGTATTTTTGTTTATCCTTCCATCTAGTTTGAACTGAATTAACTCATGATCACTCGAACCAAGGTTGTCCCCTACAACCATTTCTTCTATGAGGTCCTCACTACTCACCAAAACCAAATCTAAAATGGCATCCCCCCTTGTTGGCTCTTCAACTACTTGACGAAGAAATTCATCAGCTATCACATCCAGAAAAATCTGAGCCCTATTACTACTACTAGCACTTGTCCTCCAGTCTATATCTGGGAAGTTAAAGTCTCCCATGATCACACAATTCCCATTAGTGTTTACTTCATTAAAAACATTAAAGAGGTCTCTATCCATCTCCAAATCAGATCCCGGTGGTCTGTAGCACACCCAAGCACTATCTCAGGGGAGGCTCTAGTAGCTTTCTTTCCCAATGTGATTTTTGCCCACACAGACTCTGTCTTGTCCATTCCATCCCTTCTTATTTCTTTACAGTTAACCTCATCATTGATATACAATGCTACTCCACCACCTTTGCCTTTATTTCTGTCTTTCCTAAACAGCACATACCCTTCAATACCTGTACTCCAGTCATGACTACCGTTCCACCATGTTTTTGTTATCCCTATAATATCTGGTTTCACTTCCTGCATCAGTAGCTCTAGTTCCTCCATTTTGTTACCTAGGCTCCTCGCATTAGTGTACAGATATCTTAATTTTTGCCGTTTGGCTTCACCGACATTCTTTATCTGGTTAGGCACAGACATTCTATCACCAGTATCACCTATTAGACTGGTATCTACACTACCCTTCCTCCTTATGTCCATTCTTCTGCTCATGGCTGTATCCTCTCTTACTTTGTTTTCTTCCCTCTCGGTGTTAAATTCCAGCGTGGAGATTACCTGGACATCTCCCAACCATCTCCCCCAAATTCCTAGTTTAAAGCTCTCTTAATCAGTTGGGCGAGCCTCCATCCTAGAAGTCTATTTCCCTCCTTACTCAGGTGAAGTCCATCCTGAGAGAACAGTCTTCTGTCCATAAATGCTTCCCAGTGGCCATACATCCCAAAGCCCTCCTTATAGCATCACTGTCTGAGCCATCTGTTGATCGCCATAATCTTGTCACACCTTTGTTGTCCTTCTCTAGGAACAGGCAGAATCCCATTGAAGATCACCTGAGCCTCGATTTCCTTAAGCGTCTTTCCCAGCCTGGCATAGTCTCCCTTGATACGTGCCAGCGAGAACCTAGCCGTATCATTCCTTCCCACATGAAGGATAATCAACGGATTCTTTCCCGCTCCCATTAAGATCCTTTTCAGCCTCAGGTCCACATCCCATATCTTAGCACCGGGCAGACAGCACACCCTTCTGTTCTCTGGATCAGCTCTAGTTACAGGCCTGTCTATTCTTCTCAGTAAGGAGTCCCCAATCACATAGACCTGCCTCTTCCTGGTGACAGTATGATTCTCTGGTCTATCCCCTGCTCCCACTGGCTGCAAGTCCTCTCGATTCCTGTTCGCCCTTGCAATCCTCCACAACCCATCCCGTATCCTCCTGGGGCTCATATTTGGTGTTGTCTCCATTGACTCTTCCCCTCTTCCTGTAGGGCTAGCTGCTCTTCTCTTTTTCCTTGCCCTCTCACCTTCAGTGACCACCTGCTGTGCCCCTTCTTCATTTTCCAACTCTGCAAACCTGTTCCTGAGCTCTATTGCTCCTTCACTGGCCTGTCTTTTCCTCTGCCTAGTTCTCTTAGTCACATGCTTCCACCGTCCACTTTCCTCACTCAGCAATCTCCCCTCAGAATTCTTTGGTCCTGCTTCCATCTGCAAGTCTGAGATTGTCCCTTCAGCTGCCTCATTTCTTTGCTCCATCATCTGCTCGAACCCCCTTCTAAACTCGACCAGAGTTTCCACCTGCAACTCCAGTCCTCGGATCTTTTCTTCCATCAGCTCTATCAGGCGGCACTTCATGCAGACGAAACTCTTTTCAGGTACCCCCTCCAGCATCATGTACATGCCGCAGCTTCCACATCCGGTCATCCTCATTGTGTCTTTCACTGCTGCCTCTGTCTCAGTCATAGCCTTCCCACTGAAAACCTGTCAGTCAAAAAAAAAAAAAACAACACACCCCAACAGGCACCAGAACACTGGCAGACCACCACCTCCTCCCTTCACTAGCCTGTCAGTTCTTCTGCCTAGCTCTACGTCTCCCCCTGTAAACTCCCAGTGAAACTCCCCTGTTTACAGCTCTGTTTGCTGGCTGCTGTGCCGCTGCGGCTGTCTGTGCCGCTGCCTGACTGGCTGGCTACCTTTATAGGACCCCTTTTAGGTTCACTCCCTCTGGGGCACCTGGCATTGGCCACTGTCGATAGACAGATACTGGGCTAGATAGACCTTTGGTCTGACCCGGTACGGCCGTTCTTATGCTCTTATGTTAGCATGCAGCAGGTTCATGAGGCTGGAGGCCCTGCCTGCTTTCCTAGGCCCAGATGGCCCCCAGGACTCCCAAGGGAAGGGTGAGCTACTGAGGGGCACTGCAGTTAGGTTGGTCATTTTGTGCTACATGATCTGAACTCTCTTGTACTTTATCTGGTTAAGTGAAAGAGCAATGGTGTGCTGGACTTGTGCAAATAGTCTCTCCCTGTGTGTGAGATGCTTCACAACTACTGCGTGCCTCCAGAGAGATTTCAGCTGAAACAGGAAGGTTCTGACCTTGGCGTGGAGTTCTGGGAGATGGTGTGTTTAAGCATGCTGGAGGGTCAGCTCTGCACCAGGGGGTTAGGCAGCGGGTTTCACACCTCAGATAGAGGGAGAGTCCCCAAAGAATGTGCCTAGGGACTCCAAGATTGGAGCAGTGGATGGGCTCTGTTCTAGTGCCAGAGTATTGATTACTCTGGGGATCCTGGGGCTCAGATACCTGGATTCCCCTGACAACAGTCCAGTGGCACCTAACCAGATCTGGGATACACACACACAAGTAAACAGAAACCTTCTCATGGCCCAGTATTGAAACACCCTTAACTGTGACCATGTGGGTTCTGGTGACTATTTCTACAGGTCTGAAATATTAAATTCGGAGAAATGAATGGAGAGGTCTCCCCCTCAGGGCTATCACATCCCTTTGCCTTAGACTGAAGAGGGCTCTTTCCTAAATGCTTCTACTTGTTTCTGTATTTAGGAGAGGCTCTCCCTACAGGGCTGCCCTTTGCTTTGGGGTGGGAAGGTTTCTATTAACGGTTCTTCCTTAGCTGGGGAGAGGCTGCCTGCTGTTCCACAGCTTCCATCATTCTCTGTGGTCAGGATAGGGCAGCTGGTGGCTTTAACCAGATACCTGTGGCCAGGAGCTGCACAGGCTGGAAAGTGACATATCCCAGTAAACACCAAACTCTTCTCCTAGGGGCACAATACTCTCTATGGGTGTGTGGGTGGACAGATTTCCTGCTTCCATATTTATAATGCATCCCCACTCTGAACTGACCTAACACACACAGAGCCATTACACAACTGGACCAGACCCCCAGAAGACCCCATCCCCAGCTGGTGCACCCCAGTGCTCAAAGACTGACCAATAATTAGCACAGGACAGTAGGTGCCACCCCCCCCCCCCATCAGCCCAGTGGAGCCACCCCCGCTGTCCCAAGACCAACTGTGCCAACCCATTCAACTCCCCCAAACCCTGCTGTAGCCTCCACCTGCCCCTCCCCCACACAGCCTGTGTGTCCCCCCCGGGGGAATGCACCTGCCAGGCGAGCCGGGTAGGGGCAGGTAAATCGACGCTGCCCCGCTGCAGCTACAGCTGTTTGTCCCCCATCAACCAACAACCTCCCCCCCCCGCAGGGAGCCAGGCGCAGCCACGTGGGGGTGTTGGGCGCAGGACGGGGACCAGGGACAGTTGGTAGTTCCCCCGGAGCAAGTCAAGGCCTCCGCACTCGAACCAGGTGCCCGCAGCAGCCACGTGTCGCTGCAAGAGGAACGGGGCCAGCAGCAGCCTGAAAACAGCGAAACCGAAACCAAAAATCGCGTAGGCGCAGTAACGAGCCTTTAAAGTTTTTTTTAAAGCCGATTGGGTAACCGGGAGCCAATCACGCTCTTGGGAGGGAAATTAAAAACCAACCAACAAAACCAGCCACCGGGTGTTTCTCTTCCTGGGACTGACTCGGCTGCTGCTGGGCGGGGAGGAGCCCCCGGGAACATTGCAGCCTGCAGGCGTTTGTGTGACATGTGCCCCAGGGCCCTGTGGCTGGGGGGCATCCCCCTATCGTGGTGCCCTTAAAGGAGCAGAGTCTGTGTGTCTAAGGAAGAATAGTCAGGCTTGGCAGAATTCATTATATATATATATATATATATATATATATATATATATACACACACATACAGCTAGTACTGCAGCTAGTTTTAAGCATTTTTTCAATATTCAATGAGTTAAATTTTCACACTTGCACAAAACTCTGGGTTTAGCATTTCATTCCAATTGTTCTCAATTTCAGTTTTCACGGTTGTGGGAAATTAGGGGGGGGATACGTCAATAGCAAGTCAGACCCCAATGATTTAATGGCCGCAGACACCGAGATTCAAAAAGTTGAAGCTTTATAAGCATGAAAACATAGATGGTTGCATCACCTGTCAAGAGATGCAGAGTCACTGTCCTTCAATCAAACACAAATAAGTTCTCAAGCAGCCTTATCCTTACTTTACGTATCTGTAATTTTCATTGATTATCAATTGAAATATTTTTTCATTGGTCTGTGTGTAGACAGCAAAAGCAACGTTTGCCAACATTTATGAATAAAAGCTCATTCTTCCAAGCCTGGTGATAATAAACTCTCAGGCTAAAAACTTGGTTAAGCTGGACTTGATTCTCATTTACACTAACACTGCTTGTTCCAGTGGAAAGGGGCTGCAGCATCTCCAACTTTCATGATTTTATCATGAGTCTTGTGATATTTGGTGTGTTTGATGAAGCCCCAGCTCCTGGAAGCATGTGAGGAGGTGAGACTCTCGGCTTTTGTTTTCTAAACAAAGAAAGTATCTAGTTCTCTTTGTTGCAGAGAAACACTTAAAAATTTCAACCCAGTGCAGTCTAAAGATCTGAGACACCAAAAGGCAAATAAAATAATACAAATACTTACTATATTGCTCTTATTAAACCTCATGATTTTGGGGGGCTGGCCGGCTTAAGATTTTTAAAGCACCGTGTCAGTAAGAATTCAGAGCGTAAATCTCTCAGTTACCCAAGGAAAGCCCCCTAAATGAGTGTCATCGTTGATCTAAAACAGCCCAGTGAACAGAAAGGGGAACAGACACAGAGGGCAAGCTATGGGAACTTGCAGAGCTGGGCTGAGGGCCCCAAGCAGGCCATGAGCACAGTCCCCCCAGGCCTAACAACAGCAATTCCAGGCCCCAGGGCAGAACAGTCAATGGGCCCCCGCTGGTGCCCGCATGTGCAAGCCGCACCCATGTGCACCCGTCCACCTGACATTTGAGCAGAGCCTGTGCCGGCTGGTGCCCAGCGAGCTGCCGGCTGTGCTGCTGGGCGCGCTCTTCCAGCATGGCCAGGCCTTCCATATGCCCCCCGGCTGCCTTCGCCGCCACTGCTGATATCGCCCCACATGCCATAGGTGCTGAATTTTGGTTTTGCCGGTGGGTGCCCCTTCTCGACTCTGCCCCCTTCCCGAAGGCCAAGCCCCCACTTTGCCACACTCCATCTCTTCCTCCCCCGCTCTGCCCCCTAGATCCCCTCCCCTGAGCACCTCCTAACCACTGCCAACTCCTTTCTGCTTCCTCCTGCTTTAAAGATGAGGTGTGTGTGTTTGGCTCAGTCTCCCTGTCCAAAATGGCAATTTCCAGCATATTTATACACACACTTCCTTCATATTCTAGTTATTGAATGTGTGTCTATCACTGGTATCACAGCAATGTCATTATTAAAATAGTAATGAACTACAGCATTACATTACCATGAATTACAGTCTGTTAAAATCATTACACTCAGCTACAAGCTGCCTTCGCTGACACCCCTGTGTAAAGACACTGTGTTCACTCTGTGCCTCACCCCGGCTTAGCACCTGTTTGGGAGCTGAGGGCCACTGACGGCTGTGGGAAGAAGGTGGATGGGAGGCACAAGCAGTGGGGAGTCTTTCCCCTCCCCCTCCCCCTTCCTCTTTTCTCCACTCCCTGCCCCTGTTCCTCCCTCTTGTTTCTTTTCTAAGTCCTTGCTCCCCACCTTCCTGATGTTTCCCCTTCTTGCTTCCCACCCGTGTCCTTTTTCTCATCTCTCTCTGCTCCCCACCCCCTGGGGGCTCTGTCTAGTGCCCGCAGAGGAGGTTGCCCCTCCTCAGGTAGGAAGGGTGGCCTAGTGGTTCAGGCACAGGCCTGGGGCTCAGCCCCCACCTCTGCCCCTCCTGCAGCTCCAGGGGTTCTTCCCCCTCCTCCCCCCATCCCTGGGGCTGCAGAGAGGGAGGGGGAGGAGCTTCCAACAGCCATAGAGATGAGGAGCCAGGGGCTGGGTAGATGGGAGTCCTCCAAGATCATAGAGACTGGGGTCCCTGAGGCTAGAGAGGCTGATTTCTGGTTCCTGCCTCTGCTGTGTCTCAGGGACACAGGCTGAGCCGGGTTCCCTGCCACACCCAGAACCAGGGTCGGATTCTCTCCCCAGGGACGGAGCCCGGCGGGAAAGTGAAGATCGGGGTCTCGTCACCAGCATCGATAAATGTCACCTGCCCCTGGTCACAGTCCAGACAAACCCGGATCCTGCTGGGGGCCCGGCTCAGGGCAGGGGGGTCGCAGGGGAGGTGAGAGCCCGGAACTGACCCCCCCAGCACCCCACAGCCCAGATCCCCCCCTCAGGGCTGAGGCTGATCCCTCCCTTCCTCCTCACAGACTCTCTGGCCACCCCCACAGCCCAGCATCCCCCATCCCCCACCTCCACCTCCCAGCAATGTCTCCCCGAGGTGAATCCCTCACAGCCCAGCACACAGGACCAACAGTCAAATCTCTCAGGGTTGTGGGGCAGTCGCTGCTGCGTGTGTTCCCATCTCACACGTTTCCGATCCTCAGACAGGACGAGGTTGGGATGAGCCATGTCTGGATCCAGAGTCACATTCACTGGGGAGAGAGAATCAGAGCGTTAGGGGCAGAGCTCAGCCCTGGGGGAGTCTGGGGCCATTTCTCACGCTCCCCAGCAGCCCCGTTCAGGCTGGGAAAGTCCCGGATCCCAGGGAACTGCCTCTGTCCTGGACACCTGAGGGTACGTCTAGACTACCCGCTGTATCAGTGGCTAGCGATCGATTGAGACGCGATATATCGATCCCCGAACGCGCTCCTGTTGACTCCGGAACTCCACCAGCACGAACGGCGGTAGCGGAGTCGACAGGGGGAGCCGCGGACGTCGATCCCACGCCATGAGGACGAGAGGTAAATTGATCTAGACTTCCGCTACGCTATTCACGTAGCTGAAGTTGCGTATCTCAGATCGACCCCCCCCCCTCCCAGTGTAGACCAGCCCTGAGACTGAGCAGAGATGTCACTACAGCTCCTCAGTCTTTGTAACAGGTCCCACTTCATTAGTTTCTCATATATCACAGAGCCTTCAGCACCCACATCCCGCTGCTGGTGTTGCCCCATTCCCAGCAGCACAGACACAGCCAGGAAGGCATCAGAAGTTTTTATTGAGGGAGCAGAAGTGGCAGGTTCCAGCTTTAAACCCCAGAGGGAAGCTCCTCCCCTAATGCAGCCTCCACTCCCAGGCGAGGGAACAGAGGAAAGTGCAGCAATGGGGAACAGCCACTTAAGGCCAGAGAGTAGGAGGTGGCACTGGGTGTGGTAGCACCAGCTCCAGCCTAGAGAGAAAGGAGGAGCTGCCAGTCTCACAGGAAGAGCATCTCCCCAATCCAGGAAGCAGGGAGCAGCTCCAATGGGAGAGCCCAACCCTTCCCAAAGGAAAGGCAGGATGTTGGAGAAGAGCGATGGGGAGACTCCCTGCACTGGGGTGAAGCTGAGGGATGTGGCAGGGAGCTCTGTTCGCGTGTGACTCAGTTAAGAGTGTTTCTGTTCTTCAGAATGGGCATGAACTCAGCACTAAAGGTGGTGTGAGGACTGTTTGTGTGTCTCCGCCCGCTCCATGGCCCTGACCGAGGCCCTGCCCCCTGGCCAGGCTGGGAGACTTGCCCGCTATGGAGAGCACCTGACACTCCACCTGCCCTGGACATGGGTCCATGGGCCTTTGGCAGCAGTTCCCAGCCCATGTCCCCAGCAGTCCCCCCATGTCCCCGGGGTGCACCACCCTGGGCAGGTGGAGGATACAGGGCTTCCCAGTGCAGTCCCTGGATGGCAGCCTGGTTCTGGCTTCTGGCCTGGCCAGGGCCTCAGGGAAAGAGGAGTAGGGGTGGGGCCATTGAGAGAAGCCAGCACCAAGGAGAGATTGGTGCTGTGGGCAGGGGCTGCACTACACAGAGAGGAGCTGCTCAGCTGTCCTGCCCTAAGCATAGATACTGCCTGCGATGCTCCACGCCTGGATAAGGCTTGCAGTGTGTGTGGGGGCAACGTGACCCTCTTCCCCCAAACTATGCCCATGCTGAAAAGTGTCCTGGTCATCCCACCTTTGAAAGTGTGTGTGTGTTCGGTGGGGAGACATGGGCCCCTGGATCTCCTTACCGTTTAATGTGTTATTTTTAGGGCTGTGTGTGTCATGGTCACTGTCAGTTTGGTTGGTAACTTTAGCTACAATCTCATGAAGACATTTTCTCTGGAATTATCTCAAAATTTAAAGGCAATCTTCACCTGCAGACTCACCCTGTCCGTGGGCTCCAAATGATCCTCCCCTTTTTCTCTCCAGTTCAGACGGCAGAGTGTCTTGGGGGAGAAAGGAGAAGAGAGGTGAGATTTCAGACTTTCATATTCATAAGAGCATCCCCACTCTGAAACTGTTTCATAATTATGACAGAGAAACAGACAGAGATGCCCAGAGACACACTCAGGTATTTAATATAAAAAGGTCTGAAATCTATTTCCCCTCTCAATCAGGCATCTCCCAGCAATGGAGCCAGCAGCCTTGCAGCCTCACAACTATCCCAGGACACACAATCTGTAAGAGATTTACTTTTCCCTCCTCATCCCCTCCCTCTCTTCAGACTCCAGTTGGTTTGTCTCATTCATTTACTGGCTTTTGTTGTAACCTAGACCCAGAGCCTGCAAAGACTTTGGCATAAAAGTAACCTTACCCACTTGGGTCCCTTTGACACTAACGGGATGTGAAGAGTTTCCTAAATCCTGGCTCTAATTGTGAGCTGTTGGGTCTGTTTACTCAGTGTCTCTACAGAGAGCAGCACGACGGGCCTCATCCTCCATAGGCAGAAATAGAAATAATAGTAAAATTATTTTATCAAGGTGGAAATTGAGGTGGGGGAGGGTTGGCTCAAAGGGGCCGATTTTCCCCCGTAACGGGAAAAGGAGAGGGAAGGGGCCATTTGTGACTCTGCTGTTCAGTGGCTGCAGGGGCCGGTGCAGACCTTGGCACAGGCTGAGGAAGTTTTGAAGCCAGCCAGAGCTACATCCCTATGACAATGGACCCGGGGTGTTTTAGCCACTGTGCAGAGTGTCAGAGGCCTAACTTTACACTGCCCACCTCCCTCTATCCCTCTTCCACCCGCCCTGACCACCCTCACCCCATTCCCAGACCTCTCAGGAACACGCCTTGTGCCTGCAGCTGCTGGGGAGGAGGCACCAGAGGCCCCTGTGCTGAAGGGATCCCTGACGACAGGGGAGGGGCTTTCTCCTTCCCTGCAGCCCATTTGGCAGAAACTAGCTGCAAATGGGACCAGAGCTCAGTGATGGGCTGGATCCACCTTTGAGAAATGTGCCCCATGGCTGGAGATGGGGCAGTAGACGGGGAGGGCTCTGAGCTATAGAGAGTTCTTTGCCATGTGTCTGGCTGTTGGGTCTTGCCAAAATGCTCGGTATCCAACTGACCACCATATCTGGGGTCGGGAAGGGATTTTCCCCGAAGTCAGATAGACAGAGAGCCGGGGGATTTTTTTCCTTCCTTACTCTGCAGCGTGGGGCGCGGGTTAGTTGCAGTTTGAAACTAGAGTCAATGGTGGATTCTCTGTAACTTGTGTAGCAGGGCAGTTACCCCCCTCCTGGGATAAAAGGAGGTAAAAGGTGAAAAGGAGCTGCGGTCGGCTGACTGGGGAGGCAGCCACAGCTGGGGCCACACCCAATTAGGTCACAACTGGCCCTGATCAAAGGGCTGGGAGCTAGGCAGGCAAGCGTCTCACTGCAGGGTTGCCTGGGAGCACAAGGTACCTTACACAGAGCAGGGCTGGGGTGGGGCAGGCAGAGCTGGGGAGCTCTGGCCTGGCATGTCCCCAGGCTGAGGCCTTGTTAAGGGCCAGGGATGGTACTAGGGCTAGAAAGGCAGTAGGTCCAACCCCTTTGCTAATGATGAGTGGACATTGTGGACTACAGGCTGCCCCAGAGAAAGGGGGCTAGATGACTGGCAGTAACCACTGAGGCAAGGTGGGTATAGAGGGTTGGGATTCCCCTGGGAGAGGAGACCCAGACTGAGGGGGTACTGCTGTGGGCAGAACTCCAAGGTAAGGGGCACTGGGGTCCAGGAGGGACATGGAGGGGCCTGAGCCAGGAGAGACACTGGCCAGCAGTGGGCGCTCTGGAGCGGGAAAGCTAATTCCCTGACTGACCAGCAGGAGGCGCCGCACTGCTGAGTGCTCGACCAGTTACACTTGAAGTTTTAAAATCATGATTTAAGGACTTCAGTAACTTGGCCAGAGGTTAGGGGTCAATTGCAGGAGTGGGTGGGTGAGATTCTGTGGCCTGCAGTGTGCAGTTGGTCAGACTGGATGACCATGATGGTCCCTTCTGGCCTTAAAGTCTTTGAATCATTTCTTAATTTAACAGCATCATCTAAGTGTGAACCAATTGATCTGCACCATTCTCTTCTCAGAGGCTTATCCCAATTTCCATTCCTAGATCCCTTCTAGGTACCTTTGAACTTCCCCAGAATCTCCATTAGCAGAATCGTTTTCTGGGGGAAACCACTGACTCGCTCTTCCAGTTCAGGAGAAATTTCCTCTGGCTGCTGGAACTTCCCCTTCTCACACCTGGAGGGAAACAATTTCACGTGATTATATTTTACTGTGTGACTCATTATAAGTTCTGGCTAGTGAATCGCTGCTCTAATGGGCCTGGAGTTAGAATTCCTCGACTTCTCCCAGCCTCAGAGCAGATGCAACACAGCCCAGGGCCAAGCAATCTACCCTTCAAAGGTCATTAATATTCTTCAACTCTGGTCTGGAGAGACCAGCTCTGGGGACAAAAGGGGAATTGAGTCTCCATGGCCAATTCGCTCCTTGGCCTCCATGCTCTGAGGGTCAGGAGGTTCCCCTGTTTACTGTTGTAGAAATCTGTCCACTAAAAACTGAGACATGAACACCCATCTCCCTGGCTCATTCCACACAGGTCTTCTAACAGTCCTCAGCTTGGGAAGAGTCTTGACCACTGCTGCCCTGGGCTGAATGGTAACCAGGGCCCCAGCAGTGACAGGCCCATATTCCATCCCCACAATCCTGAGGCAGCCAGTCCCCCAGGGATGTGACATCTCTAGGAAATACTTGAGGTCAGTCCTTCCCACTGACTGGAGAATTCGAGAGTCTTCTGTACAAGAGTGAGCACCCCAGGATGGAGTTGATCAGAGAGATTTGTATCCAACATGTGATCTCCCCACACATCTTGCTGTAGAGCCCCACTGAGATGCGGTGCTACCCTCATCATCAAGCTTTTTCCCAGCATTGTGGAGTGTGAGGGAGCCACATACCTGCTCAAAGTGGTTCTGACATCCTAGAGGAGAGAGAGACAAAAGAATTTCAGTCCTCTCTGACACACACACACACAGGGGATTCCAGGGAAAGGATTTAGGAAGTATGGGGGAAGAGACCGTGCCCTGGCCCCAGGGCCATTGATTCCCTGAGCGAATGGGGCTTTTCCATTTTTCATATCTCTGTGACTCTGCTATGAATAATACTCACTTAGATGTCAGCAATGCACACGCCGAGTTACACTGAGATCTCCGACTGCTGGACTCCAGTGCTTATGATTCAGCAGCCCGCTCCTCCCTCTGTGGGGGTCTGGCATGTTTCTAATGATGAGTGCTGGTTTCCAATTGTCCCTGGGGGTGCTCAACCCCATGCCCCACCTCCACTCCAAACCTTTCCCCAATGCCACACCCCAACCCAACTCTTCCCCCTCCCACTCAACCTCCACCCTGTCTCTTCCTCGCCTCCTCTTGTGAGCTGCCATAAATATAAAGGAAAGAGTAACATAAAATACCTCCTTGCAGCTGTACTGAATCGCTTTACCTCTAAGGGGTTAAGAAGCTCAGATAACCTGGTTGGCTCCTGACCAGAAGGACCGATAAGGAAAGAAGCTACTTTCAAATCTGGTGGGTTGCGGAGGTTTTGTTTGGGCTCTGTTTGTTTGTTCCCTCTCCTGATAGAGAGATAGACCAAGCAGCTACAACATCTCCTGAAAACCTACCTGAAATGATCCATCTAAGATTACAAAAATTCTAACTAAGGCAAGGAAATGCGTTAGGTCATTTTTTTGTTTTAGCTTGTGAATTTTCCCTATGCTAAGAGGTAGTTTTATTCCTGTTTTTGTAACTGTGAAGCTGAGTCCAGAGGGGAGTCCTCTGTGTTTGAAATCTTTTTATTACCCTGTAAAGTTACCTTCCATCCTGATTTTGCAGGTGTGATTTTTGTACTTTTTTCTTTATAATAAAGTTCTTCTTTAAAGAACCTGATTGATTTTAGTGTCCTAAAGATAAAGGTCTGGTCTGTACTTACATTAAAGGCAATTGGTTGGTATATTATTCTCAAGCCTCCCCAGGAAAGGGGGTGAAGGCGCTTGGGAGGATATTTTGGGGGAATAGGGATTCCAAGTGACCCATCTCTGAATTTTTGTTTAAATCACTTGGTGGTGGCAGCAAGGACAAGGAAAGGAATTTGTGCCTTGGGGAAGTTTTTAACCTAAGCTGATGGAATATAAGATTAGGGGGTCTTTCATGTGGGTCCCCACATCTGTCCCCCAGAGTTCAAAGTGGGGAGGGAATCCTAACATGAGCACACTCCCTCCCCACTCCTCCCGCTCCCTCCCAGCATCTCCTGCACACAGTGGAACAGCTGATTGCAGCAGGCAGATGGTGCTGGAAGAAGTGGGAGGAGTTGATCGGCAGGGCTGACGGTGGGTAGCACTGAGGGGGAGAGCTGGCTGTCCTGCAGCACCCACCTATGTTTCTCATTCAGTCTCACCTGTAGGAATTCACTCGCTGGCTTCTGACACTTTCCCTCCATCTCACTGATCAGCTCACTCAGACGGGAAATCTGCTCAGAGAGTTTACTGACATTTTCATTCTGGATCCTCACAATCTCCTTGTCCAGCTCCTCCAGCTGGGCCAGCAGGAGTCGCTCTTGTTCCTCCAGGAACTGCTGCAATTGCTGAAATTCAGACACAATCTTCTGCCTCTCGGTTTGTGTTTTTTTCTGTATGAAATAGGGCAAGGGCTGGTCAGGGACATAAGGACGGAATCCAGGGTCCTTTCATGGAGAGCTGAGTGTGCAGGAGGGTGATTTTCTTTGAAAATCCTAAGATCTCTGACATTTGACTCTACCCTGTGGGTACTAGGCAGGGGATTCTCTCACACCTTCCCTTTTGGCCCCTGTATCTCTGTGAAAGGGATGTTTCTCTGTCAGTCATGGTCAGCATCTTCTGTTATTTATGGTCTGTGGAAATTCAGACCCAGAGCAGCAGGAGGCAGGACTCAGCACTACACTAACAGAGACGTCAGGGGAGTTAAAAGAAACAATTTTTTAAAAAATGCACAAAATGTCTAGACACAGAGGACAAGCACTTCACGGGGACATTTATGTGAATTCAGGCAAGCCACAAGGGCTACTCATCAACTGAAATGAAAGCTTAGGGCTTGTCTACACATGAATCAAACCCAGGAATCCATGATCATGGAGAAACACGCACAAGCCCACGTTCACCAAGGCCACACAGGAGTCTGCCTCCAAACAGACCTCCCGCTGCCAGTCCCTGCTGGTCCATAACAACTGGCACCTACCAGATACTCCTGGGTTTTCCCCTCTCCAGTCACTTTCAATCCCAGCAGCTTTTCTCTCTCTTCCCTCAGAGTCTTCAAATGGGCCTGGATTCTTTCCTGAAGAAACAGAAATGATTTGGGAGGTTTCATCTGGATAGTTGAGAGGTGCTTGGAAGGGGTGTTTTTGCACCCAAAACCCAAGATGACTGTGGTTCTAATCGCTTTGTGACATCAGGACCGCCAAGGTGATGAAACCTCATTAATGGAGACTGGGAAAGCTTTACATTTGGACTCGTTACCTATTCAGATTCAGTCTTTTTAGTAATTAGAGAGAGATCTCAATTATACCCAAGCTTTACTGGTATTTGTGAACTGATTAATGGTACAGAGCATAACAGGGCACTGGAGTCACATGGGGGTGAATCAATAAACCTGTTTTTTGAAGGTTTAACAAACAAAGTGATACAAATCTCAGAAGCCACCAGGGTTTAAATAGGGGCTGGGATTTCAGCCCTGAATCCCTGGGGCTGCACTGGTTGGGCAGAGCTGGTCTAAGCACCAGGGCAAATCTCGTGAGATGTCAGGAGGCCGTTCGTCTGGTTTGAAGCTGCACAGTCGAGTTTTGTGGAGCACTGTCCCTGTGCGGTAGGGACTCAGCACTGGACTTGGCTTTGTCTGGTGCAAAAGGGAGAGGAGGAGACTGAGGCTGCAGGAGGACACCCGTGAGGGTGGGGGCAGGGCTGGGGTGTCACCTTCATGCGGAATGATGCAGGCGGGTGGCACACTGGAAAAAATGGTCGTGGGGTCTACAGAGGGTGACTGATACTGGTGAGGACGGGTCCATGCAGGCAGGTGTGAGGGTGTCCCGTGTTCTGGGGATGCCTCAGTGACCTCCCTAATTAGACATGATGCAGATTTGTATAAAGGACGGGTTGGGGGTTGCCCCAGTGCTGTCCTAACCCCTCTCCATGGCAATGCCCCCGGATAGGTACCCCACGGTCCCATTCCCTGGTAAAGATCCCGGAAGCAGTGCATTCTGAGAGATTACAAAAGGCTGCCTGGTGGGACTAACAGAACAGCTCTGGCTGGTCCTTGCCCACGTACACAACAGAGCAGGTCAGACTGGCACCGGTCAGCTCCAGCCTGGGGTTAGTTTTGCTACAATCCAGTGTAATCCCAGTGGTACTTGGCATGGACCTGAGCTGTCTGGAGCCCTTTTGTGTGCGGACTGAAGGTGCTCGGGGTCCCACACAGCGTTTAGCCCAGTGATCTCCTCTAGTACAGGCCGGCAGCATCTGAGTTTAACCCTTCATGGAGCGACACGGGAGTTCAGAATCCCAGTGAGAAACCTCCTCTACCTGGTGCGCCTGGGACGTTTATCAAGGTGTCTCCCCCTCCTAACGGAGACACTTCATCACTGGGTGGGGCTGATGCTAAGATGGCAGCATGGCAAAGTGGTTCGGGTCTTGGACTGGGGTCTGGGGAGATCTGGGTTCTATGCTAAGCTCTGTCACTAACACGCTCGGTGACTATGCGCAACTCACTGCCCCGCTTTGTGCCTCAGTTTCCCTTCCCACCTTTTGTCTAGCTAGACCAGTGGTCACCTACCAGTCGATTGTGATCAACTAGTTGATCCTGGAGATTCTCCCAGTCGATCGCAATCTCTGGGAGCTGTGCGGCACTCCCAGAAGGGGCCAGCTTGCCCCCGAAGCCTGGGGTGAGGGCAGGGTTCTCTTCACAGGGCTCCTGCCTGCAAGCACTGCCCCCGCAGCTCCTATTGGCCGGAAACGGGGAACTGTGGCCAATGGGAGCTGCGGGAGTGGTTCCTGCAGAGAGGGGCAGCGTGTGCAGCCACATGCTCCCCTCCAGGGGCCACAGGGGCACATTGGCCCCTTCCAGGACTGGCGCAGGGTCGGGACAGGCAGGGAGCCTGCGTTAGCCCTGCTGCTCTACTGACCGGGAGCCACCTGAGGTAAGTCAGTGCTGCCCAGCTGGAGCCAGCTTCCCTCACCCCCTCCTGCACCCCAACCCCCTACTCCAGCCCTGACCCTCCTCCCAGAGCCAGCACCCTGTGCCCTCACCTGCACCCCAACCCTCTGCCCCAGCCTGGAGCCCTCTCCTGCACCCCAACCCCCTGCCCCAGGCTCAGCCCAGAGCCCACACCCCCACCTGAATCCCAACCTCCTGCCACAGACCAGTGAACGTGAGTGAGGGTGGGGGAGAGCAAGCAATGGACGGGGGGGGGGAATGGAGTGAGCGGTACTTCGGGCGGGGGGTGTAGATCCTGCTTTCAAGATTTGATATTTTGCCTGTTGCCACGCTGCCAGATCGTTAATTTCGTTATAGCATCTCCCCACACAATGAAGACTTTACAGAGCTGAATGATGAGTCACACCCGTGACAGGGAACTTTCAGTCAAATTAGCCTGTAATTAAAACCCCAAAGTTAACCAATTAAATTTTACAGCAATTCCCTACCTTGTACTCCTGGGCAGCCTCCTGGATGGGAACCACCGTGTGAGCGCGGTGAGTCCGGGACTCTCTGCAGATCACACAGATGGGGGTTTGATCCTCTTCACAGAACAGTTTCAGAGCCTCCTGGTGTTTCCCACACACCCCGTCCCCTCCTGCTCCCTTTGCTGCCTGCAAACTCAACCGCTTGACGAGTTCTACGACATTTGCCAGCTGCCTGTTGGGTCTGAGGTTTCCCTGTTGCACAGTTTCTCTGCACTGAGGGCAGGAGGCGGCTGTATCGGATCCCTCCCAGCACTGGCTGATGCAGGCTCGGCAGAAATTGTGCCCACACTCCACACTGACAGGTTCTGTGAAATATTCCAGACAGACGGGACATGTCGCTTCCTCCTGGAGTCTTTCCACGGGGTTCTCTGCAGCCATGGCTCCCTCTGGATAGTGGATTAGGGTTAGTTTCAATTTCCTGAATTTACACTCTGCCCCGCCTGCAGCAGCACTGGGGTGTTTCCTTGCCTGAACATGACTCAGGGCTTGGCTACACTTGAAAATTGCAGCGCTGGGATTTACAGCGCTGGTCGTGCAGCCGTGTAGGGACAGCGCTGGTGTGTGGCCACACTGACAACTACCAGCGCTGCAGTGTGGCCACACTTGCAGCATTTGCAGCGCTGTATTGAGAGGTGCATTGTGGGCAGCTATCCCACAGAGCACCTCGTCCCATTTTGGCGCTGTGGGTTGTGGGAAGGGGACGGAAGGGTGCGGGTCATTCCGCTTCCTGTCCCAATGGCCCGTGGTGCATCGCTTCACATCCCAGCATTCACAGTTTTTCCAGCCACGTTTGGCGCCATTGTGAGTCTCTTTCTGCTTTTTACTCTCTGTCTGTGAATCGCGATTTCTGTGGGAAATGGAGCCCAAGCTGCTGAGGACTGTGCTGATGAGTGTCGCCAGCACAACACGTTTGGCAGTTGAGCTATTCCTTCAGCTCCAAAGTGACAGTGAGGAGTCCGACGATGATATCGATATCGAGTCGCCTGCCGCGTGTGACACTACAGTGCTTGTGGCATGCACGGAAATGCTCAGCACCGTTGAACGCTGCTTTTGGGCTCGGGAAACAAGCACTGAGTGGTGGGATCACATCGTCGTGGAAGTCTGGAATGACGAGCAGTGGCTGCAGAACTTTCGTATGAGAAAAGCCACTTTCATGGAATTGTGTGCTGAGCTCGCCCCCACCCTGCAGCACAAGGACACGAGATTGAGAGCTGCCCTGATGGTGGAAAAGCGGGTGGCTATTGCTATCTGGAAGCTGGCAACTCCAGACAGCTACCGGTCGGTCGGGAACCAGTTTGGAGTGGGAAAGTCGACCGTTGGAATCGTGTTGATGCAAGTTTGCAGGGCAATTAATCGCATCCTGTTAAGAAGGACCGTGACTCTGGGGAACATGCAGGACATTGTGGATGGCTTTGCACAAATGGGTTTCCCTAACTGTGGAGGAGCGATAGATGGGACGCATATTCCTATTCTGGCACCCCCCCCCCCAACCTAGCATCTGAGTACATTAATCGCAAGGGGTATTTCTCTATGGTTCTCCAGGCGCTTGTGGATCACCGTGGGCGTTTCATTGACATTTACACAGGCTGGCCTTGAAAGGTGCATGATGCACGCATCTTTCGGAACAGTGGCCTGTTCAGGAAGATGCAGGCAGGGACTTATTTGCCAGACAGGAAGATCACAGTAGGGGACGTCGAAATGCCCATTGTGATCCTTGGAGACCCCACTTACCCGTTACTGCCTTGGCTCATGAAACCGTATACAGGGAAGCTTGACAGGAGCAAGGACCGGTTCAACTACAGGCTGAGCCGGTGCCGAATGACTGTGGAGTGTGCTTTTGGGCGTTTAAAAGCCTGCTGGAGGTTCCTGTATGGGAAGCTAGACTTGGGGGAAAGCAGCATCCCCGCGGTTATATCCGCATGCTGTACCCTCCATAATATTTGTGAAGGGAAGGGTGAAACATTCAGTCAGGCATGGACCACTGAGGTTCAAGTCCTGGAGGCTGAATATGCACAGCCAGAGAGCAGGGCTAATAGAGAGGCCCAGCACAGGGCTACAAGGATTAGGGATGCCTTGAGGGAAGAATTTGAGGCTGAAAGCCAACAGTAATGTTTGCTGCCTTGCATGGGAGTGAAGTGCAGTGGTTACACTGTTAGGATTCTATTATCCCTAACATGATTTGCAGTGACTGTTTCTTTACTGGAATAAGGTATATTTCACTATAGTAAAGACTGTTTTCAAAGCCAAGATTTATTTTATTGAAAAGAAAAAAACTTCATTGACAGACATACAACATTTCAGGAACCTAAAAGGTCAGGGGGGTGGGTTGGTGAACTGTACAGTCACAGGTTTGCATATGTCCTGTCTGCAGTGCTGTGGAATGGCTGCTGCACTTCAGGGTGCATATACTGCATGGTGATGGGGGTTGAGTGCAGAGGGTAAGGGTCATAGTTCTCAGGGCTGGTTGGTGAACGTACAGGTGTTGGAGGCAGCTGGTGGTGGTAAGAACCTGGATGCTGGGGAAGGGAGGTTTGAGCTGACATTGGGGCACAAGGGGAAAAGCTTTGGGACGGGGGGGGCGGGGGAGTAGCACGGTAGTGCTCTGCTTGCATGGCTACGAGTGACTCGATAGAGTCCGCTTGGCGCGACAGGATGCTTAGCAGCTGCTCTGTGCTTTTCCTCCTGTCCACTGCGTTTCTCTGGCGGATCCTGCTTTCCCTCTGGCGGATCCTGCTTTCCCTTTCTCTCCACTCCTGCAGCTGTTTACTCTCTCGAGCAGAGTGATCAATAACTGTTTTCAGCATGTCTTCCTTGGTTTTTCGTGGCTTTTTCCTCAGATTCTGTAGTCTCTGTGCTGTGGTAGATCTGGGCAGTCCAGCAGTCAAGGTCACTTCTTGAAGGCAAAAATGGCAACATTTAACAGAGTAGCATTGTTCATTATCTCATCCAAACAGTAATTCCCACACACTGAAGGAGTTTTCAGTGTTCACTTTAGCATTCTTTTCCCATACCAAATAAAACCACACATAACAAAACAGGAGCCACGAAATGGTGAGTAAGGGGTACTGAGATTGCTTCAGGGCTGTGCAGGGGTTTCTGTGCGTTGGGGACAGCAAACAGCTACAGGGGGGATCTGCACTAAACACTCTCCCAACATTTTCCACAGGAGTTACTCCTGGAAGATATCTCCCTGCTGCGGGTCACCAGGGAAGAGCGGGAAGGTCTTCTACAGCAATGCGGATTCCGCCCTGGCCCCTATGCAGCTTGCCTGTGTGCAGCAATGGTCCCCCCACCCCTCGCGGCACAGTGGCGCGGACGCGTTAGCCTGACTGGGACAAGGACCACAGTGGCTCTCCCTATAAACCTGCGCAGGCACATTGCCCACGCTCTGGCTGAAACTTTTGAGGAGATTACTGCAGCCGATTACCACGACGTGATAGACCACATCAGTGGGCTATTCCACATCTAGGCATGCATGCATGCAGCCCTAACCCCCACTCTTCTCCCGAAACATTTCCAGCCTGATAATAGAAGCCGCTTACTGGTAACCCGCTCCTCTGCTTGTCCTTCAGCAAGTGCTGGCTGCTGCGATTGGCTACCTTCCTCCTGGCTTGAGAAGAGCTCCTGGCTGCATGCCCCCTGGGACTCTGGGGTGTCTTCCCCCATCCCAGTAGCTTCACTCGCGGTTTCCTCCGCCCCCCCCTCCTCCTCCTCCTGCTGCTCATGTCCCCCACCCTGCTCAGAAGTGTCCATCGTGGTCCTCGGATTGGCAGTGGGGTCACCCCCAAGTATCGCATCCATCTCCCTGTAAAAACGGCAGGTTGGGGGGGCAGCGCCGGAGCGGCTGTTTCCCTCGCGGGCTTTGTAATAGGCACTCCGCAGCTCCTTTACTTTAACCCTGCATTGCAGCGCGTCCTGCTCATGGCCCCTATCCAGCATGGCTCTTGATACCTGGGCAAAGGTATCATAATTCCTACGGCTGGAGCGCAGCTGGGACTGCACAGCTTCCTCCCCCGAAACACTAATGAGGTCCAGCAACTTGCCATTGCTCCATGCTGGGGCTCGTTTGCCACGTGGAGGCATGGTCACCTGGAAAGATTAACTGATTGCACTCCACACCTGGCTGCAGCAAACAGGAAGGGGATTTTTTAAATTCCAAGGGCATTTAAAGGGTGGGTCACCTGAGGGGCCAGAGCAGTAGAGTACAAACTGATGAGCAGAGTGGCTGAACAGGAATTCTGGGACATCTCCTAATACCCTGGAGGCCAATAACAGCGCTGGTGTGTGTCCACACTTGACGAGCAGCGCTGGATCACCAGCGCTGTACTCGCTACACCCCAACCAGACCAGGTGTTCAGCCAGCGCTGCAGCCAGGGAGTTGCAGCGCTGGATGTGCCTTGCAGGTGTGGACAGTTACTAATTGCAGTGCTGGAAAGCCTCCACCAGCGCTGCAACTTTCAAGTGTAGCCAAGCCCTGAGTTCCTTGACGTTTATGTGAAGGGTCAGGTCCTGCAGAGAGCACAGGCCTTGGGTCTGAAAATTCCCCTCATGGGCCCCCCAGCCCAGGTCTGATGCATCGGACACCAGCTCCAACAATGGGGCCCTGTCCCTGAACAGGACCCTTTGGAGCATGTTGCTTGGGGCATACCACCACCGCAGGGTGGTGAGCACTGAGTTTGGCACGGTGAGGACCTAGTCCTCCTGCGGGATGGAGGGGGGCAAGGTCACAATCAGGTCGTCCGGACGGGGCGAGGAGGCCGGTGCGGTGCTTTGGGTGTTGGCTGGCACTGGAGGATCCACCACCTGGTTGGACTCTGGCACGGTACTGAGGACACGGGTCCCACCGATTCCTTTCCTGGTGGTGTAGTGGAGGCCGACAGGGCTTCCGATGCCTTGGCCACCGAGCGAGCCCACATTTGGGGGCTGCACCGGAGGCCATGGTGACCACTGGTACCACTGGGCTGGCAATGATGCTCAGTGCCATCACACTTGCTGCAGCACCGGCGGATCTGGCTGTTCGAGTTGGCTAGCCTGGCCTGTAGATGAACGGCCGTGAGCAGAGGCTGGGCTGGCATATAACTCGCTGCTGTTTCTGGACTGGGAGTAGAGGTGGCGTCGGGATCTGCGTCGGCCACAGGACCACGATCTCGATGCGGAGGAACGGCACCAACGGTAATAGCTGCTCCGTGATCGACGGGCGGACCTACGACAGCGGGATGCCGGCGATCGACACCCAGGGCTACGATGCCTTGGCGGAGACTTGGAGCGGGAGTCCGAGTGGGAACGGCATCTACAATCGTGCTGCGCCCAACTGCAGTACGTCCTTCGAGATGAGGACCGCTGGTAACCTCCGCCACAGTCCCGTCGATATTTGCTCTGCGAAGAGGAGCGCTGCCAGGAGTCTGGCCGGCGTTGAGAGTGATCGACAATGGACTGGGCCCTGAACGGTCGCTAGGCAGTGAGTGGTGTCGGGAAAGTTCCCGAGACTGAGACCAGTACCGGGCCGGCGGCAACTGCGGTGATCCCAGCGGTGGCTTGCCTCTGGAGCATGGGGAAGCTCCCCTTCTACCGCGCCAGCCAGGCACCAATTCAGGCAGGGCCAGCTTTAGGCACCAACCCTCCAAGCATGTGCTTGGGGCGGCACTTTCTAAGAGGTGGCAAAATCCACCCCCCCTCCCTTTTTTTTTGTTTTTTTGCTTGGAGTGACAAAAAGCCACTCGCCCTGTCAGCGCACGAGCTGGGATCCGCGCCCCCTGCCCAGCCTGGCGGCACCCTGCACAGCCCACTCGGGCAGGGAAACGCCGCGCTGCCCTGGGGAGACTCAGAGCGGCAGCAGCAGCAGGACCCCTCCCCCCTCCCTGCATCCCAGGTCCCGCTTCCCTCCCTCCTCGGCTCCTCACACACTCTGGGAGCCCCTCTCGCGCAGCCGCAGCCCGGGCTCGGCTCCCCCCATCCCCGGCTCCTCACATGCTCCGGGAGCCCCTCTTGCCACCGCCGCAGCCCAGGCCCTGGAGCGAAGCAGGGTCCCCTGGAGCCGAGCCTGAGCTGCGGCGGTGAGAGGGGCTCCTGGAGTGTGTGAGGAGCTGGTGAGGGAGGGAAGCGGGGTCCCCTGGAGCCGAGCCCCAGCTGCGGGGGCGAGAGGGGATCCTGGAGTGTGTGAAGAGGTGAGTGGCCGGTAGGGCTCATCGGTGCTGAGCAGGTAGCCCTGCAGCCGGAGATCCTCGCCTTCCCGCCCGCCGGGGCTGGGCCAGGGCACCGTGAGGCTGAAGAGCAGCAGGTCCGGGGGGCTCTCCAGGTCCTCGGCCGCCAGCATGTCGGGAGTGAGGGCAGTGAGCACTAACTGATCTGCCTCAGCCACCAGCAGCACCGCGAAGCCCAGGGAGGGGGCCCTGTTCTCCGCGTCGCCCCGCACCGCCACCTGGAAGTACTCCCACTATGCGCTGCCCAGCAGCTCCACCCGCATGGGAACGGAGTCGCGGCTGGGCCAGAGCTCAGCTGCCGTGTGCTGGTAGCAGATCCCATGTTTGGGGGTGGGGAGCCTAATGCTGGAGTGGCTGGGGTGTGGGTGAGGGGGAGAGAGAGAGAGCCCAGTGCTGGGGTGGTCGAGGGGGGCTTGGGCTGGGGTGTGGGGTAGCCAAAAATTTTTTTGCTTGGGGCGGCAAAAAACCTAGAGCCTGCCCTGAATCCAGGGGTTGCAGGGGCTGCTCCCCGCACACGGGTACTGCTAGGGGAAAAACATCCAGCACTGGTGCACGTGGCGAGCACGCACACCTATTGTGGAATAGACATGAGCAATCACTCGAAGAAGAACTCACCCTGTCTGTGTGCTCCTAGGGGTTCTCCAATTTCTGTCTCCAATGCAGACAGCAGAGTGTCTGGTGGGGGAAAGGAGAAAAGAGACGAGATTTCAGGCTTTCATATTTGTAACAGCGTCCCCACTCTGAACACATAGAACTGTGTTTTCATCATGACAGAACAGACTGAGAGGCCCAGAGACACACTCAGGCATTTAATATAAACTAACTGAAACCTTCTATTTCCTCTCTTATTCAGGCATTTCCCAGCAATAGAACCAACATCCTTGCAGCCTCACAACCATCCCAGGACCCACAATCTGTAAGTGAGATTTATTTTTCCCCTCATCATCCCCTCCCACCCCTGAGACTCCAGTTGGTTTGTCTCATTCACTCACTGCCTTTTGTCGTACCCTAGACCCAGATCATACAAAGACTTTATCATAAAAGTAACTTTACCCACTTTGGTCTCTTTGGCCAGGGGTAGGCAGCATCATATTGTATGACAGACACTTGACAAAATTACCAAACCTAGGGTTTGGCTACACTTGCAGCTGTACAGCGCTGGGAGTTACAGCTGTCTTCGTACAGCTGTGGAGGGAAAGTGCTGCAGTGTGGCCACACTGACAGCTACCAGCGCTGCAGTGTGGCCACATTTGCTGCATTTGCAGCGGTGTTGGGAGTGGTGCATTATGGGCAGCTATCCCAGCGTTCAAGTGGCTGTAACGTGCTTTTCAAAAGAGGGGGGTGGGGTGGAGTGTGACAGGGAGCGTGGGGGAGACAGAGAGAGTGGATTTTTGGAGCTGACACTGTGTCAGCTCCCTGCCTTGCAAATTCTGACCCCTTCCCCCACCCCGTCTCATTCACTAAATGCAAATAGCCTCTTTGGTTTTTTCCTCACAGACCAGATAAGCAGCCTCCCCGAAACGGACCCCCCACCCCGCCCCGCAATGCTTCTCTCCTCAAGCCCCTTCCCTCCCCCCTCTTCAAGCAAACACTAGCTGTGGGCTTTCCAAAGGGAGCTCCCTGCCTCTGCTCGAGCAAACAGGAGCTGTGTTTGTTTTTTAGATAAGCAGCTCCGGGATCCCCAGTTCACAACAAAACAAACAGAGGCATCACAACAAAACAAAGAGAGTTATCTTTACTTAAAAGCATTATGGGAAAGTTCTGGAGGTCAGTTACAGCGTAGTAGTACACACACAGCCCTAAAAATAACACATTAAACAGTAAGGAGATCCAGGGGCCCATGTCTCCCCCCACAACACCCACACACTTTTAAAGGTGGGATGACCAGGACACTTTTCAGCATGGGCATAGTTTGGGGGAAGAGGGCCACGTTGCCCCCCCACACACACTGCAAGCCTTGGGCAGGTGTGGAGCATGGCAGGCAGTATCTATGCTTAGGGCAGGGCAGCTGAGCAGCTCCTCTGTGTAGTGCAGCCCCTGCCCACAGCACCAATCTCACCCTGGTGCTGGTCTCTCTCAATGGCCCCACCCCTGCTCCTCTTTCCCTGAGGCCCTGGCCAGGCCAGAAGCCAGAACCAAGCTGCCATCCAGGGACTGCACTGGGAAGCCCTGGATCCTCCACCTGCCCAGGGTGGTGCACCCCAGGGAGTGGGGACATGGGCTGGGTACTGCTGCCAAAGGCCCATGGACCCATGTCCAGGGCAGGTGGAGTGTCAGGGGCTCTCCATAGCGGGCAAGTCTCCCAGCCTGGACAGGGGGCAGGGCCTTGGTCAGGGCCACGGAGGGGGCGGAGACACAAAAAGAGTCCTGACACCACCCTTAGTGCTGAGTTCATGCCCATTCTGATGAACAGAAACACTCTTAACTGAGTCACACGCGAACAGAGCTCCCTGCCACATCCCTCTGCTTCACCCCGGTGCAGGGGGTCCCCCATCGCTCTTCTCCCACATCCTGCCTTTCCTCTGGGCAGGGCTGGGCTGCCCATTGGAGCTGCTCCCTGCTTCCTGGATTGGGGAGATGCTCTTCCTGTGAGACTGGCAGCTCCTCCTTTCTCTCTAGGCTGGAGATGGTGCTACCCCACCCAGTGCCACCTCCTACTCTCTGGTCTTAAGTGGCTGTTCCCCATTGCTGCACCTTCCTCTCTGTTCTCTGGCCTGGGAGTGGACGCTGCATTAGGGAAGGGAGCTTCTCTCTGGGGTTTAAAGCTGGTACCTGCCACTTCTGCTCCCTCAATAAAAGCTTCTGACGCCTTCCTGGCTGTGTCTGTGCTGCTGGGAATGGGGCAACACCAGCAGCGGGATGTGGGAGCTGAAGCCTCTGTGATAAATGAGAAACTAATGAAGTGGGACCTGTTACAAAGACTGAGGAGCTGCAGTGACATCTGTGCTCAGTCTCAGGGCTGGTCTACACTGTGGGGGGTGTCGATCTGAGATAACGCAACTTCAGCTACGTGAATAGCGTAGCTGAAGTCAAAGTATCTTAGATCAATTTACCTCTTGTCCTCATGGCGTGGGATCGACGTCCGCGGTTCCCCCTGTCGACTCCGCTACCGCCGTTCATGCTGGTGGAGTTCCGGAGTCAACAGGATTGCGTTTGGGGATTGATATTGTTAGGCCTGAATAAAGATGTAGCACAAAACCAGTTGTGCCAACCTGACTGAAGTCAAGCATCTAGAGGTTTCTGGGTAATCCCAGAGTGGAAAATACTGAGAAGCAGCATTGTCTCACAAAGCCCTGGGAAACAGTGAAATCAGTGAAGGGGCTGGGACCAGCTGTGTTATATTGAGAAACAAACTGTCTGAGGAACTGATAAGAAACACAAGCATCTCACAGTTCTGACTCTAACTCCTTGGTTTAGTGTTCGGTGTGTTTTAACTCCCTCGCATTCCTAACCTTTGGCGCTTGTTGAGATATTAACAATTCAATATTGTAGAGACTAGGCATGCGTATATATTAAAAGGTGTCTAATTTCTAGTTGTTAGACAAAGGGGGTGGATTGTTCTAGTGAATGATCTATGACGTAATAAAACTGTCTATATAAGCTAATACTAAGCTGTAAAGAGGCGGCTGGTTCTCTTCGGATACGAGCTGCTCTTTTACTGACACGTGCACTTGTCAATAAAGAACTTTTGATCGGACCTTGCTGGTGTTGCCTGTCTCTCTGTGGTCAGACAACGAACTTCGCTGTCGGGGTTCGAGTCCCCGACAATATATCGCATCTCAATCGATCGCTACCCGCCGATACGGCAGGTAGTCTAGACGTACCCTCAGGTGCCCAGGACAGAGGCAGTTCCCTCGGATCCGGGACTGTCCCAGCCTGAATGGGGCTGCTGGGGAGTGTGAGAAATGGCCCCAGACTCCTCCAGGGCTGAGCTCTGCCCCTAACGCTCTGATTCTCTCTCCAGTGAATGTGACTCTGGATCCAGACATGGCTCATCCCAACCTCGTCCTGTCTGAGGATCGGAAAAGTGTGAGACGGGGAGACACACGGCAGGATCTGCCTGACAACCCTGAGAGATTTGACACTATGTTCTGTGTGCTCGGCTGTGAGGGAATTCATCTTGGGGAGACATTGCTGGGAGGTGGAGGTGGGGGCTGGGCGATTCTGGTCTGTGGGGGTGGCCAGAGAGTCTGTGGGGAGGACGGGACGGATCAGTCGTAGCCCTGAGGGGGGGATCTGGGCTGTGGGGCGGTTGGGGGGTCAGTTCCGGGCTCTCACCTCCCCTGTGACCCCCCCTGCCCCTGAGCCGGGCCCCCAGCAGGATCCGGGTTTGTCTGGACTGTGGCCGGGGGCAGGTGACATTTATCGATGCTGGTGACGAGGCCCCGATCTTCACTTTCCCGCCGGGCTCCGTCCCTGGGGGGAGAATCCGACCCTGGTTCCAGGTGTGGGGCCGGGATCCCGGCTCCGACTGTGTCCCTGAGACACAGCAGAGGGGGGAACTGGAAATCAGCCTCTCTAGCCACACACAGCCCAGTCTCTATGACCTTGGAAGACTCCCATCTACCCAGCCTCTGGCTCCTCATCTCTATGGCCCCTGGAAGCACCTCCCCCGCCCTCTTTGCAGCCTCAGGGATGTGGGAGGAGGGGGAAGAACCTAGGAAGAGAGTTTGGGTTTACTGTGATGTGTCACTAACCAGCCTATGCTCTGTCTCTGTCCTGTGCAAATCCATGTCAATCAGGAATTGCTCAGCTGTGTTCTGCGGAGCGGTGACTGCTTCCACGGGGGGCAATCCATGCAGGGACTCCAGTGTTGCAATGCTGAGAATCACAGTGAGTAACTTTCAGGCAGCGAGAAAATCACAGGGACAGCAGCACTGTGACCCTCAGAGCTGAGTCAGGGGCCTAAACTCCCTAGACAATGCATGGGCAACACAGGCACCTTACAATGCATTTCACAAAAGCCACCTCAGTAGGTGGGGAGCCATGTAAGTTAGCCAATGGGAGATGCTGACAAGTGGTGTCCTAAGCCACACCCCTCTCACGGATAGGGGTCTAAATCTGGGCTGCAGAGGGGTGAGTGTCTCTGCTTAGCAACCCACAAACAGGAACCCACCATCTGACGTCCGGGGCCTCCAGTCGTGGCAGCTCCTAGTGCCTGGTAGTGGTGGCAGCAGCTGGGAGCCCCAGGCCCTTTGAAATCGCCCCAACAGGCTGCAGGGCTCCTAGGCGCAGGCGCTGGATGGGTGCAGTGGCACATTAGGGGAAGGAAAAGCCCCCGACCCCAGCAGGAGCCGCACTGAGCAGGGATGGGGAGAAACATCCCTGGACACTGGCTGCTGGGTAGGGGGCAGGGGAAGTCCCAGACCGCGACAAAAGCCATGCAGGGTGGATAGGAGAAGCCCTGGACCACAGCAGGAGCCACACTGGGTGCGGGGAAGAAGCAGCCCATGACCCTGGCAGAAGATGGGCTGACACCCCACCCCCATGGAGCTGGCCTGAGCCCCTCCATCTCCCGTGCCCCCTATGTGGAGCCCAAACTACTCACCTTGGTATCTCCATTTCCCCCATCACCACACAGCCATGAAGAGATTCAGCCTAGGAGGCAGGGTCAGCATTAGCCCCATTTGGCAGGTGGGATCTAGGGTACACAGAGGTGAAGTGACTTTCCCAAGACTAAGCAGTGAGTCAGTGGCAGAGCAGAGAACCAAACTCAGGACACCTGAGCCCCAGGCCTGTGCCTGAACCACTAGGCCACCCTTCCTACCTGAGCAGGGGCAACCTCCTCTGCGGGCACTGGACAGAGCCCCCAGGGGGTGGGGAGCAGAGAGAGATGAGAAAAAGGACATGGGTGGGAAGCAAGAAAGGGAAACATCAGGAAGGTGAGGAGCAAGGACTTAGATAAGAAACAAGAGGGAGGGAAAGGGGCAGGGAGCGGAGAAAGGAAGGGAGCGGGGAAAGACTCCCCACAGCTTGTGAGTCCCATGCACCTTCTTCCCACAGCCATCAATGGCCCTCAGCTCCCAAGCAGGGGCTAAGCTGGGGTGAGGCACAGAGTGAACTTTACACAGGGGTGTCAGTGAACGCAGCTTGTAGCTGAGTGTAATAATTTTAATACACTGTAATTCATGGTAATGTAATGCTGTAGTTCATTACTATTTTAATATTGACATTGCTGTAATACCAGTGATAGACACACACTCAATAACTAGAATATGGAGGAAGTGTGTGTATAAATATGCTGGAAATTGCCATTTTGGACGGGGAGACTGAGCCAAACACACACACCTCACCTTTAAAGCAGGAGGAAGCAGAAAGGAGTTGGCAGTGGGCAGGAGACGCTTGGGGGAGGGGATCTAGGGGGCAGAGCGGGAGAGGAAGAGATGGAGTGGGGCGAAGTGGGGGCTTGGCCTTTGGGAAGGAGGCAGAGTTGAGAAGGGGCATCCACTGGCAAAACCAAAATTCAGCACCTATGGCGTGTGGGGCGATATCAGCAGTGGCGGCGAAGGCAGCCGGGGGGCATATGGAAGGCCTGGCCATGCTGGAAGAGTGCGCCCAGCAGCACAGCCGGCAGCTCGCTGGGCACCAGCCAGCACAGGCTCTGCTCAAATGTCAGGTGGAGGGGTCCACGTGGGCATGGCTTGTGCATGCGGGCACCAGCGGGGGCCCATTGACTGTTCTGCCCTGGGGCCTGGAATTGCTGTTGTTGGGCCTGGGGGGACTGTGCTCATGTCCTGCTTGAGGCCCACAGCCCAGCTCTGTGCGTTCCCATAGCTTGTCCTCTGTGTTCGTTCCCCTTTCTGTTCACTGTGGTGGTTTAGATCAACGATGACACTCATTTAGGGGGCTTTCCTTGGGTAACTGAGAGATTTACGCTCTGAATTCTCACTGGCACGGTGCTTTAAAAATCTTAAGCAGGCCAGCCCCCCAAAATCATGAGGTTTAATAAGAACAATATAGTAACTATTAGTATTGTTTTATTTGCCTTTTGGTTTCTCAGATCTTTAGACTGCACTGTGGTGAAATTTTTAAGTGTTTCTCTGCAACAAAAAGAACTAGATACTTTCTTTGTTTAGAAAACAAAAACCGAGAGTCTCACCTCCTCACATGCTTCCAGGAGCTGAGGCTTCATCAAACACCCCAAATATCACAAGACTCATGATAAAATCATGAAAGTTGGAGATGCTGCAGTCCCTTTCCACTGGAACAAGCAGCGTTAGTGTAAACGAGAATCAGGTCTTGAAAACACTGATTCCAGCTTAACCAAGTTTTTAGCCTGAGAGTTTGTCATCACCAGGCTTGGAAGAATGAGCTTTTATTCATAAATGTTGGCAAACGTTGCTTTTGCTGTCTACACACAGACCAATGACAAATATTTCAATTGATAATAAATGAAAATTACAGATACGCAAAGTAAGGACAAGGCTGCTTGAGAACTTATTCGAGTTTGACTAAAGGACAGCGACTCTGCGTCTCTTGACAGGTGATGCGACCATCTGTGTTTTCATGGTTATAAAGCTTCAACTTTTTGAATCTCGGTGTCTGCAGCCATTAAATCATTGGGGTCTGACTTGCTATTGACGTATCCCCCCCTAATTTCCCACAACTGTGAAAACTGAAATTGAGAACTATTGGAAGGAAATGCTAATCCCAGAGTTTTGTGCAAGTGTGAAAATTTAACTCATTGAATATTGAAAAAATGCTTAAAACTAGCTGCAGTACTAGCTGTGTGTGTATATATATATATAATGAATTCTGCCAAGCCTGACTATTTTTCCTTAGACACACACACTCTGCTTCTTCAGGGGCACCACCATAGGCGGATGCCCACCAGCCACAGGCCTGGGCAGGGCCGGCTCCAGGCACCAGCCTACCAAGCACGTGCTCGGGGTGGTACCTTGGGTGGGGGCGGCGATCGGGGTTTGTTTTTTTGGTTTGGGTTTGGCCAGGCGGCGCTGCGGGGGGGCAGTGACTTGGGCAGCGCGACGCGGCGCTGGGGGGGGCGGGGACTTGGGCGGTGCAACGTGGCACTGGGGGGCGGAGACTTGGGAGGCTCGAGGGAGCGCTGGGGGGCCAGGGACTTGGGCGGTGCGACACGGCGCTGGGGGGGACGGGGTCTTGGGCAGCCCCACATGACGCTCGGGTGGGCGGGGACTTGGGGGATGTGGCGCGGGGGGGCGGAGACTTGGGCGGCGCAACGTGATGCTCTGGGAGGGGTCAGGCAGCGCTTGTGGGGCGGGACGGCGCTCTTTTTTTTTTTGCTTGGGTGGCAAAAATGTTAGCGCCGGCCCTGGCCCTGGGGCACATGTCACACAAACGCCTGCAGGCTGCAATGTTCCCGAGGGCTCCTCCCCGCCCAGCAGCAGCCGAGTAAGTCCCAGGAAGGGAAACACCCAGCGGCTGCTGCAGGAGCTGCCAAGGCAGAGCCCGGCCGCCCTCGCGCGGCTTCTCTCGTGCACTGAATGTCGCTTGTTCTGGGGCTGCCCCTGGGGGCGGGGCTTCTGCCTCTTTTGTTGGTTGGTTTTTAATTTCCCTCCGAGAGCGTGATTGGCTCCCGGTTACCCAATCGGCTTTAAAAAAACTCTAAAAGCTCATTACTGTGCCTGCGCGATTTTTGGTTTCGCTTTCGCCGTCCTCCGGTTGCTGCTGGCCCCGTTCCTCCTGCAGCCCCACATGGCTGGTGCGGGCACCTGGCTCAAGTGCAGGGGCCTTGACTTGCTCGTTGGGGGGGGGACTATCAACTGCCCCCCATCTCCCTCCTGCACCCAACACCCCCACGTGGCTGCGCCTGGGTCACTGCGGGGGGTTGCAGTTAGTGGGGGACAAATAGCTGTAGCTGCAGCGGGGCAGCATCGATTTACCTGCCCCTACCCGGCTCGCCTGGTAGTTGCATTCATGGGGGGGGGCACAGGCTGTGTGGGGGAGGGGCAGGTGGAGGCTACAGCAGGGTTGGGGGGAGTTGGATGGGTTGGCACAGTTGGTCTTGGAACAGTGGGGGTGGCTCCACTGGGCTGATGGGGGGAGGGGACTGGCACCTACTGTCCAGTGCTAATTATTGGTCAGTCTTTGGGCACTGGGGTGCACCAGCTTGGGATGGGGTCTACTGGGGGTCTGGTCCAGTTGTGTAATGGCTGTGTGTGTCTTAGGTCAGTTCAGAGTGGGGATGCATTATAAATATGGAAACAGGAAATCTGTCCACCCACACACCCATAGAGAGTATTGTGCCCCTGGGAGAAGAGTTTGGTGTTTACTGGGATGTGTCACTTTCCAGCCTGTGCAGCTCCTGGCCACGGGTATCTGGTTAAAGCCACCAGCTGCCCTATCCGGACCACAGAGAACGATGGAAGCTGTGGAACAGCAGGCAGCCTCTCCCCAGCCAAGGGAGAACCAATAATAGAAACCTTCCCACCCCAAGGCAAAGGGCAGCCCTGGAGGGAGAGCCTCTCCTAAATACAGAAACAAGAAACATTTAGGAAAGAGCCCCCCTCAGTCTAAGGCAAAGGGATGTAACAACCCTGAGGGGGAGACCTCTCCATTCCTGTCTCTGAATTTAATATTTCAGACCTGTAGAAATATTCACCAGAACCCACATGGTCAGAGTTAAGGGTGGTTCAATACTGGGCCATGAGAAGGTTTCTGTTTACTAGTGTATGTGTGTGTGTGTGTATCCCAGATCTGGTTAGGTGCCACTGGACTGTTGTCAGGGGAATCCAGGTATCTGAGCCCCAGGATCCCCAGAGTAGTCAAGACTCTGGCACTAGAACAGAGCCCATCCACTGCTCCAATCTTGGAGTCCCTAGGCACATTCTTTGGGGACTCTCCCTCTATCTGAGGTGTGAAACCCGCTGCCTAACCCCCAGTGCAGAGCTGACCCTCCAGACTCCCACTTGCTTAAACACACCATCTCCCAGAACTCCACGCCAAGGTGAGAGCCTTCCTGTTTCAGCTGAACTCTCTGGAGGCACGCAGTAGTTGTGAAGCATCTCACACACAGGGAGAGACTCTTTGCACAAGTCCAACACACCATTGCTCTTTCAGTTAACCAGAAAAACTACAAGAGAGTTCAGATCACGTAGCACAAAATGACCAACCTAACTGCAGTGCCCCTCGCTAGCTCACCCTTCCCTTGGGAGTCCTGGGGCCATCTGGGCCTAGGAAAGCAGGCAGGGCCTCCAGCCTCATGAACCTGCTGCATGCTGGGCGACTTTGCTCTCTCCTTCTGAGTTGGAGACAAAGAGACTCAGGTATTACAAAGCTGAATGTCACTGGGTCTAAATTGCAGCTGCCTAGAAAGTCACTGGAACCACACCGTGAGCCACAAACCCTGAGTGTTGGAGAGATGTAAGTGCCTTAGAATGGGTTACACAGAAGCCAGCGCGCTAGGCAGGGAGCTGCCTAAACCAGTCAGTGGGAGATGCTGAGCAGAGGGGAATTGTATAAGGAGTCCAGACCCCTCACTCAGCTTTGTGGATTGCAGGGCTGTTCCTGTGACTCTCTAGAGCCCCCTGTCTTTTGGTACATTTTGTTTGTGAGGTAAATGCCCCAAAATACAGAAAATTCAGAAGCCATTTCTCTCTTCTTAGGATCAAATTTGGAGCTGTTTGGGGAGTTAGAGGAAAGAGGGAGATGAGAAATTGGCATTTAACTACAGTGGGGAAAAGGAAAACCCAGGAACTGCTGGTAGGTACCGTTGTTACTCATCAGTAAATCTGCACAGGGATGTTATCAATGATCAGATCTCTGTGAGTAACAGGAGAGTAACAGCGAGTAACATGCTCCCCCCGTGACAGACTATTTATTGTTGCCTCTGTGGAAAGCAATTTCTGTTCTGGCTTAATGGAAACTAACAGGTGAAAGGAGAATGGAGGAAATTATATTTACTTATTTTATAATCCAAATAGTTTTCTTTAAAACATGAACAATTTGAACAATCTCTATTAGAAATCTCAATTCCTCTGCAGCTAAGGCCCTCCATAATTACAGTGTGTTGACATTTTTCACACAGCAATGTCTCTCACCTGAAAGTGTGGCTTCAGCAAAATCAAGGTTTTCCTAGAAATGTTGCTTTTTATGATGGTACGCTAGATTCTGATCAGGAGAATCAACATGTAATTGCAAACAGTTGAATCATTTCAATTTCCATCTAAAATGTCCATACACTTTTTCTGTTTCTACATTTCTGCAGGGAAACATTACAGAATATTTCATTCCAGGAAACATCTTAACCCCTGGAGCTCAGCAGCAGCTCATTTATGTTAAGGGTGAAAGATCAAGCTACAACACATAATATGAAAATGTATTTCATGATGAAATAGAAAGATCTCCAAACATATCATGTCCAAGAATAATCTAGAGATCATGCAGCCACGAAACCACTTCAAGCCAGGGGGTGCTGCAGCCCCAGTACCCCTCGTTCCAGTACTTAAAACTTACTTTTACAGGCTCTGTGTCTGACTGAAAATAGTTCTTAGACCAAGAGTCCTGGGCAGCATTTGAAATCCAAACATTGGAGCATCAGGACTTTGAAAATGAAATGAATTAAAGTTGTAGAACTGATTTTTTTTCCTGTGTCTACACTTAGATAAATGGAGAGAGTAAAGCACAGCCAGCCTGCAAGAGCCGTGCTGCAGAACAGAAAACCTGGAATCGTTCCCTGCTGGGAAGAAACAAGCATGAGCTGCCACCACCACAAATATTGCTTAAATTACACTAAAACTTTCCAATTTTTTCCAACTCTCTAATTTTGTAGTGAAATGGCCACACTGGGCACTGCCGTTATTCTACCATTTAGTCCCCCTTGTGTGTGGGAGTCTTTCCTTTGCCAGCAATGGGCTTTGGGTCAGGCCCATCGGCTGTGACACAGAAACACCAATTCCCCTGGGAATGTCTGGATGTTACTAAATCTCCCAACAGTGGGGGCTGCACTTTTCTATTCTAGGACCTTTTCCCCAGATACCTTTTGGGGAGCTGCTACCCCCTCATAGCCATTTTGCAGCTTTCTGCTGTATCTTCTCTTCCAGCTGGTAAATATTCATATCTCCTGTTGTTGTGATGGTGGCAGAGTCTCACAAACTTGAGTACAATCAGTGTATTTCATGGAGGTGACGTTTACTCTCTCAAATCCTTACAGCAACACACCAGAAACCTCCTGCTAACTTAATCCTTTGTATTCATTAGAACTAGTTGTATAAACCCTTCAGTGAACATAAACCTAAGCCAATCTGAACGATTTCGCTGCCAAAGTTTGTTATAGATCTATATGCTGCTAACATCCATCATTTAATTATATCTAGATAGTGATTATTTTTAAAGATATAGACTGTAGTGTTAATAAAAAAAGTTAAATAAATTGGGCTACTTTTGAAGTGACTGTGGACTATTGACACAGTAAAAAATAGCCCTGGGAATCATGGTTAAAGCTGCCCCCCACCTCCAATTCTGAAATGGCACCACTGGCCCCAGCTCTTGAAATCATATGAGTACATGAGAATCCCACTTAAAAACAAAAGTTTCTTGCCAGAAAAGGTTGAAACTTTGAAGGGTTACTTTCTCTTGGTTGAGTAGAAAAAGTTGAGAATGTGACAAGAGTGAAATCTTGTCACTCAGAAACAAAGAAGTGATACATTTTAGAAAAGATCTCATGATTCCTTCCGCCAGTCTCATGAATTTTGAACACTTGGTGCTGTCAGTACTGCATGGTCATTTATCAGTTTATGTTTCCAGGCCTGTTATCTTCAGGTAAGACTCTAAGCTTCAGATCCTCAAAGGATGTAGACTGCTGTCAATGGGAGTTAGGAGCCTACAGACCTTGGAGGATCTGGGCCTAAGGATCTAAATATAAAAATGAACATTCTCCCATGGCAGGACTAAGTATTATCTAGACCATTCCTGGCAGGTGTTTGGCAGGTGCATGACCCCCCAACCAGTCAATTTTTGCCCCCTGCTCAGATCCTGGCTGCCCCCCTCCTCCAATTTGCCACCTTTGGCCCTTTTTAACCCCTGTAAAAAGCACTCAGCACAACCTTATGCTTAGTAAAGGCAGTGGCTTCAGCAGATGTTACTGAGCATGCTCCCACAGACATAGCATCCGAAGAAGTGGGTATTCACCCACGAAAGCTCATGCTGCAAAACGTCTGTTAGTCTATAAGGTGCCACAGGATTCTTTGTTGCTTGAGCATGCTCAGTCCACCATAAGTAGCACATTCCTACAGGGAGCAGTTTTCTGTACTGCACCTGCGGGAGAGTTAATTAATCCACCCCAATGGGCGATAGCTGCTATGTCTGTGGGAGAAGCTCAAAAAATAAATAAATGCCAATTAACTCTCCTTTGGCAGGAGGTAGGCAAATGGGAAATGCCAGCCAGAGGGGATTTCCCTGGCAGATAATGATTCCAACTCTCCCGGATAAGACGCCATTGCCACAAATGGTGTCTGATCCAGGAGAGTTGGCAACCCTACTGGCAGATGAAAATTTTTCCCCAAAGGCCCTAGAAGAGGCTAAGAAGCCGAAGAATGGTCAGCTCTGGTCTGAGCATGAGCAGCAGGTATAGCAGGCTGGGGGAAGGGAGGTTAAGCAATGGTGGTTGAAGCATGAAGGGACAGAGGAATCTTTAACGCATCTGGCACGTAAATATCTTTTGACTCCGGCTGCAACAGTGTCATAAGATTGCCTCTTCTCACTTGCAAGATTATCTTCTGCAAATGTAAACAAACTTGTTTATCTAAACGATTGGCAGAAAAAGAAATAGCACTGAGTGGTCTTAAAAGCAGAAAAGAGTCCTGTGGCATCTTATAGACTAACAGACGTATTGGAGTATGAGCTTTCGTGGGTGAATACCCACTTCGTCAGATGCACGTAGTGGAAATTTCCAGGGGCAGGTATATATATGCAAGCAAGAAGCAGGCTAGAGATAACGAGGTTAGTTCAATCAGGGAGGATGAGGCCCTCTTCTAGCAGTTGAGGTGTGAAAACCAAGGGAGGAGAAACTGCTTTTGTAGTTGACTAGCCATTCACCATCTTTGTTTAATCCTGAGCTGATGGTGTCAAATTTGCAGATGAACTGAAGCTCAGCAGTCTCTCTTTGGAGTCTGGTCCTGAAGTTTTTTTGCTGCAGGATGGCTACCTTTAAATCTGCTATTGTGTGTCCAGGGAGATTGAACATAAGAACATAAGAAAGGCCGTACCGGGTCAGACCAAAGGTCCATCTAGCCCAGTATCTGTCTACCAACAGTGGCCAATGCCAGGTGCCCCTGAGGGAGTGAACCTAACAGGCAACGATCAAGTGATCTCTCTCCTGCCATCCATCTCCATCCTCTGACGAACAGAGGCTAGGGACACCATTCTTACCCATCCTGGCTAATAGCCATTTATGGACTTAGCCACCATGAATTTATCCAGTCCCCTTTTAAACATTGTTATAGTCCTAGCCTTCACAACCTCCTCAGGTAAGGAGTTCCACAAGTTGACTGTGCGCTGCGTGAAGAAGAACTTCCTTTTATTTGTTTTAAACCTGCTGCCTATTAATTTCATTTGGTGACCCCTAGTTCTTGTATTATGGGAATAAGTAAATAACTTTTCCTTATCCACTTTCTCAACATCACTCATGATTTTATATACCTCTATCATGTCCCCCCTTAGTCTTCTCTTTTCCAAACTGAAGAGTCCTAGCCTCTTTAATCTTTCCTCATATGGGACCCTCTCTAAACCCCTAATCATTTTAGTTGCTTTTTTCTGAACCTTTTCTAGTGCTAGAATATCTTTTTTGAGGTGAGGAGACCACATCTGTACACAGTATTCGAGATGTGGGCGTACCATGGATTTATATAAGGGCAATAATATATTCTCAGTCTTATTCTCTATCCCCTTTTTAATGATTCCTAACATCCTGTTTGCTTTTTTGACCGCCTCTGCACACTGCGTGGACATCTTCAGAGAACTATCCACGATAACTCCAAGATCTTTTTCCTGACTCGTTGTAGCTAAATTAGCCCCCATCATGTTGTATGTATAGTTGGGGTTATTTTTTCCAATGTGCATTACTTTACATTTATCCACCTTAAATTTCATTTGCCATTTTGTTGCCCAATCACTTAGTTTTGTGAGATCTTTTTGAAGTTCTTCACAATCTGCTTTGGTCTTAACTATCTTGAGTAGTTTAGTATCATCTGCAAACTTTGCCACCTCACTGTTTACTCCTTTCTCCAGATCATTTATGAATAAATTGAATAGGATTGGTCCTAGGACTGACCCTTGGGGAACACCACTAGTTACCCCTCTCCATTCTGAGAATTTACCATTAATTCCTACCCTTTGTTCCCTGTCCTTTAACCAGTTCTCAATCCATGAAAGGACCTTTCCTTTTATCCCATGACAGCTTAATTTACGTAAGAGCCTTTGGTGAGGGACCTTGTCAAAGGCTTTCTGGAAATCTAAGTACACTATGTCCACCGGATCCCCCTTGTCCACATGTTTGTTGACCCCTTCAAAGAACTCTAATAGATTAGTAAGACACGATTTCCCTTTACAGAAACCATGTTGACTATTGCTCAAGAGTTTATGTTTTTCTATGTGTCTGACAATTTTATTCTTAACTATTGTTTCAACTAATTTGCCCGGTACCGACGTTAGACTTACCGGTCTGTAATTGCCGGGATCACCCCTAGAGCCCTTTTTAAATATTGGCGTTACATTAGCTAACTTCCAGTCATTGGGTACCGAAGCCGATTTAAAGGACAGGTTACAAACCTTAGTTAATAGTTCCGCAACTTCACATTTGAGTTCTTTCAGAACTCTTGGGTGAATGCCATCTGGTCCCGGTGACTTGTTAATGTTGAGTTTATCAATTAATTCCAAAACCTCCTCTTGTGATACTTCAATCTGTGACAGTTCCTCAGATTTGTCACCTACAAAAGCCAGCTCAGGTTTGGGAATCTCCCTAACATCCTCAGCCGTGAAGACTGAAGCAAAGAATCCATTTAGTTTCTCCGCAATGACTTTATCATCTTTAAGCGCTCCTTTTGAATTTTGATCATCAAGGGGCCCCACTGGTTGTTTAGCAGGCTTCCTGCTTCTGATGTACTTAAAAAACATTTTGTTATTACCTTTGGAGTTTTTGGCTAGCCGTTCCTCAAACTCCTCTTTGGCTTTTCTTATTACACTCTTGCACTTAAGTTGGCAGTGTTTGTGCTCCTTTCTATTTGCCTCACTAGGATTTGACTTCCACTTTTTAAAGGAAGTCTTTTTATCTCTCACTGCTTCTTTTACATGGTTGTTAAGCCACGGTGGCTCTTTTTTAGTTCTTTTACTGTTTTTCTTAATTTGGGGTATACATTGAAGTTGGGCCTCTATTATGGTGTCTTTAAAAAGGGCCCACGCAACTTGCAGGGATTTCACTTTTGTCACTGTACCTTTTAACTTTTGTCTAACTAACCCCTTCATTTTTGTATAGTTCCCCCTTTTGAAATTAAAGGCCACAGTGTTGGGCAGTTGAGATGTTCTTCCACCCACAGGGATGTTGAATGCTATTGTATTATGGTCACTATTTCCAAGCGGTCCTGCTATAGTTACCTCTTGGACCAGCTCCTGCGCTCCACTCAGGATTAAATCTAGAGTCGCCTCTCCCCTTGTGGGTTCCCGTACCAGCTGCTCCATGAAGCAGTCATTTAAAGTATCGAGAAATTTTATCTCTGCATTTCGTCCTGAAGTGAAATGTTCCCAGTCAATATGGGGATAATTGAAATCCCCCACTATTATTGGGTTCTTAATTTTGATAGCCTCTCTAATTTCCCTTAGCATTTCATCATCACTATTGCTGTCCTGGTCAGGTGGTCGATAATAGATCCCTACTGTTATAATTTTACTAGAGCATGAAATTTCTATCCATAGAGACTCTATGGAACCTGTGGATTCGCTTAAGATTTTTACTTCGTTTGAATCTACACTTTCTTTCACATATAGTGCCACTCCTCCCCCTGCACGGCCTGTTCTGTCCTTCCGATATATTTTGTACCCCGGAATGATTGTTTCCCATTGATTGCTCTCAGTACACCAGGTTTCTGTGATGCCTATTATATCTATATCCTCCTTTATCACAAGGCACTCTAGTTCACTCCAAATGATTCTCCTCTTTTTCTCTCCAATTCAGACGGCAGAGTGTCTTGGGGGAGAAAGGAGAAGAGAGGTGAGATTTCAGACTTTCATATTCATAAGAACATCCCCACTCTGAAACTGTTTTATAATTATGACAGAGAAACAGACAGAGAGACCCAGAGACACACTCAGGTATTTAATATAAAAAGGTATGAAACCTATTTCCCCTCTCAATCAGGCATCTCTCAGCAGTGGAGCCAGCAGCCTTACAGCCTCACAACTATCCCAGGACACACAATCTGTAAGAGATTCACTTTTCCCTCCTCATCTCCTCCCTCCCTTCAGACTCCAGTTGGTTTGTCTCATTCATTTACTGCCTTTTGTCGTAACCTAGACTCAGGTCATGCAAAGACTTTAGAATAAAAGTAACTTTACCCACTTGGGTCCCTTTGACACTAATGGGATGTTGAGAGTTTCCTAAATCTTGGCTCTAATTGTGAGCTGTTGGGTCTGTTTACTCAGCGTCTCTACAGAGAGCAGCACAACGGGGCCTCGTCCTCCATAGGCAGAAATAGAAATAATAGTAAAATCATTTTATCAAGGTGGAAATTGAGGTGGGGGAAGGTTGGCTCAATGGGTCCAATTCCCCCCTGTACTGACAAAAGGAGAGAGGGGAGGGGCCATTTGTGACTCTGCTGTTCAGTGGCTGCAGGGGCCGGTGCAGACCTTGGCACAGGCTGAGGAAGTTCTGAAGCCAGCCAGAGCTACATCCCTGTGACAATGGCCCCATGGGTCTTGCCCAGTGTGCAGAGTGCCCAAGGCCCAGCTTTACACTGCCCACCTCCCTCTGTCCCTCGTCCACCCCCTCCCTCTTCCACCCGCCCTCACCACCCCCACCCTATTCCCAGCCCTCTCAGGAACATGCCTTGTGCCTGCAGCTGCTGGGGAGGAGGCACAAGAGGCTCCTGTGCTGGAGGGATCCCTGGCCATAGGGGACGGGCTTTAACCTTCCTTATGGCCCATGTGCCCAGACTAGCTGCTGTGCGGGACCAGAGCTCAGTGATGTGCTGGATCCGCCTTTGAGAAATGTGCCCCATGGCCATAGGCGCCGACTTATATGGCCTCCCTGGGGCTTTAGCCCCAGGAATATTCCCAAGCAGGGGCTCTGCTCCACCAATGTTTTCTCCCCTGCTTGGAGCGCGCCCCCCCCCGCCGCCGCCGCCACCACCGTCGCCAGGGCTGGAGCTTCCCCCCTCCCCGCCCGGCAGGGGCGGCTCTAGGCACCAGCAAAACAAGCTGGTGCCTGGGGCAACAAAAGGCTGGGGCCCCAGCTCATCCTGCCGCTGCGAGCCGAGGAGCGGCCCGTCCCCTGCAGCCGGGGCAGGGCCGCGCTCCCGGCTCCGCTTGGGGGAGAGGGATGGCCCCTTACCGGTAGCGCGGCCCCGCCTGGCTGCAGAAGACGGGCCGCTCCTCCTCCGCTTGTTCTCCGGGTCCTAAACAGCCCGGCACCCCCTTGGCTGGGGGGGGCGGGGCTAAGCTCCGCCCCGCTCAGAGCCCCGTTGGGAGGGGGCGGGGCTGGGAGCTTCGGGCGGAGCGGCTCCTCCCCTGACCATGCGGCTCTGAGCGGGGAAGCGCTCAGCCCCCTCTGGGAGCCATGCGGCTGCAGCGCTGTGCAGGGCCGCTTCTCGAGGCGTGCAGGGAGCCAGGGGTAAGCAGCCGGGGCGGGGGGGTTGGCTAAGGGGCAGGGAGGGGGCAGAGGTTCTGTGGGGGGAGGGGCGGTCAGGGGCCAGGGAAGGGGGGTTGGATTGGGGGGGTCTCAGGGAGGTGGTTGTCAGGCACCCCTGACCCCATTACCCCCCAGGCCCAGCCCTGTCCCCCAGCTCCAAGCCCAGCCACTCTGAGGTGGGCACCCCCCCCCAAACCCATCCTCTCCACCCAGCCCTGACCCCCAGCTCCAAGCCCAGCCCCTCGGACCTGGGCACACCCCCGGCCCCATCCCCCTCACAGCCCTGACCCCCAGCTCTGAGCCCAGCCCCTCTGAGCTGGACACCCCCCTGACCCCATTCCTCCCACAGCCTTGACCCCCAGCTCCAAGCCCAGCCCCTCTGATCTGGACACCCCCCTGTATCCATTCCTCCCACAGCCCTGACCCCCAGCTCTGAGCCCAGCTGCTCTGAGGTGGGCACCCCCGACCCCATCCCCCACAGCCCTGACCCCCAGCTCTGAGCCCAGCTGCTCTGAGGTGGGCACTCCCCGACACCATCTCCCTCACCCCAGACCCCCAGCTCCGAGCCCAGCCCCTGTTGAGCCAGGCACCCCCCGACCCCATCCCGCCCACCCCAGACCCCCAGCTCTGAGGCAAGCCCCTCTGAGCCAGACAACCTCCGACCCCATCTCCCCACAGTCCTGAACCCAGCCCCTGTGAGCCGGGCACCCCCCAGAGCCCAGTTCCCCACCCAGCCCTGGGCAACAGCGGCACCACCTCCAGGCAGTGACAGCCCATTGGCACCAACCATCACCCAGCAACAGTCCATTATGTAATTGCAAATGTAGACAGACCAGTAAAGCATTTAATGTTTTTAAATAATGTATTTGGTGTATTTTCAAATTATTACAAATTAATTTTCACTAGTTATTTTTTACATTTCCAAATACATGTTACTATAGTATTGCAACTTTTTTTTATGGAAGGGGCCCCCAAAATTGCTTTGCCCCAGGCCCCCTGAATCCTCTGGGCGGCCCTACCCAGTGTGTGTGAGGAGCTGGGGAGGGACGGAAACGGGGTCCCCTGGAGCCGAGCCCGGGCTGCGATGGCGGCGAGGGGCTCCTGGAGTGTGTGAGGAGGTGAGTGGCCGGCTGGGTTCGTCGGTGCTGAGCAGGTAGCCCCACAGCCGGAGATCCTTGCCTTCCCTCCTGCCGGGGCTGGGCCAGGGCACAGTGAGGCTGAAGAGCAGCAGGTCCAGGGGGCTCTCCAGGTCCTCGGCCACCAGCATGTCGGGGGTGAGGGCGGTGAGCACGAACTGATCCACCTTGGCCACCAGCAGTGCTGCGAAGCCCAGGGAGGGGGCCGTGTTCTTTGCGCCACCCCGTAGCCGTGCCGCCACCTGGAAGTACTCCCGCTCCGCGCTGCCCAGCAGCTCCACCCGCATGGGGACAGAGTCGCAGCTGGGCCAGGGTTTGGCTGCAGTGTGCTGGTAGCAGATCCCACATTTGGGGGGGAGCCCAGTGCTGGGGCAACAGGGGGTGTGAGTGGGGGGCACTGGTGGGTGGGGAGGCTCATGTCTGGGGGCGGGGGAGGGCAGGCAAAAAATGTTTTGCTTGGGGCGGCAAAAAACCTAGAGCCGGCCCTGCCGCCCGGCCCCAGAGCTTCCCTGCCTGAACAGAGACCAGACAGCGTGTCTCTCTCCCTTGCCTCTGCTGCTACCGGCTGCTGCCTAAAGCAATGCAAGCTGCTGTTGCTTGCTGGAGCACCGGCCGGGGGAGGGGAGCGGAGTGGAGGGGTCTGTGCCATGTTTGGCAGCCCTCCCCTCCCCCTATCTGGAGGAGAGGCAAAGGGGACTTCCGGCCAGGACTCGGAGACTGACCTCACTCACCTGAGCAGCTGCTGGGGCTTCCGTGAGTGTTTGACCCTATGATTCCCCCCCCCAGCCCCAGCCCCAGCCCCCACTCCTGCCCAACGCTGGGGAAGGGGCAGCCCCATGCCATCCCCTCCCACCGTCCCCCAGTGAAGCTACGGTGAGGGGCAGCAGGCTGCAGCCTGCAGCAGGGGTCAGGGAGGCAGGAAGCCATATGTGAAGGCAGTGCCCCTCCCCTCCAGCACCCACCCACCACAGGGCAGATGGGGGAGGGGATTCATAGACCTACCTGAGCAGCTGGGGCTTGGGTGAATTTTATGACACCCTGCTCCCCTGCCCCATAGCCATCACCGTGCAGACCCCACTTCTGCCCCATGCTGGGCAAGGGGCAGCCCCATCCACAGTGAAGTTATGGTGAGGGGCAGTAACATGGAAGGCCACCTGTGATGGCAACCCCCACCCCCTAGTACCCATCATAGAGGAGGTGAGTGAGCTTTCTGGACCTGAGAGGGGGCCTAGGAGCATGTGCAGTGACTGTGGTGCAGAGTGAGTGTGCTGTGGGGGGTGGGGGGGCAGAGGAGGGGTCCCTCCCCTGGAGCTTGCTGCTGCCAGTGGTGGTGATGGGGAGTCCTCTCTGGCCCTAGCCCTGGGGCAGCCTGTCTGCACCCCAAGTTCCTCATCCTCAGCCCTGGCTCACCCCAAAGCCTGCACCCCCAGCACCAAGCACGCTCCTGCACTGTGAACCCCTCATCCCCAGCCCCACCCCAGAACCCTCACCTGAGGGGAAAAACGTGCAACTTAAATTTGGTGGCCAGTTTGGAGTATCATTGTATTTAGCACAATATTTGATTATTTTACACCCTTCAAAGTATGTAACTGGTCATATACAGGTGTTTTCTCTGAATACTGTCTGTGTGCCTCAGTTTCCCCAATGCATTTCTTAAGGCTCTAGATGGTGGTATAAGGGGGTGTGATTGTTGTAAAGCCCTAGAGGGCCAGTGTAATGCCGTCTGCACAGAGAATGGCCGACACCCTGTCTCCAGGCAACTGATGGCCTGGGCCACCCCCCTGCAAGGTGCCAACTGAAGGTGTTGGAGAACAAAGAGATCAGGTGGCCTCCTAATGCCTGGAAAAGAGACAAAGGCCAGAGGAGGGAGTGTCAGTGCCTGTGCGGACTTCCGGGAAGCGCATGGTATGGAAGGGGATGCTGGGATGCTTTGGAACAACTCCATACAAAGCCAGTCAGGACTCTGGGGGAGCCTCCTCTCTGAGCATACTGTCTCCAGGGCAAGAAGCTTACACCTTCCTGGGTCTGAGTTCAGCAGTTTTTTTGCAACAAAAAAACTTCAAAAACAGACTCCAAAGAGAGAGTGCTGAACTTGAATTAATATGCAAACTAGATACTATTAACTGTGGCCTAAACAAAGACTGGGAATGGTTGGGTCATTACACCAATTGAATCTATTTCCCTATGTTAAGTTCTCTTCACACCTTCTATGGGCCATCTTAATTATCACTTCAAAAAGTTTTTTTCCTCCTGCTAACGATAGCTCATCTCAATTGATTAGACTCTGCCTGGTGGTATGCATACTTCCACCTTTTCATGTTCTCTGTATGTATAAATATCTCCTGTCTGTGTGTTCCATTCTATGCATCCGAAGAAGTGAGCTTTAGCTCACGAAAGCTCATGCTAAAATAAATTTGTTAGTCTTTAAGGTGCCACAAGTACTCAATCAGATGTCAGCAATGCACATGACGAGTTACACTGAGATATCCGTCTGCTGGACTCCAGTGCTTGAAGGTACAGTGTAGGTACAAATGTTGGCAAGCCACGATTGTCCGTGCACTGAACCATACATTAGCACAGTATAGTATGCACTTTCTGCTATGCTAGCTTAGTCACACAAGACAATGGCCCGGTGATGGGAACCCGCCTTTACCAATCAGAATGAAGTAAACAGGTGTATCAATCATATAGTAATAAGTAACCTGTGTGATGTCAATCATGTAATACTAAGTAACCGGTCTGTAAGAAAGAGAATAAAAGCAGCGGTCTGGGACTATACCAGGACGCCTCACTGCAGCTTTATCTCGTCTCTGTTTCCCGATACAACATCTGGTGACCCCGACGTGATCCAGACACAGGACCCCCGACTCATCGGCTGGCTTAGCCTTGGTGCACCTCAGCGCAACGCGCTCCCTCGTGAGTAATGGGGCGGGATTTATCCATTGAGCAAAAAGATCATGCAAAAGAGTTATTGAAGCTTATCAAACAGGACGGGTGTACTGCAGTATCGTTACGGCACTTGGAGGAATTGCTCCGAGTGATTGAGTATAAGTGCCCATGGTACTCGAACCGAGGCTCCCTAGATCACTCCGATTGGATAAAGATCGGAGAGGCATTGTTTAGGGAACCTCGAGCCGAGATCCAACATATTCTGTTGTGGCAGCACTGTTCAGCTGCGGTGGGGAGATTACGAAAAGAGGCGTCCCCCTCCGCACCTCCCTTGCTCTCGGTAGAGGCACCTCCCGCCTATCCCCGAGTGCTCCCACCAGCCCCTTTTTTAGCACCAAAAACTTCTACACCCAGTGGTGGACACCCTGGGGCAGAAGTCCCTTCATCAGGGTGCTGTCTGTGCTGCCCTTGCGGCGGCGCGGGCGAGCGGGCAGGACCCCTTATTGGAAGAATGGGAGGGAGAAATCCCTTTGATGTTTCCCCTGTCTTATGACCCTCCCAATGAGGCAGGTGAGGTGGTAGCTCGGCACTCCCCCCTCTCGTATTCAATTCTTCGGGAGCTTAACAAAGCGGTACGTGAGTCTGGGCTGCGTTCCACTTATGTGCAGGGTATGATAGAAGGGATCGCTAATAGTTATACTATGATCCCGGAGGATTGGAAACATCTATTTCGTATGATCCTTTCCCCTGCACAGTACGTGGTATGGGATAATGAGTTTAGGTTGGCAGCCCTAGCACTCGGTAACGCGCAGAATACTGCTGAGCAAATATATGGGACAGGAGCTTTTGCCACCATGGAGCAACAATCTATATTGCCCATGGAATCTTTTCACCGCACGGCAATGTGCATTCAGAGAGCCTTTCGGCGCGTTCCAGCCTCTGGCAAGCCCCTTCGATCATTCACAAATGTTAAACAACAAGCTACTGAACCTTATCATCATTTCGTTGATCGCCTCAAGGAGGCTGTTCAACGCCAAATTGACAATCCGGACGCTCAGACGGAACTCCTTTTACGCTTAGCGTATGAGCAGTCCAATGCTGACTGTCGAAAAATTCTCCAAACTATCATTCACCGCCCTAATTACACACTCGCTGACATGTTGCAGGCATGTGCCGAAGTAGGCACTCAGACCCACGCTATGGTACTGTTGGCAGGAGCAATCCGTCAAGGTAACAAACCTACAGGTAACTGCTTTAACTGCCAGCGACCTGGACACTTCAAAAAGGAATGCAGGGCCCCAGGAGGTGGTGCTCATAAGGGCGGAACTAACACCACCGGGGGCCGTCCTTCTAAAAAGTGCCCAAAATGTAATAAAGGATATCATTGGGCTAATCAATGTCGCTCCTCAACCCCAGATAATTCGGGAAACTTTCGACCGGGCCCCCCTCCAGCCCCGGTTTAAAGGAGGGAGCTTTGCCTGCCACAGCTGCTCGACCAGCCACAAAAGGCAGTGCTGGTTTGGATCTTATTAATGCAGTAGATATGCAATCCCCTCTCCCTGGTGACGTACTCCTCATGCCTACGCAGCTTTCTGGTCCGCTTCCCCCAGACACATTTGGGTTAATTTTGCCTCGCTCATCTGCCAGCAGTCAGTCTATTATGATTGTGCCTGGAGTTATCGATTCTAATTACACCGGCATTATTTATGTTCAAATTTGGAGTCACCTTCCCCTCAAATTAAAGGCGGGGGACTCTTGGGCTCAACTGCTAATCTTACCTTACACAGCGCCGGCCGGACCCAGCCAAGCGAGTCGTGCCGGCGGATTTGGTCCTACTCGCGTTAATCTGGAGCAAGGTCTCCTTTTTCATCCACAGATTGCTGCAGTATTACAACATATCCGAACCCACAAGCTGACCCGTAAGTATATCATCAACGGTAAGGAGCTCTATGGATTGCTAGACACTGGAGCGGATGTTTCAGTAATTGCACAAAAACAATGGGACCCTTCCTGGCCTTCTGAAATCTCCCCCTCAGTTTGGGGAGTGGGAGGCCCGCAATCTTCCCGACAAAGCACCAATTGGCTCTCAGTATGGGATAGTGAGGAGGGGCGAGAGGTTGCAAAAATTCGTCCGTGCATTTTGCCAATTGACATTAATCTCTGGGGCGAGACCTATTGTCTCAGCTGGGAGCCTCCCTAGTGGTGCCATGACACGTCAATGCTCTTTACACACTGCCCTCCCCCTGGAATGGAAAACCCACGTCCCAGTGTGGGTTGAGCAATGGCCACTCCCTCAGGAAAAATTAATAGCCCTTAAGGAATTAGTTCAGGAACAATTAACCGAGGGACATATTGAGCCTACTACTAGCCCATATAATACTCCAATCTTTGTTATTAAGAAAAAATCTGGACGCTGGAGATTATTACATGATCTCCGAGCTATAAACAAAATTATGGAACCTATGGGAGCCCTTCAATGTGGGACCCCAAATCCGAATGTTATACCACATGATTATCAGTTAGCAGTAATCGATCTTAAGGATTGTTTTTTCTCTATTCCTCTCCTCCCCCGTGATAGAAAGTACTTTGCCTTTACTATCCCTGTTTTAAATAACAGTCAGCCAACAGAACGCTACCATTGGAAGGTTCTTCCCCAGGGTATGCTAAACAGCCCCACCCTCTGTCAGTATTATGTGAATCAGTCTCTCTTACCCTTTCGCAAACGGTACCCTATGCTTAAGGTTTACCATTATATGGATGATATCCTCATAGCAGGGCCAGAACTCCCTCCCTCGTGGAAAACTGACCTGCAAAATATGCTCCAGGAATACGGCCTTCAAATAGCCCCAGAAAAAGTACAATGTATAGAACCTTTCCTTTATCTGGGCCACAAAATGATGGCCGCTTATTCCATTCCGATTATCCCGCAAATTGCCTTGAAAACCAACATTAATTATGTCACCCTTCAACAAGTCCTGGGCATTATTAATTGGGTACGTCCCTATTATCGCCTTGATACCAACATGTTAAGTCCATTATTTGATGCTCTTCGGCAGGGGCGTCACCCCTCCGATATCATTTCCCTTACAAAAACACAATTAGATGCCATTGAGCAGGTAAATCAATCTCTTGCAAAGGTTTGGGTGGATCGTGCCGTAGATAACGAGCCTCCACGTCTCGCTTGTCTTCAAGGGGTGACCCAACCTTGTGCCGCCCTCTTTCAAGCACCCGAGGCTGGGACGGTACGAATCCTTGAATGGCTTTATCTCGCCCATACCCCGGCAAACACCCTTACTCCCCTTCCCTCCATGCTTGCCTCCCTTATCACCAAGGGACGCCAGCGAGCATGGGTCCTTTTAGGCATTGATCCCGTTGAAATAGTACTTCCGATCCCCTTGCATTTATGGCAAACTCTTTGTGAAACTAACCCCGAGGTTCAGTGTGCATGCTCAGCCTTTACTGGGGTCTTCTCCTGTCACACTTTGAAGGACCCCCGTTTCAGCATGACGCAGCGATTACCCCTTAACTTTTGCTATTTACTCTCCCCAACCCCGCTGCCAGATGTGCTTACAGTATTTACGGACGGGAGTCCAAACCGTGGGGTTCTCTCTTGGCGTGACCCATCTACTACCCACTGGTGTTCTCTGTTTACCCTACCCCAAAGCTCCGCCCAGCGTGCTGAGCTGGCTGCAGTAATTTTGGCCTTTAATCATTTTTCTATGCAACCGTTTAATATTATCACTGACAGTTTATATGTAGCCAATGTTGTTTCAAATATTAGTGGTAGCTATGTATCACCAGCGCTAGATAAAAATTTGCTAGCTTTGTTTTTAGCATTGCAACATCTCATTCATTCCCGTACCGATCAGTTTTTTATTGCTCATATTCGTGTCCCTGCCAGCAGGTAGGGGATCTTGGGGGACAATTACCACACGGGTGGGGTGCAAAATAAACTTTATTAAGAAAATACAAAAACAGGGAAAATTCAATAGTGAGGGGTGTGGGGTTTGTTAAGGTAGACAATTGGGGAGGGGTTTCTCTTGGTGAACAGTATAGGGGGTTTCAATAGTGGGGTACAATACAGTTGGTAAACAATTAACACTGAGGTATAAATGTAACAGGTAGCTAACAATTTCTATGTAGAAAGGTGAGTCACAGCAGCATATATCCAACTAACAGTTATGGAGAAATATGTTAAATAAACAATTTTAGGTAAAAATGTGTCACAGTGGTGTAAATATAGAATGTGAGGTGCATCAGAGAGGGAAAAGTAACCAATGGGGTTTTATGCTAGATTGGGATGGAGGAAGAGGAGCACGTGGTGGAGCAGAGGGAGATTTAAACTTAGAGAGACACAGAGAACAGACAGACTGTAAGGAGTCAGATAGACACAAAGAAGCTGGGGGGGGGGGAGGGAGAGTTGCAGTGGAAAGACAGACTTAACCACAATTATACAAAACACAGCAAAATCTTATCTATGATCTAACTTAACCAAGACTACACAAATTAGCAAGTAACAAAACACAATGCAACAATTCTTTAAACCTAACTTACAGAGTATAATGCTAAACTTAACTTAACCTAATACTTATACTAGGGGTGGTTTTTTCAAGGGTGTGGCTGCAGCAGTGGAACAAAGCAGGTAAGCTGCCCAGGATAGAATTCAGGGAGGCACAGGCTTATTTCTAGCAGCAAAGGAGCTGCAAAACCAGAAACAGATTACAGATGCAGACCAAGGAGTTAACTTGGGTCTGTCCGTTGGGGAAAGAAAAAGCCAGCAGCTAAAACAGGAAGGGTCTGCAAGAGAGAGTTCTTACCAATCCCCAGGACAACAGCAGAGGTAGGTACAGAGGCAGCATCAGAGGACGCAGAGAGGACTCAATTCGTTCACAATAATCAGGAGATCTCCAGGCAAAATTCGTTGTTCGTGGGAGGGGAGTTTAAAAACGGGGGTACGCTCAAAAACAAACGAGAGCGGGGAGAGGGCCTCCCAAAGACCCCTAGCTGATCAGACCAGGTGGCAATGCAGGACCTTCTCCGAGGTCTGCTTACAAAATGTCTGGTTATATAGGCAGACTTAGGCAGTTTCCCGCCAGTAACTTTGATTGGTTCCCCTTCTTACAGGGGAGGAGAGAAGACTTCAGGTGAGCACAGACATGTCCGGGCAAGTCCTAAATCACAGGCATGACTTACATGCTCAGCTATGTGGCCATATAAGGTCTTGCATTCTTGGGCAGTGCCCCCTACACCGAGCCCAGGTCTGAACAAAGGAGGCAGAGGCCCACCCCCACCTGAGCAGAGCAATGGCTCCGGTTAGTCTGCAAAGGCCATTCCACTGAGCAGGGCCAGGCTATGACTCTTGCTAGCCCCATGGCCCGGGGGGGGGGGGGGGGGCGGCCACACAGAGAGGAAAACAGAAAGGAATGCAGCAGGGTGGCGGCTGTAACAGACAATTCGAAGCCGCCAACCTTTCCCTGGCATGTTGACGGAAGGCAATGCCCAGGCGGATGCCCAACTCCGGGCATTCCCTTGTACTCCTATAGAAAGTCATGCCCTACATCATCAAAATGCCAAGGCATTGGCTAAACAATTTCAGATCCCTCTCTCTGATGCTCGAGGTATTGTTCAACAATGCCCTCAATGTACCCTTAACCCACAGGGTCCTCCCATAGGGGTAAATCCCCGTGGTCTCGGAGCCAATCAACTTTGGCAGATGGATGTCACCCTTTTTCCCCCCTTCTCCCCTTGGAAATACCTGCATGTTGTCATCGACACATTTTCAGGCTACACTTGGGTAACTGCCCAAAAAGGGGAGGCTACCAAACATGTTTGTAATCACTTGATTCGCAGTTTTGCGGTAATGGGCAGCCCCGCTGAGTTAAAAACCGACAATGGTCCTGCTTACTGTTCCTCCGCCATGGCCGCATTTTGTGCCCGGTGGGGCATTCTCCACAAATTCGGCATTCCTTATAATTCCCGGGGTCAGGCCATTGTTGAGCGGGCTAACCGCACCCTAAAGGAGGCCCTTATTAAACAAAAACAAAAAGGAGGAGTGCCCCTATCTTTGCCAGATAAGGAAGAATGGCTGGCTCGTGTCTTGTTTACTCTGAATCATTTGAATTTAACTTTGTTTAATAATCAGTTTTTATCTAGAGCCCAGCGCCATTATAGACAGACCGAGCCCCTTCCGGCGCCAAAGGTGATATATCGCAAGCTGCCAGGACCAGAGTGGAGCCTGCCTGTGCCACTAATCACCTGGGGCCGGGGCTACGCAGCAGTGTCAACTGAAACCGGCCCTGTGTGGGTTCCCGCTCGCTTTGTGAAGCCGTGGAGAGATGGCCTGGCATCAGGGGCTAAAGAATCCCATTCCGGACTTCAGTCTAACCCTGACGGATAGGGTGGACAAGATTGACAAGGCCCGAAAGCGTGGCACACCCAACGCTGCCATAACTTGGGGGCAGGTCAAAGCTTTATCACGGCAGGCTGAACATGTATTAGAACAAACTAAGGCGGATAAGACTACAGAAAACTACTTTCTTGCGCTAATAGCCAGCTTAAATGCTAATTCTCTTTGCTGGGTTATGTACATTTGGGTGACCGTTTTGTGTTTGCCGCAAGGTGTTGCAGCCCCTCTCCCTTCCACCAATGTGTGGGAGACATTTATACACACCTTGAATCAGACATCCTTTTGCCTCTCCCAGCAAGTTACGGTGGGAGAGATTTTAGGTACCTGTCTGATTCCTGTATGCCATAATCCTAATGATGTTGAAAATGCTACTTGGTTTTATTCTAGTCTGGGGCCAAATTCCACTATTCATGGCTTGGGTTATGCTGGCTATCATAATTGGGGACCCCAAACACCTCGTAGACCTAGGAATGCGCTTGCCCTTCGAACCCCATATGCAGCCACACATAACATAACCTGTGCCCGCATGACTAACTGTACTATGAGTAATTGTAGGCAGTTTCCTGCTCCAGCCTTGAATTGTTCTGCTGTGACAAATATCTCTTATATATACAAGCATGTACAGCTGCCAAATGGGTGGTTTTGGACATGCTCAGGATATACTTTCAATTATATGCCCGCCAATCTTAGTGATGGCACTTGTTGCTGCCTAAGCCGACTTGCGCTCATATTACCAACCAAAAGGCAACTGTTAAACAATTCGCGAGTTAGTCGCAGTCTCCCTTTGGATGCTTCTTGTGATAGCCATGTACATTTACTTTCTAAAACTGAGACTGTCGCTTTGGCTGTCTCTCTTGTTGGGGTCCCCGGGTTAGCCTCGGGAAATAGTATGCGAATTAATGGTTTAGCTTGTGCAGCCACTAAGGGTTTAAATGCGACATCTACCGCTATAGCCCTCCTTAATGATGAGCAGGAAGACATCCGTCATGGGGTGTTGCAAAATCGAGCGGCTATAGATTATTTACTTATGCTGCATCATTATGGATGTGAAAAGGTTAATGATATGTGTTGCTTTAATATTTCTGATCATCATCATTCAGTTGAAAATCAACTCAAGATAATTAAAAATTTAACAGATCAAATCAGATACAATCCAGACCCCTTCGGGGGATGGTGGGATTGGCTCTCCTCATGGCTTCCTAACACTGGGTGGTTGCATCAGCTTGTCACCTTTGGGGGACTCACTGTACTGTTACTCGTGCTGTTTTGCTGTGGCATTCAGTGTGTTGCTTCTTTGGTTTCTCTCTTCATTAAGGGCTGTCCATGGACTAGCCCGGAGCCCCCCCGAAAGTATTAGTCATAGTTAACAAAACAAAAGAGAAGGAGATGAAGGTACAGTGTAGGTACAAATGTTGGCAAGCCACGATTGTCCGTGCACTGAACCATACATTAGCACAGTATAGTATGCACTTTCTGCTATGCTAGCTTAGTCACACAAGACAATGGCCCGGTGATGGGAACCCACCTTTACCAATCAGAATGAAGTAAACAGGTGTATCAATCATATAGTAATAAGTAACCTGTGTGATGTCAATCATGTAATACTAAGTAACCGGTCTGTAAGAAAGAGAATAAAAGCAGCGGTCTGGGACTATACCAGGACGCCTCACTGCAGCTTTATCTCGTCTCTGTTTCCCGATACAACAAGTGCTTATGATTCAGCAGCCCGCTCCTCCCTCTGTGGGGGTCTGGCATGTTTCTAATGATGAGTGCTGGTTTCCAATTGTACCTGGGGGTGCTCAACCCCATGCCCCACCTCCACTCCAAACCTTTCCCCAATGCCACACCCCAACCCAACTCTTCCCACTCCCTCTCAACCTCCACACTGTCTCTTCCTCGCCTCCTCTTGTGAGCTGCCATAAATATAAAGGAAAGAGTAACATAAAATACCTCCTTGCAGCTCTACTGAATCGCTTTACCTCTAAGGGGTTAAGAAGCTCAGATAACCTGGTTGGCTCCTGACCAGAAGGACCGATAAGGAAAGAAGTTACTTTCAAATCTGGTGGGTTGCAGGAGGTTTTGTTTGGGCTCTGTTTGTTTGTTCCCTCTCCTGATAGAGAGATAGACCAAGCAGGTACAACATCTCCTGAAAACCTACCTGAAATGATCCATCTAAGATTACAAAAATTCTAACGAAGGCAAGGAAATGCGTTAGGTTATTTTTTTGTTTTAGCTTGTGAATTTTCCCTATGCTAAGAGGTAGTTTTATTCCTGTTTTTGTAACTGTGAAGCTGAGTCCAGAGGGGAGTCCTCTGTGTTTGAAATCTTTTTATTACCCTGTAAAGTTACCTTCCATCCTGATTTTGCAGGTGTGATTCTTGTACTTTTTTCTTTATAATAAAGTTCTTCTTTAAAGAACCTGATTGATTTTAGTGTCCTAAAGGTAAGGGTCTGGTCTGTACTTACATTAAAGGCAATTGGTTGGTATATTATTCTCAAGCCTCCCCAGGAAAGGGGGTGAAGGGGTTTGGGGGGATATTTTAGGGGAATAGGGATTCCAAGTGACCCATCTCTGAATTTCTGTTTAAATCACTTGGTGGTGGCAGCAAGGACAAGGAAAGGAATTTATGCCTTGGGGAAGTTTTTAACCTAAGCTGATGGAATATAAGATTAGGGGGTCTTTCATGTGGGTCCCCACATCTGTCCCCCAGAGTTCAAAGTGGGGAGGGAATCCTAACATGAGCACACTCCCTCCCCGCTCCTCCTGCTCCCACCCAGCATCTCCTGCACACAGTGGAGCAGCTGATTGCAGCAGGCAGATGGTGCTGGAAGAAGGGAGAGGAGTTGAGCGGCAGGGCTGACGGTGGGTAGCACTGAGGGGAAGAGCTGGCTGTCCTGGAGCACCCACCTACGTTTCTCATTCAGGCTCACCTGTAGGAATTCACTTGCTGGCTTCTGACACTTCCCCTCCAGCTCACTGATCTGCTCACCGAGATGGGAAATCTGCTCGGAGAGTTTACTAACATTTTCATTCTGGATCCTCACAATCTCCTCATCCAGTTTCCCCAGCTGGGCCAGCAGGAGTCGCTCTTGTTCCTCCAGGAACTGCTGCAGTTGCTGAAATTCAGACACAATCTTCTGCCTCTCGGTTTGTGTTTGTTTCTGTATGAAATAGGGCAAGGGCTGGTCAGGGACATAGATGGAGCCCAGGGTCCTTTCATGGAGAGCTGAGTGTGCAGGAGGGTGATTTTCTTTGAAAATCCTAAGATTTCTGACATTTGACTCTACCCTGTGGGTACTAGGCAGGGGATTCTCTCACACCTTCCCTTTGGCCTCTTTATCCCTGTGAAAGGGATGTTTCTCTGTCAGTCATGGTCAGCATCTTCTGTTATTTATGGTCTGTGGAAATTCAGACCCAGAGCAGCAGGAGGCAGGACTCAGCACTACACTGACTGAGACGTCAGCTGAGTTAAAAGAAACAAATTTTTAAAAAATGCACAAAATGTCTAGACACAGAGGACAAGCACTTCACGGGCACATTTGTGTGATTTCAGGCAAGCCACAAGCGCTACTCATCAACTGCAATGAAAGCTTAGGGCTTGTCTACACATGAATCAAACCCAGCAATCCATGATCATGGAGAAACACACACAAGCCCATGTTCACGTAGGCCACACAGGAGTCTGCCTCCAAACAGACCTCCAACTGCCAGTCCAAGCTGGTTCATAACAACAGGCACCTACCAGATATTCCCGGCAATTCCTCTCTCCAGTCGCTTTCAATCCCAGCAGCTTTTCTCTCTCTTCCCTCAGAGTTTTCAAATGGGCCTGGATTCTTTCCTGAAGAAACAGAAATGATTTGGGAAGTTTCATCTGGATAGTTGAGAGGTGCTTGGAAGTGGGTGTTTTTCCACCCGAAACCCAAGATGACTGTGGTTCTAATCGCTTTGTGACATCAGGACCACCAAGGTGATGAAACCTCATTAATGGAAACTAGGAGCGTGTCACATTCAGACTCGTTACCAATTCTGGTACAGTGTTTTTAGTAATTAGCAAGAGATCTCAATAATATCCAAGCTTTACTGGTATTTGTGAATTGATTAATGGTACAGAGCATAACAGGGCACTGGAGTCACATGGGGGTGAATCAATAAACCTGTTTTTAGAAGGTTTAACAAAGAAAGTGATACAAATCTCAGAAGCCACCAGGGTTTCAATATGGGCTGGGATTTCAGCCCTGAAGCCCTGGGGCTGCACTGGTTGGGCAGAGCTGGTCTAAGCACCAGGGCAAAACTCGTGAGGTGTTGCGAGGCCATTCGTCTGGTTTGAAGCTGCACAGTCCAGTTTTGTGGAGCACTGTCCCTGTCTGGCACGGACCCAGCACTGGCTGTAGCTTTGTCTGGTGCAAAAGGGAGAGGAGGAGACTGAGGCTGCAGGAGGACATCCGTGAGGGTGGCGGGCAGGGCTGGGGGGGCACCTTCATGCAGAATGATGCAGGCGGGTGGCGTGCTGGAAAAAAGCAGTGGTGGGGTCCACACAGGGTGACTGATACTGGTGAGGACGGGCCCATGCAGGCAGGTGTGAGGGTGACATGATGCAGATTTGTATAAAGAACGGGTTGGGGTTTGCCCCAGTGCTGTCCTAACCCCTCTCCATGGCAATGCCCCCTGGGCAGGTACCTCATGGTCCCATTCCCTGGTAAAGATCCCAGAAGCAGTGCATTCTGGGAGATTTCAAAAGGATGCCCGGTGGGACTAATGGAACCACTCTGGCTGGTCCTTGCCCACGTACACAACAGAGCAGGTCAGACTGGCACCGGTCAGCTCCAGCCTGGGGTTGGTTTTGCTACAATCCAGTGTAATCCCAGTGGTACTTGGCATGGACCTGAGCTGTCTGGAGCCCTTTTGTGTGCGAACTGAAGGTGCTCGGGGTCCCACACAGCATTTAGCCCAGTGATCTCCTCTAGTGCAGGCCGTCAGCATCTGAGTTTAACCCCTCATGGAGCAGCACAGGAGTTCAGAATCCCAGTGGGAAACCTCCTCTCCCTGGTGGGCCTGGGACCTTTATCAAGGTGTCTCTCCCTCCTAAAGGACACGATTCCTCACTGGGTGGGGCTGATGCTAAGATAGCAGCATGGCAAAGTGATTCAGGCCTTGGACTGGGTCTGGGGAGATCTGGATTCTATGCTAAGCTCTGTCACTGACATGCTCGGTGACTATGTGCAACTCGCAGCCCCGCTTTGTGCCTCAGTTTCCCTTCCCACCTTTTGTCTAGCTAGACCAGTGGTAACCTACCAGTCGATTGCGATCAGCTAGTTGATCGTGGAGATTCTCCCAGTCGATTGCAATCTCTGGCAGCTGTGCAGCACTCCCAGAAGGGGCCAGCATGCCCCTGCAGCCTGGGGTGAGGGCAGGGTTCTCTTCACAGGGCTCCTGCCTGCAAGCGCTGCCCCCGCAGCTCCTATTGGCCAGAAATGGGGAACTGTGGCCAATGGGAGCTGCGGGAGTAGTTCCTGCAGAGAGGGGCAGTGTGTGTAGCCACATGCTCCCCTCCAGGGGCCACAGGGGCACATTGGCCCCTTCCAGGAGTGGCGCAGGGTTGGGACATGCAGGGAGCCTGCGTTAGCCCCGCTGCACTACTGACCGGGAGCCACCTGACGTAAGTCAGTGCTGCCCAGCTGGAGCCAGCTTCCCTCACCCCCTCCTGCACCCCAACCCGCTACTCCAGCCCCGACCCTCCTCCCAGAGCCAGCACCCTGTGCCCTCACCTGCACCCCAACCCTCTGCCCCAGCCTGGAGCCCTCTCCTGCTCCCCAACCCCCTGCCCCAGGTTCAGCTCAGAGCCCCCTCCCCGACTGCAAACCCCTCGGCCCCAGCCCAGAGCCCGCACCCCCACCTGAATCCCAACCTCCTGCCACAGACCGTGAGTGAGTGAGTGAGGGTGGAGGAGAGCAAGCAATGGAGAAAGGGCGGGGTATGGAGTGAGCGGTGCTTGGGCCAGGGTGGGGGAGTGTAGATCCTGCTTTCAAGATTTGATATTTTGCCTGTTGCCACGCTGCCAGATCATTAATTTTGTTATAGCATCTCCCCACACAATGTAGACTTTACAGAGCTGAGTGATGAGTCACACCCGTGCCAGGGAACTTTCAGTGAAATTAGCCTGTAATTAAAACCCCAAAGTTAACCCATTAAATCTGACAGCAATTCCCTACCTTGTACTCCTGGGCAGCCTCCTGGATGGGAACCACCATGTGAGCGCGGTGAGCCTGGGACTCTCTGCAGATCACACGGATGAGGGTTTGATCCTCTTCACAGAACAGTTTCAGAGCCTCCTGGTGTTCCCCGCACACCCGGTCCCCTCCTGTTCCCTTTGCTGCTCGTAAACTCAACTGCTTGACGAGTTCTACGACATTTGCCAGCTGCCTGTTGGGCCTGAGGTTTCTCTGCTGCACAGTTTCTCTGCACTGAGGGCAGGAGGCAGCTGTATCTGATCCCTCCCAGCACTGGCTGATGCAGGCTCGGCAGAAATTGTGCCCACACTCCAGACTGACAGGCTCTGTGAAATACTCCAGACAGACGGGACATGTCGCTTCCTCCTGGAGCCTTTCCACGGGGTTCTCTGCAGCCATGGCTCCCTCTGGGCAGTGGATCAGGGTTAGTTTCAATTTCCTGAATTCACACTCTGCCCCGCCTGCAGCAGCAAGGGGGTGTTTCCTTGCCTGAAAATGACTCAGGCTGTTTGCTGAGCAGGAAGGACCCAACCAATTTCACCCCTGGAGGCTTTAGTGAAAAAATGTACAGTCACACCTGTGACAGGTAACTTTCAGTGCAATTAGCCTGTAATTGAAACCCCAAAGGGCTCCCAGCCTGCAATCAGCCCCTGAGCTGGTGGGAGGGTCACTGAGGCATCCCCCTGTGAGGCTGAACCTGGAGGACCAGGAGCTGTGTGTCAGGAGTGATAGTCAGGCTGGGCAGAATTTTTTTTAATAATATATGGTTTTGACAGATGATGTTTGTTTTAAGCAATTTCTATATTTATTTATTTAAACTTTCACAGCTGCACGACAATCTGGGTTTTAAGCATTTCATTCCAATTAAAATGTTCACAGTTGTGGGAAATTATAGGGGGATCAGACAATATTTTGGTCAAACCAGAACTATTTAATGACACTGGACACTGAGAGTCAAAAAGTTGAAGTTTTAGAACTGTTAAAATTGTCTGTGAGCAGGTAAATCTCCTCCCTCCCCCAGCAGCTTCCCCAGGGCAGTAACCCAGTGCCTCCCCCACCACCACACGGACTGAGGCTGAAAGTCCATCTGATGGCAACTCAGGGGCCTGTGGAATGTGCTGGGATCTCAGCCTGGGCCCTAGTGGGGCAGGTGCCCCTGTAACACAACCACACCCAGCAAGGCCTGCCCCCATTTTTTCCGTTTGTCAGTCCAGGCAGAGAGACCAGGGACTGCAGGGAGACCAAGCTCCTGTCCCCCAGGTGAGGGCTGGGGCCCAATGTCTGAGGGCAGCGGGTGTGCGGGGAGCTCGCACTAGGGGCTGCCAGGGGCGCCAACTTATATGGGCTCAAGGGGCTTAACCCCCAGGAATATTCAAGGCTGAGGGCTCTGCTCCACCAATATTTGGAGCTGGGTTTCTTGCCTGCCCCCGCCTCAGAGCTTCCCTGTCTGAAAGAAAACAGCCAGTGACTCTCTCCTTTGTTTGTGCTGCTTCTGCCTAAGGCTATAGAAATCAGCAGCCGGCAGCCACTTGGAGCACCGGGGGAGGGGAAGAGGGAGAGAGGAGAAGGAAGGAGGCACACAGGTGCTTGGGAGCTCTCTCCCCCGCAGCAGGGGTGGGGAGGCCACACATGACAACAACCCCCCCCCCCGCCCCGGTTTGACGAACTGGGAATGTTCTTAATGTTTTCTCTGAATACTGTGTTGGTGCCTCAGTGTCCCCTCTGCAGTTCTTTGCTGCAGAGCAAAAGGCCAGTGCACATAAATGCCTGGCACTCTGTATCCTAGCAACTGATGGCCTGGGCCCCTCTTCTGCAAAGGTGCCAGCTGAAGGTGTTGGAGACAAAGGGGTCAGGTGACCTCCTGGCCCGGAAAGGGGCTGAGCAGAGAGGAGGGGCTGGTTAGTCTGGAGCTGGCTGGGGACGAGGAGTGAAGTGCAGATGGGGGGGGGGCCCTGCCTCACTGCCCCCCAGGATGGACCTGGCTGAGGGGTCTGGTTCGCTGTACCTACAAGCTCTGTTTTAGACCCTGTTCCTGTCATCGAATAAACCTCTGTTTTACTGGCTGGCTGAGAGTCACGTCTGACTGCAAAGTGGGGGTGCAGGACCCTGTGGCTTCCCCAGGACCCCGCTGGGGCAAGCGCACGGAGGGGCAGAGGATGCTGAATGCTCCAAGGAGAGACCCAGGAGGTGAAGCCGTATGAGCTTCTTGCCCTGCAGACAGTCTGCTCTGAGGGAGAAGAGGCTCCCCAGAGTCCTGCCTGGCTTGGTGGGGAGCAGTTCCAGAGCATCGCCCGGGGACTCCGTGACACCCGGTACCCACCACAGGGGAGGCGAGTGGGCTTTCTGGACCTGAGAGAGTCCCTAGGAGCATGTGCAGTGACTGTGGTGCAGAGTGAGTGTGCTGCGGGGAAGGGGGAGAGGAGGGGTCCCTCCCCTGGAGCTAGCTGCTGCCGGTAATGGGGTGGTGGGGGGGAATCCTCTCTGGCCCTAGCCCTGGGGCAGCCTGTCTGCATCCCAAGTTCCTTATCCCCAGCCCTGTCCCACCCCAGAGCCTGCGCCCCCAGCACCCCAACCCTGAGCACCCTCCTGCACTGTGAACCCCTCATCCCCAGCCCCACCCCAGAGCGCTCACCTGAGGGGAAAGACATGCAACTTAAATTTGGTGGTCAGTTTGGAGTATCGTTCTGTTTAGCACAATACTTGATTATTTTACACCCCTTTAAAGTATATAACTAGTTGTATACAGGTATTACGAAGTGGGAATGTTCTTAATGTTTTCTCTGAATACTGTGTTGGTGCCTCAGTTCCCCCTATGCATTTCTTAACAATTTAGATGGTGGGATAAGGGGGTGTGATTGTTGTAGAGCCCTAGAGGGCCAGTGTGATGCCATCTGCACAGAGAATGGCCGAAACCCTGTCTCCAGGCACCTGATGGCCTGGGCCGCTCTCCTGCAAGCTGCCAACTGAAGGTGTTGGAGAATGAAGAGATCAGGTGGCCTCCTAATTCCTGGAAAAGAGACGGAGGAGGGAGTGTCAGTGCCTGTGCAGACTTCTGGGAAGTGCATGGTGTGGAAGGGGATGCTGGGATGCTTTGGAACTACTCCCTACAAAGCCAGTCAGGACTTCGGGGGAGCCTCCTCTCTCTGAGCAGACTGCCTCCAGGGCAAGAAGCTTACACCTTCCTGGGTCTGACCTCGGAGCATTCAGCATGCCCTTCCACACCGTGCGCTTTCCGCAGCGAGTGTGCCCAGGCAGGTCCTGGGGAAACCAGAGGTCCCTGCACCCCAACTCTGCAGTCAGACGTGACTCTCAGCCAGCTGGTAAAAACAGAAGGTTTATTAGATGACAGGATCACAGTCTAAAACAGAGCTTGTAGGAACAGAAAACAGGACCCCTCAGTCAGGTCCATCTTGGAGGGTGGGGAGCCTAGACCCAAGTTCTGGGCCTCTCCCCATTTCCCCAGCCAGCTCCAAACTGACACTCCCTCCTCTGGCCTTTGTGTCTCTTCTGGACAAGGAGGCCACTTGATCTCTTTGTCCCCAACACCTTCAGCTGGCACCTTGCAGGGGAAACTGAGGCACCCACACAGTATTCAGAGAAAACATTAAGAACATTCCCACTTTGTCACAACAGGTGCCTACTTCAATATACAGTATTATATTTTGTTGCAAGTGCTGCTTCTGACTTTCCACTTTTAATTGACCCTTGTAATCTTGTGGTGCCAACGCGTTGTAGCTTCATTTTATATTGGCTTACAAGGAGAGAGCGGGGCGGGGGGTAACCACCATTTTGGGCACCGCCAAAAATTATACAAACCTGCCGCCTCTGTTTTCAGGAACATAACTAGAATGTTAAGTGAGGAGTTACTGTACCTGTGGCCAGTAGCTGCCCCGACTCTGCTGCCGGCAATGTGGCAGCCCCGGCATGGGGAGCAGAGATATGCAGCAGGACAGGAAACAGAAAAGCAGCGAGACTGACGGGAGAACCCAAGGGGACTGTCTGTGACTCCATGTTCAGGCTGTTCTAGTGCTTGAGTGTTCTCACTTGATACCTGGGAGGTGAAGTCTAAATACAGGACACACGACCAGTGGGAGTCTGTGCCCTGGTTTATAACTGTTTGCCCTGAGGTTGGTACTCACATTCGTGAGCTGCTGCACACAGCTTGGTGGGAGAACTGAACATGGGTCTCCCACGTGCCAGCTGAGTGCTCTCACCATGGGGCTAAAAGTTATAAGGCAGGTGATAGCACCAAAACCACCTCCTTCTCTCCCCGCCTCCTGTGGAGTGAGGCAGGTGCCTACCTCATTCCAGGAAGAAACACCTTAGGCACCTGAGGTCAGATGCTGGGTTCCCATCTGTGGGTGGCTAAGCAGACATAGATGCCCCTCTGCAGCCCCGATTTAGGCACCTGTCTGTGAAAGGGGGCAGGGCTTAGGACACCCCTCCCCCCTTATCACCTCTCCCATTGCCTAGCTGAGCTGGCTCCCCGCCTAGTGAGCTGGCTTTTGTGAATCGCACTGTAAAGTGCCTGTGATGCCCATGCATTATCTAGGGAGTGTAGGCCCCTAACTCAGCTTTGCAGAGTTGAAGACTGTGATTTTTCTAGTTACGTACAAATTTAGCCCTGTGATGCTCAGCACTGCAACACCAGGTTATGGATTGCACCCTGTGCAACCAGCCTCCTCTCTGCAGAGCACAGCTGAGCAATTCCTGATTGACATGGGTGTGCACAGGACAGAGACAGAGCACAGGCTGGAGAGTGACACATTCCAGTAAAACCCAACTCTCCTCTTAGAGGCACAATATTCCCTGTGGGTGCTGGGGAGACACAACCAAGTTAGAAAGCAAATGCCAGAAGTCTGCCCTGAGCAACTGCAGCTGGGACAGTAAAGTGGAACAAACACAAATAATTGTAATGTTTTATTTACAGTAAGTAACTAAAGGTGGTAAGTAAACAGAGCAGAGAAGGAGCCTTAATAATCACAGCATAGAAAGGAGATTCCCCAACCACTGAGAACAGTTTTCTTAATGGCACAACAACAGTACAGTCGTCCAGGAATTAATATAGGGAGTAAATGAGTTACAGTGTCACTTTCAGTAACTTGTAATAAATATCTGTCCCTGTCATGTTCCTTTTCCTTCCATACTGTCCTTTTCTACTCGCTTTTCTAACCCTCACTTCTGATCCCGGTTTATTTTCCCGTGTCTCTCCCACCCTCCTCCCCTCCCTGTCACAGATCATCCCCCTTGGCTGCTCCCTTCTTTCCCTTGATGTTATCCCTTCTCCTCTTGCTGCCCCCAGCTGGTTCCCTGTCAGGGATATTTTCCTGTCACTCTTCTCATTTCTGTTTTCCACCATTACTCAACGACTCTCCCTTTATTCTTCTTTTATTTTAATTTAATGTTTCTCCTTGCTTCTTCTAATTTCCTCTGGTTAAACCTGCCCTGTTCCTGCCTCTCCCAGTGCTGCAACCTCAGTTTAAAAAAAAACAACATGAAACTGACACAATGATCACTTTTTTAAGGTTACATGTTTTTTTAATCAATCTGCACCCATCTTCCCCTCCTGCACCTTTTGTGACAATTACAGGGTTACCAGCTGTTGTGTAGTTACAGCGGAAGGTGACTTTGGCCCCTGCGGCAGGAGCTTTGGCTGAGAGACCCCAGTGAGATCGAATCCCACAGATCTGTACAAAACACTCCCCCGTGCTGCTTCTCCCCAACCACCCAAACTCTGATTGATTCAAGCTATGGCCTTGGCTACACTTGAGAGTTACAGCACTGGTGGTGGCTTTACAGCGCTGTAACTCACTCCCCGTCCACACTGGCAAGGCACATACAGCGCTGTATCTCCGTAGCTACAGCACTGCTTGTACTCCACCTGCACGAGAGGAATAAAGAGTATAGCGCTGCTGCTGCAGCGCTGGGATGCCAGTGTAAACAGGGAATAATCTTAGTACGCTGTGACTGACCTCTGGAAGCTTCCCATAATCCTTTTCAGTAAAGATAACACTCTTTGTTTTGTTGTGATGCCTCTGTTTGTTTTGTTGTCAACTCCGGGCTCCTGGAGCTGCTTATCAAAAAACCAAACACAGCTACTGTTTGCTGTGACTAGACAGGCAGGCGGCTCCCTTTGGAACGCCCACAGCTAGTGTTTGCTTGAAGAGAGGGGGAATGAAGGGGCTTGAGGAGAGAAGCAGCATGGCGGGCAGGAGCAGGAGCAGGAGGGAGGGGGTCTGTTTTGGAGCAGCTGCTTATCTGGTCTGTGAGGAAAAAAAGCTGTTTGCTTTCAGTGAGTGAGAGGGGGTGGGGGTGGGGGTGGGGGAGGGGGTCGGAACTTGCAAGGCAGCTGCTGACACAGTGTCAGCTTGAAACCCCCCTCTCTCTCTCCCCCACGCTCCCTATCACACTCCACCTCACCCCCATTTTTGAAAAGCACGTTGCAGCCACTTGATCGCTGGGATAGCTGCCCATAATGCACCGCTCCCAATGCCACTGCAGATGCTGCAAATGTGGCCATGACAGTGCGCTGGTAGCTGTCAGTGTGGCCAGACTGCAGCGCTTTCCCTACTCAGCTGTACGAAGACAGGTTTAACTCCCAGCGCTGTACAGCTGCAAGTGTACCCATACCGTATATCACTGCCACCTCACAGCTGCCTGTGCCCAGCCCAGCTGTTAGTTCTGCCCCCTGCCCAGACCCCACCTCTGCCCCTCAGGGCGCCTCTGCTCCACCTGCAGCCCCAGGGGTTCTTCCCCTCTCCCCAATCCATCCCTGGGGCTGCAGGGAAGGGGAGAGTCTTCCACAGGTCATAGACACAAGGAGTCAGGGGCTGGGTAGACAGAAGTCCTCCAAGGTGATAGAGACTGGGGTGTGTGAGGCTAGAAAGCCTGATTTCTGGTTCTCCAGTGGGATATTCCCCACCCCTCTCAGGGACGCAGTCGGAGCCGGGCTCCCAGCCACACCCGGAACCAGGGTCGGATTCTCTCCCCAGGGACGGAGCCCGGTGGGAAAGTGAAGATCGGGGACTCGTCACCAGCATCGATAAATGTCACCTGCCCCCGGTCACAGTCCAGACAAACCCGGATCATGCTGGGGACCCGGCTCAGGGGCAGGGGGGTCTCAGGGTCAGTGAGAACCTGGAAGTGACGCTCCCACCACTCCACAGCCCAGATCCCCCCCTCAGGGCAAAAGCTGATCCATCCCTTCCTCCTCACAGACTCTCTGGCCACCCCGACAGCCCAGCTTTCCCCATCTCCCACCTCCACCTCCCAGCAATGTCTCCCCGAGGTGAATCCCTCACAGCCCAGCACACAGGCCCAATAGTCAAATCTCTCAGGGTTGTCAGGCAGATATTGCCACGTGTCTGCCGAGCTCACACTTTTCCCATCCTCAGATAGGACGAGTTGGGGATGAGCCGTGTCTGGATCAAGAGTCACATTCGCTGGAGAGAGAGAGAGAACCAGAATGTGAGGGGCAGAGCTCGGCCCTGGGGGAGGTTGGGACCATTTCTCACACTCCCCAGCAGCCCCATCCTGGCTGGGACAGGCCTGGATCCCAGGGAGCTGCCTCTGGCCTGGGCACCTGAGACTGAGCAGGGACGTCACTGCAGTTCCTCAGGCTGTGTAATGGGACCTACTTCATTAGTTTTTCATTTGCTTGCTGAGGAATCAGCTCCCTGCTCCCTCTGCTGGGGCTGCTCCACACCCAGCGTCAGAGTCACAGCAAGGAAGGTTTTAGTGAGGAGGGAGCAGAGGAGGCAGGTACCAGCTTTGAACCCCAGAGAGAAGCTCCCTCCCCTAATGCAGCCTCCAATCCCAGACCAGGGAACAGAGAGGAAGATGCCGCATTGGGGAAGAGCTGCTTAAGAGCAGAGAGTAGGAGGTGGTATTGGGTGGGGTAGCCCCATCCCTAGAGAGAAGGGAGGAGCTGCCAGCATCATAGGGAGAATATCTCCCCAACCCAGGAAGCAGTGAGCAGCTCCAATGGGAGAGCCCAGCCCTGCCCAGAGGAAAGGCAGGATGTTGGAGAAGTGGATGAAGAAGACCCCCTGCACCATGGTAAAGCAGAGGGATGTGTCAGCCCTCAGGGCAGAGAGCTCTGTTCATAGGCTGTTCAGGCAGAGTTTTTCTGGGCAGCTGTGTGGGAGTGAACTCAGGGAGCGCCTCACTGCTGAGTGTGTTGTTTTTAGGGCTGTGTGTGTCGTAGTTGGTATCGGTTTGGCTGGTAACTTTAGCTACAATCTCATGAAGACGTTTTCTGATCATTTAAAAACAATCTCCAGCTGCAATCTCACCCTGTCTGAATGTTCCTAGGGATCCTCCTCTTTTCGTCTCTAGTGCACATGGCAGAGTGTCTGGAGGGGGGAAGGAGAAAGGAGATGAGATTTCAGCCTTTCATATTTATCACAGTGTCCCCACTCACAATTCATAGAACTGTCTTTTAATTATGACAGTGAAACACACCGAGAAACACTCAGATATTTAATATAAAAAGGTTAGAAACCGTCTCTTTCCTCTCTCATTCAGGCATCTCCTAGCAATGGAACAAATGTCCTTGCAGCCTCATAACTATCCCAGGACCCACAATCTGTCAGTGAGATTTACTTTTCCCCTCCTCATCCCCTCCCACCCTTCAGACTCCAGTTGGTTTGTCTTATTCACTTACTGCCTTTTGTCGTAACCTAGACTCAGATCATACAAAGACTTTGGCATAAAAGTAACTTTTCCCACTTGGGTCCCTTTGACACTAACGGGATGTTGAGAGTTTGTGAAATCCTGGCTCTAACTGTGAGATGTTGGGTCTGTTTAGTCAGCATCTCTACAGAGAGCAGCACAACGGGGCCTCGTCCTCCATAGGCAGAAATAGAAATAATAGTAAAACCAATTTATAAATGTGGAAATTGAGATGGGGGAAGGTTGACTCAAGGGACAGATTCACCTGTGCCAGCAGGAGAGGGGTGACTCTGCTGTTCAGTGGCTGCAGGGGCCGGTGCAGACCTTGGCACAGGCTGAGGAAGTTCTGAACCAGCCAGAGTTACATCCCTAGGACAATGGTCCCCATGTGTCTCGCCCAGCGTGCAGAGTGTCAGAGGCCCAGCTTTACACGGCCCACATCCCTCTATCCCTTGTCCACCCCCCTCCCTCTTCCACCCGCCCTCACCACCCCCATCCCATTCCCAGCCCTCTCAGGAACCCGCCTTGTGCCTGCAGCTGCTGAGGAGGAGGCACCAGAGGCTCCTGTGCTGGAGGGATCCCTCACCGTGGGGGAGGGGCTTTCTCCTTCCCTACAGCCCATTTGGCCCAGACTAGCTGCCGTATGGGACCCGAGCACAGTGATGGGCTGGATCCACCGTTGAGAAATGTGCCCCATGGTTTCTGTTGGGGCAGTGGATGGGGAGGGCGCTGAGCTATAGAGAATTCTTTGCCACGTGTCTGGCTGTTGGGTCTTGCCAAAATGCTTGGTATCCAACTGACCATCATATCTGGGGTCGGGAAGGAATTTTCCCCTAAGTCAGATTGGCGGAGAGTCTGGGGAGGGTTCTGCCTTCCTTTGCGATGTGGGGCATGGGTCACTTGCAGATTTAAGCTAGTGTCAATGGTGGAGTCTCTGTAACCTGAAGTCTTTAAATCATGATTTGAGGACTCCAGTAACTCAGCCAGAGGTTAGGGGTCTATTGCAGGAGTGGGTAGGTGAGGTTCTGGCTCCTGCCATGTGCAGGAGGTCAGACTGGATGATCATGATGATCCCTTTTGGCCATAAAGTCCATGAGTCTGAGTCATTTCTTTCTTTAACAGTAATTGTCATGGCAGGGCATATTTTTGGTAGAAATAAAGGTTTGAATTAATCATCCTGAGTGACTTGGACCCCAAGTGCGTGACATTCTCACCCAACAAGTAAATAGAAGCATCATCTAATTGTGAACCAATTGGCCAGAGACACTCTCCTCCCTCCCTCTCAGAGGCTCATCCCAATTTCCATTCCCAGATCCCTTCTAGGTACCTTTGAACTTCCCCAGAGTCTCCAATAGCACAATAGTTTTCTGGGAGAAACCACTGACTTGCTCTTCCAGTTCAGGAGAAATCTCCTCTGGCTGCTGGAACGTCCTCTTCTCACACCTAGAGAGAAACAATATCACGTGATTGTATTTTACTGTGTGACTCATTATAAGTTCTGGCTAGTGAGTCGCTGCTCTAATGGGCCTGGAGTTATAAATTCCTCAACTTCTCCCAGCCTCAGAGCAGATGCAACACAGCCCATGGCCGTACAACCTTCCCTTCAAAGGTCATTAATATTCTTCAACTCTCGTCTGGAGAGACCAGCTCTGGGCACAAAAGGGGAATTGTGTCTCCATGGCCAATTCGCTCCTTGGCCTCCATGCTCTGAGGGACAGGAGGTTCCCAGGTGAAGTGCTATAGAAATCTGCCTCTAGGAGCGAGACTGAGACACCAACTACCCCCTCCCCAGCTCATTTCTCACAGGTCTCCAAACAGTCCTCAGGTTGGAAACATTCTTGACAACTGCTGGCCCGGGCTGATAAGTGACCGGTGCCCCAGCAGTGACAGGCCCATATTCCACCCCCACAATCCTGAGGCAGCCAGTCCCTCAGGGAGGTGACATCTCTAGGAAATACTTGAGGTCAGTCCTTCCCACTGAATGGAGAATTCAAGAGTTTTCTCTACAAGGGTGAGAACCTCAGGATGAAGTTGATCAGAGAGATTCGTATCCAACATGTGACCTTCCTCACACATTTTGCTGTAGAGCCCTGGGGAGATGCAGTGCTAACATCACCACCAAGTTCCTTCCCAGCGTTGTGAGGTGTGCGGGGGAGTGAGAAAGAGACACGTACCTACTCAAGGTGCTTCTAATATCCTAGAAGAGAGAGAGACAAAAGAATTTCAGTCCCCTCTGACACACACACAGGATTCCAGGGAAGGGATTTTGCAAATATGGGGAAGGGAGGCCCTGTCCTGGCTCATGGTCATGGATTCCCTGAGCTAATGGGGCTTTTCCATCTCTCATATCTCTGTGTCTGTGACTCTGCAAAGAATAATAGTTATTCACGTCAGCAATGCACATGCCGAGTTACACCATGGTCTCCGACTGCTGGACTCCAGTGCTTAGGACTCAGGAGCCCTCCCTTCCCAGTCTGGGGGTCTGGCATGTTTCTAACGACAGGTGCTGGTTTCCAATTGTCCCTGGGGGTGCTCGACTCCACCCTCACCCCCACTCCACCCCTTCCCGCAATGCAAAACCCTAGCGCTACTCTTCCCGCTCCCACTCCACACCCCACCTGCCCCCCACCTCCACCTCCACCCCCACCCTGCCTCTTCCCCGCCTCCTCTCATGAGCACACTCCCTATCTGCTCCTCCCCCTCCCTCCCAGCATCTCCTGCACACAGTCGAACAGCTGATTGCAGCAGGAAGATGGTGCTGGAAGAAGACGAGTAGTTGATCGGCAGGGCAGCTGGTGGGCAGCAGTGAGGCAGGGATCTGCCTGCCCTGGAGCACCCACCTGCGTTTCTCACCTGCAGGAATTCACTCGCTGGCTTCTGACACTTTCCTTCCGTCTCACGGATCAGCTCACTGAGATACGAAATCTGCTCTGAGAGTTTACTGACATTTTCATTCCGTATCTTCACAATCTCCTCGTCCAGCTTCTCCAGCTGGGCCAGCAGGAGTCGCTCTTGTTCCTCCAGGAACTGCTGCAGTTGGTGAAATTCAGACACAATCTTCTGCCTCTCGGTTTATGTTTGTTTCTGTATGAAATAGGGCAAGGGCTGGTCAGGCACATGGGTGGAGTCCGGGGTCCTTTCATGGAGGGCTGAGTGTGCAGGAGAAAGAACTTCATTGAAAATCCTCAGATTTCTGACATTTGACTCTACCCTGTGGGTACTAGGCAGGGGATTCTCTCACACCTTCCCCTTTGGCCCCTGTATCTCTGAAAGGGATGTTTCTATGCCTGTCATGGTCAGCATCTTCTGTTATTTATGATCTCTGGCAGGACTCAGCACTACACTGACAGAGACACCAGCGAAGGTAAAAGAAGAAAACATTTTAAAAATGCACAAAATGACCAGACACAGCGGACAGCACTTCACAGGGACATTCAGTTCACTTGGGGAGGATTTCTGGGAAAGCCACAAGGGCTAGACATTAACTCATCAACTGCAGTGGAAGCTTAGGGCTTGTCTACACATGCTTAGGGCTTGTCTACCCAGCAATCCATGATCATGGAGAAACACACACAATTTCACGTAGGCCACACAGGAGTGTGCCTCCAGCAGGCCTCCCACTGCCAATCCCAGCTGGTTCATAACAACAGGCACCTACCAGATATTCCCGGCAATTCCCCTCTCCAGTCGCTTTCAATCCCAGCAGCTTTTCTCTCTCTTCCCTCAGAGTTTTCAAGTGGGCCTGGATTTTTTCCTGAAGAAACAAATGATTTGGGAGCTTTCATCTGGATAGTTGAGAGGTGCTGGGAAGTGGGTGTTTTTCCACCTGAAACCCAAGATGACTGTGGTTCTAATTGCTTTGTGACATCAGGACCACCAAGGAGATAAAATCTTACTAATGGAGACTGGGAGCATGTTCTATTCCGACTTGTTACCAATTCCAGTTCAGCCTTTTTAGTAATTAGCGAGAGATCTCAATTATACCCAAGCTTTACTGATATTTGGGAATTGATTAGGGGTACAACACATAACAGGGCACTGGAGTCACATGGGGGTGAATCAAGAAACCAGTTTTGTAGAAGGTTTAACAAACCAAGTGATACAAATTCCAGAAGCCACCAGGGTTTAAACAGGGGCTGGGATTTCAGGCCTGAAGCCCTGGGGACTGCACTGGTTGGGCAGAGCTGGTCTAAGCACCAGGTCAAACCCCAGGAGATGTAAGGAGACCATTCGTCTGGTTGGAAGTTGCACAGTCCCAGTTTTGTGGAGCACTGTCCCTGTCCGGTAGGGACTCAGCACACAGCGTTTAGCCCAGTGATCTCCTCTAGTGCAGGCCGGCAGCATCTGAGTTTAACTCCTCATGGAGCAACAAAGGAGTTCAGAATCCCAGTGAGAAACCTCCTCTCCCTGCTGGGCCTGGGACCTTTATCAAGGCGTCTCTCCCTCCTAACGGAGACTCTTCATCACTGGGTGGGGCTGATGCTAAGATGGCAGCATGGCAAAGTGGTTTGGGTCTTAGATTGGGTCTGGGGAGATCTGGGTTCTATGCTAAGGTCTGTCACTGACATGCTGGGTGACTATGGGCAACTCGCTGCCCCACTTTCTCTTCCCACCTTTTGTCTAGCTAGACCAGTGGTCACCTACCAGTCGATTGTGATTGACTAGTCAATCCTGGAGACTTTCCCAGTCGATTGCAATCTCCAGCAGCTGTACGGCAATTCCAGAAGCAGACAGCATGCCCCTGCAGCCTGGGGTGAGGGCAGGGTTCTCTGCACATCGCTCCTTCCTGCAAGCACTGCCCCTGCAAGCACTGCCCTTGCAGCTCCCATTGGCCGGGAATGGGAAACTGTGGCCAATGGGAGCTGCGGGAGCGGTGACTGCAGAGAGGGGCAGCGCGCAGAGCCACATGCCTCTCCCAGGGACTACAGGGGCATGTTGGCCCCTTCCAGAAGTGGCGAAGGGCCAGAGCAGGCAGGGAGCCTGCGTTAGCCCCACTGCACTGGGAGCCTCCCAAGGTAGGTCAGTGCTGCCCAGCTGGAGCCAGCACCCGATATCCCATCCTTCACCCAGCATCCCTTACCTCCTTCTGCACCCTGTACCCCCTCCTGCACCCTAACCTCTTGCCCTAGCCCTGACCCTCCTCCCAGAGCCAGCACCTCCTACCCATTCCTGCACCCCAACACTCTGCCCCAGCCCAGAGCCCCCTCCTGCACCCAAACTCCCTCTCAGAGCTTGCACCCCTCACCCATCATGCACCCCAACCCCCTGCCCCAGGCTCAGCCCAGAGCCCCCTCCCACACTGCAACTCCCTCGGCCCCAGCCCGGAGCCCGCACCTCCACCTGTACCCCAACCCCCTGCCCCAGACCAGTGAAAGTGAGCGAGGGTGGGGAATGGAGAGCAATGGAGAAAGGGGGGTATGGAGTGAGTGGGGCTTTGCGGTGGGGAATGGGAGGGGCTTTGGGGAAGAGGGTGTAGATCCTACTTTCAAGCCTTGATATTTTGCCTCTGCTGCCTGTCACGGAGTGTAGGGGAGTCAGGCCCTGCACCCCCGGCCTCCCTGCCGATTCACCAGGACTCTCAGCCAGCCAGTAAAGCAGAAGGTTTATTTAGACGACAGGAATACAGTCCAACACAGGTCTTGCAGGCACAGGTAACAGGATCTCCCCCTGTCAGGTCCATCTTGGGACCCCATAACCCCCATCGGGGATCAGAGCCCTTTCTCTCTGCTTCCCCTCTGTTCCCCAGCCAACTCCAGTCTGCCCAGCCCCCTCCAGCCCCTCCTCTCTGCTCCGCTTCTTTCCCAGGCTAGGAGGTCACCTGACCCCTTTGTCTCTAACACCTTTAGAGGCACCTTTGCAGGGAGGGGCCGGGCCATCCGTTGCTAGGAGACAGAGCTTCAGGCATTTGGCTGCATGGCCTTTTGCTGCTAGATACTTAGGATCTGTACCCAGCCCCCAGTACGAACAGTCCCACTTCCAGTCCCACTTCGTCACACCTCTCCCCCCTTTGAGACCGAACTGAGCGGGGTCACTCCAGCCAGTGACCTGGGGAAGTTCGAACCCACCTACATTCCCACAGAGGCCCCAGGGTCCCCCCCGATCTGGGGGGAGAGTTACCCCAGGTCATTCCAGTTTCCTGCCCCCCTGTAGGTCAGGGGGACTCGAGGGCACTTGCAGGTTGCAGGGGGGAAACCTTATGCCGCCCGCGCCCTTTCCCCACCCCAATACCCCTGGGGTGCACGCGGGGCTGGGGCCTTCTCCCCACGTTCCAGTCTGGGGGGCTGTGATTTGGGCTCTCTCTGTTCAGAGCCCCCCTTCTGACCCTGGCCCCCCTCTGGACAGGCTCCTCAGGGCGGGGCCCGGGTCTTACAGCCATCTTCCCCCTGTCCCGGGCCTTCCTCCCCCTCTGGCAGAAGTCACAGGAGTGGCAGTGCTGCCGGACATGGGCAAAGACCCCAGGCCAGTAAAAGCTCTGTAGCAGCTTCTGCTGGGTACGCCAGGCTCCCGGGTGCCCTGAGGGGGGAATGTCATGGGCCTGGCACAGCAGCTGGTGGCGATACTCCTGGGGTACCACCAGCTGCCTCCTGATCCCCCCTGACTCCATCTTCCCTGGGGGAGCCCATTCTCGGTACAGGAACCCCTTCTCCCACAGGAACCTTTTCCGGCCACCTAGTCCCATGGTCTGTCCCCCCCCCCCCCCCCGAGGCTGGCCAGGTCCCCTATCCTCTGCAAGGAGGGGTCTTCCCGCACCGCGGCCTGGTACTCAGCCGCTGGGGCAGGGACGGGGATCTGCTCTCTCTCACCGGCTGGGTCTGGGGCCACAGCCTCTCTGAGCCCTGTCCCTGGGCGTTCCCTCCCCACCGGGTCAGGGTCCGGTGCCTCGGGCAGAGTACTTTCCCCGGTGTCAGGGTGCAGAGCCCTGCGTCGACTCTGACTATGGTTCACAGCCAGGGCAGCCCGGGTGTTACTGGGCCAGTCCTCAAGATCCCCCCCCATTAACACCTCCGTGGGCAAATGTGGGTGCACCCCCACATCCTTGGGGCCCTCCTTGTCCCCCCACTTTAGGTGTACCCTCGCCACAGGCACCCTGAATGGGGTCCCGATCACAACCCTCAGGGTCAGGTAGGTGTTGGGCACCATCCGATCTGGGCCCACCACCGTGGGCCGGGCCAGCGTCACCTCTGCGCCCGTGTCCCAGTACCCGGTGACCTCCCTCCCGTCTACCTCCAGGGGAACAAGGCACTCGCCCCGGAGGGGCAGCCCTGTGCCTACCCTGTAAACCCCAAACTCAGGGCGGGGAGCATCCAGCCCCTCGGAGGGGCCGACCCGGGGCCCCCCTCCCTCCTTCGCAGGTGGTACGCGGCCAGCCCCCCTTTCCTGCAAACGCTGCCCCTCATCCGGCTGGGTCTCTACCAAGTTGACCCGGTGTGGGGTTGGTCTGCTCAGTTTGTCCCGGAGCTTGGGGCACTGGGCCCGTATGTGGCCTTGTTGGCCACATTGATAGCAGCTCATGTCCCATTGGTCCCCTCGAGTGGGACGGCTGGACCTGACGCTAGATGTTTCCCTTTGGTGGGGGCCCTCCCTCGGCCCCTTCTGGGAGGTCCCATGGTGACTCTCTCTCTGCGTTGAGGCAGACCTGCTCCTTCGAGACTCCTCCCTGCCATCTCCTGTCCGACTGTCCATGTATTGGTCGGCCAGCTGGCCTGCATGCTGCGGGTTCTCCGGCTTCTGGTCCATCAATCACAGCCTCAGGTCCGATGGGCACTGCTCATACAGGTGCTTCAGTATGAATAGGTCAAGCAGGACCTCTCTAGTTTGGGCCCCAGCTGTCCACTTGCAGGCGTACCCCTGCGCCCGGTTGACCAGTTGTAGGTATGTGACCTCCCGGGTCTTATGTTGACTCCAGAACCTCTTCCGGTACATCTCCGGGGTCAGCCCAAACTCGCGGAGCAGGGCCTCTTGGAACAGGTTGTAGTCCCCCGCCTCCGCCCCTTTCATTCGGCTGTACACCTCCACGGCGGTGGAGTCCAGTAAGGGGGTGAGAAACTGGATCCTGTCTCCAGGGTCAACCTTGTGCAGCTCGCAGGCATTCTCAAAGGCCGTCAGGAAGGTGTCTATGTCCTCCCCCTCCTTACGCCGGGCCAGGAAGTTCTTATCGAAGCTCTTTGTAGGCTTGGGCCCCCCCCTCACTCACCGCAGCCGGGACCTTACTGTTGTTCAGCTGGGCCAGGGCCAGTTCATGTTTGCGCTGCTTCTCCTTCTCCTCCCGTTCCTGCTGGCGCTGGTTCTCCTCGTGTTCGCGTTGCTTCTGCTTATCCTCTCGCTCCTGTCTCAGTTCTTGCCTCCTTAACTCGAGCGCCTCCCTGTCATATTCCAGCCGCCTCCGCTCCAGGGACAGGGATCTCCGCCGGGATGATCCCCTGCTGGCCACTGAGCCCTCGGTAGTCACTGGGCTCCCCCTCCCCCTAGGGGTGGGAGGTCTCGGGGAGCCCTCAGCGGCCGGCTGACCACTCCCAGCGGGGACAGACACTGGTGCCTGTGCTGCATCTGCCGGGCTGCTTCCCTCAGAGACCGGGACCGGTTCATTGACGCGGTCTCTCTCCTCCAGCCGGGCAATCAGCTGGGCCTTGGTGAGCTTCCCACAGTGCAGCCCCCTCTGCTTGCACTGCTCCACCAGGTCGCACTTGCGCTGCTTGGCATACATCTTCCTGCTGGCCGCTCGGAGGCCGGGATGCTCGCTGCTCCCCACGGGTTCCAGTGGGGAGCGGCGAGGGGGGACCCCTAGGGGGACCCCTAGTGTGCCAGTCCTTGAGGTCACCCCCTCTCTGCCAGGGTCAAGCAGCAGACTCCTCCGCCCCTGGGACTGCTCGCTGCGATCCCCCGGGGGACCCTGTTACTGCAAATTCCTGCTCTCTGGCCACACTCTCCCAGGGGTTAATCGCCCCTTCGTTTTACTGCTCCCCAGTCACTTACTGCAGGAAGCGCCGTCCACGGGGTGCAGTCGATCCCACCTCTGCCACCAGTTGTCACGGAGTGTAGGGGAGTCAGGCCCTGCACCCCCGGCCTCCCTGCCGATTCACCAGGACTCTCAGCCAGCCAGTAAAGCAGAAGGTTTATTTAGACGACAGGAATACAGTCCAACACAGGTCTTGCAGGCACAGGTAACAGGATCTCCCCTTGTCAGGTCCATCTTGGGACCCCATAACCCCCATCGGGGATCAGAGCCCTCTCTCTCTGCTTCCCCTCTGTTTCCCAGCCAACTCCAGTATGCCCAGCCCCCTCCAGCCCCTCCTCTCTGCTCCGCTTCTTTCCGGGGCTAGGAGGTCACCTGACCCCTTTGTCTCTAACACCTTTAGAGGCACCTTTGCAGGGAGGGGCCGGGCCATCCGTTGCTAGGAGACAGAGCTTCAGGCATTTGGCTGCATGGCCTTTTGCTGCGAGATACTTAGGATCTGTACCCAGCCCCCAGTACGAACAGTCCCACTTTGTCACAATATTTTGCCTCTGCTGCCGCACTGTCAGATCATTAATTTTGTTACAGCATCTCCCGTACAATGAAGACTTTACAGAGCTGAATGATGAGTCACACCCATGACAGGGAACTCTCAGTGAATTTAGCCTGTCATTAAACCCCAAAAGTTAACCCAATAAATTTCACGAACGTTCCCTACCTTGTACTCCTGGGCAGCCTCCTGGATGGGTACCACCGTGTGAGTGCGGTGAGCCCGGGATCTGTCACACACCATACAGATGGGTGTTTGATCCTCTTCACAGAACAGTTTCAGAGCCTCCTGGTGTCTCTCACAAACCCCGTCCCCTCCTCTTCCCTTTGCTGCCTGTAAACTCAGCCACTTGGCGATTTCTACCATGTTTCCCAGCTGCCTGTTGGGCCTGAGGTTTCCCTGTTGCACAGTTTCTCTGCACTGAGGACAGGAGGCGGCTGTATCGGATCCCTCCCAGCACTGCCTGATGCAGGCTCGGCAGAAATTGTGCCCACACTCCAGACTGACAGGTTCTGTGAAATACTCCAGACAGACGGGACATGTAGCTTCCTCCTGGAGACTTTCCACAGGGTTCTCTGCAGCCATGGTTCCCTCTGGGCAGTGGAACAGGCTAAGTTTCAATTTCCTGAATTCACACTCTGCCCCGCCTGCAGCAGCAAAGGGGTGTTTCCTTGCCTGAAAATGACTTATGCTGTTTGCTGAGCAGGAAGGACCCAACCAATTTCACCCCTGGAGGCTTTAGTGAAAAAATGTACAGTCACACCTGTGACAGGTAACTTTCAGTGCAATTAGCCTGTAATTGAAACCCCAAAGGGCTCCCAGCCTGCAATCAGCCCCTGAGCTGGTGGGGAGGGTCACTGAGGCATCCCCCTGTGAGGCTGAACCTGGAGGACCAGGAGCTGTGTGTCAGGAGTGATAGTCAGGCTGGACAGAAATTTTTTTAATAATATATAGTTTTGACAAATGATGTTTGTTTTAAGCAATTTCTATATTTATTGATTTATACTTTCACAGCTGCACGACAATCTGGGTTTTAATCATTTCATTCCAATTAAAATGTTCACAGTTGTGGGAAATTATGGGGGGATCAGACAATATTTTGGTCAGACCAGAACTATTTAATGACACTGGACACTGAGAGTCAAAAAGTTGAAGTTTTAGAACTGTTAAAATTGTCTGTGAGCAGGTAAATCTCCTCCCTCCCCCAGCAGCTCCCCCAGGGCAGTAACCCAGTGCCTCCCCCCCACCCCCGCCACAGGGACCGAGGCTGAAAGTCCATCTGATGGCAACTCAGGGGCCTGTGGAATGTGCTGGGAGCTCAGCCTGGGCCCTAGTGGGGCAGGTGCCCCTGTAACACGACCACTCCCAGCAAGGCCCTGCCCCCATTTTCTCCCTGTTTGTCAGTCCCAGCAGAGAAACCAGGGACTGCAGGGAGACCAAGCTCCTGTCCCCCAGGTGAGGGCTGGGGCCCAATGGCTGAGGGCAGCGGGTGTGCGGGGAGCTCACACTAGGGGCTGCAGGGTACATGGTGTGGGATAAACAGAGACCTCTCAGGCCACTTGCCCATTGCGGCTGCAGGAGGGATGTGGGGACAGACTGAGGAGGCCTGGGGCAGTCTGGGAAGCCGCCATCAGGGACAAGGAGAGGGAATTCGGCTGTGGTGGGGGAGCCGTGCTGCGCAGAGATGCTGCTGCGGACGCAGCTAGTTCCCTGGATCACGTCCACATTGGGGGCATCATCATCAAATGAGTGAGCAATGCACCCTAGGTATGTATCCCACAGTGCAGTGTTGTGGGAAGGAAGAGCTGATCGCTGCGCATCTTGGGATTCTCTGAGTTCTCCCCCGAGAGCAGCACCACGTGTAGCTCTGTGAGCTCTGCATGCTGAGGAATGGCAAAGCAGCACAGCCGTCTGCCTGCTGCCGTGTTCCTAGTGCAGAGTAGAACAGGAGCATGCCAATGATTTGCTCTTGTTTGTTCCCCAAAGGGAGCAGCGCACTCAGCTGTCAGAGACTTCCTGGAGCTTTGAGAGGGGAGGGGCACATGCCTCCAGGGCAGCAGAGATCAAAACACTGAGCAGAGCAGTCAGGGCAGGCATTGTGGGACACTGAGGGTATGGCTACACTTACAGTTTGCAGCGCTGGTCATCCAGCTGTGTAGGAGCAGCGCTGGTGTGTGGCCACATTTGCAGCAGTAGCAACACTGTTGGGAGTGATGCATTATGGGCAGCTATCCCAGCATTCAAGTGGCCGCAACGTGCTTTTCAAAAGAGGTGGGTGGAGTGGGGTCTACTGTGACAGGGAGCGGGGAGAGAGAGAGAGAGAGTGGATTTTTGGAGCCAACACTGTGTTTAGCTTCCTGCCTTGAAAAATCAGAACATTTTTCCGACCCCTTAGTCTTAACTCTTAATTGCAAACAGCCTGCAGCCAACACGACTCCCCGCTGTTTCATTCGCTCCCTGCCTGCCTCTCATTTGATTGTTTACAGCCAGGTACAGATGATCACAGCAAACAGGAGCTCTGTTTGTTTTTTAGATAAGCGGCAACGGAGCTCCGCGGAGCTCGTTCACAACAAAACAAAGAGAGGCTGCATAACAAAACAAAGAGAGTAATTTATAAAAGCATTCTGGGATACATCCTTATACCCTGGAGGCCAATCACAGCGCTGGTGTGTGGCCACACTTGATGACCAGCGCTGCAGCACCAGCGCTGGAATCCTTATTCCCCATGCTGGTGAGGTGTACGGCCAGCGCTGCAGCCAGGGAGTTGCAGCGCTGGAAGTGCCCTGCAGGTGTGGCCACTTACTAATTGCAGCGCTGGTGGAGGCTTTCCAGCGCCGCAAATCACCAGTGTAGCTGAAAGTCCATCTGATGGCAGCTCAGGGGCCTGTGGAATGTGCTGGGAGCCACACCTGCGTGACTCCACTAATTAGGTGGGTGGCCCTTCATTCTCTCATGTACAGCCACTCAGGCACACACCTTTAGAGGGTACTATCCACGGACCACCTGAATGGAGCTCGCAGACCACTGGTAGTCCATGGACCACAGTTTGAGAACCTCTGAATTAGGGAACATGCTCATTTAAAGTTGCACAATGCTCCCTTATAACACTGTTTGACAGCCGCCTGCTTTGTCCACTGCTTGCAGAAAGAGCAGCCTGTTGGAACTAGTGGTGGGGGCTTGGAACCAGGGTGGACCGGCAGCCCCACAACAGCTCCCCTGAGTTCTCTGTGTAGCCTTGGAGCTATTCCTGGGAACCGCCTGCTTGCAGGGGTGGGGGTGGGGGTGTCTCTGTCTCTGTCTGCCATGTTGTCTCCCCTCCCTCCATTCGTGCAGCCTTGTAGCGTGTGAGGCTACATTAGTAACAATGTGTTAATTCTTCAGGGCTCAGCCGAGTGCTCGTTCATCATTTAGCAGTAAGGCATCCCTGGGAAATAGCCACCTTCTGACTCCACCACCTCAACCACGCTTCACAATCATCACTGCTGTGTACAGTATTAAATTGTTTAAAACTTATCCTGTGTGTGTCTATGTCTATCTATCTATCTATAAAAATAAAGTATAGTCTTTTATCTGGCAAAAAAAATAAAATCCCTGGAACCTAACCCCCCTCCCCCATTTACATTAATTCTTATGGGGAAATTGAATTTGCTTAACATCCTTTTGCTTAAAGTAGAATTTTTCAGGAACAGAACTACAATGTTAAGTGAGGAGTTACTGTATATTTTTTAAAAATGTAAAAATGTGAGGGCTTGGGGGTGGGGCTGGGGATGAGAGGTTTAGAGTATGGGAGGGGGCTCAGGGCTAGGGCAGAGGGCTGGGGTGAGAGCTGGGGATGAGGAGTTTGGGGTGCAGGCAGGCCAGAGAGGACTCCCCCCACCTGCAGCCCTGTCTTCACAGGCAGCAGCGAGCTCTGGGGGAGGGGCCCCCACATCCCCCCAGCACCATGCTCACCTCACACCACTGTCAGTGCATGTGCTCCTAGGGCTCCTCTCAGGTCCAGGAAGTCCCCTCGCCTCCCCTGTGGTGGGGGCAGGGGAGGGGTTGCCATCACATGTGGGCCTCCTCCCCTGCTGCTGCCCCTCACTGTAGCCTCACTCGGGGTGGGGGCTGGGGCTACCCCTTGTCCAGCGTGGGGCAGGAGCGGTGACTGCAGGCAGGAGGGTCCCCCCAGAAAATGAAAGGGTCCGAGGGGGAAAGGCAGGCCCAGGATCAGTCTGCCCTGGCAGTAGTGGATTGGGGGCACTAGGACCCTGTGGCGGCAGTTGATGCCTAGTGGAGCTGCAGGGACTCTCTGGGGCCTGGGAGAGGCACAGGGGCAGCAGGCGGGGACAGGAGAGAGACCTGGCCCTGAACGTTGGTGAGGCCTGGCCCCGAATATTGCTGGAGCCCGGGCACCGCGGGCCCATATAACTCGCTGCCCCTGCTGGAGGCGTGCCTGTTCTGGCAGGACGGTTGTTCTCAGGGGTACCCCAGCGCATCAAGTGACAGTCTCAAAGGGGTCTCTGTGACTGAACCTGCCACAGGGGTGGACGTTTTTTGTTGCTCAGGATCCAACACAGCGTTTAGCCCAGTGATCTCCTCTAGTGCAGGCCGGCAGCATCTGAGTTTAACCCCTCATGGAGCAGCACAGGAGTTCAGAATCCCAGTGGGAAACCTCATCTCCCTGCTGGGCCTAGGGCCTGTATCAAGGAGTCTTTTCTCCCTAATCTCTGCACTTCATCACTGCTCAGTGCTGCTGAAAGGGGCAGAGTAGCTAGTGGTTAGGGCACTGAACTGGGCCTTGGAAAACCAGGTTTTTATATCCAGCTCTGCCACGGATCTGCTGAGTCACCTTGGACAAGTCACTTCCCGTTACTGTGCCTCAGTTTCCCCTCCCACCCTTTGTCTGTCTTGTCCAGTTAGACTGTAAGTGGCTCGGGGCAGGGATTGTCCTTCACTGGGTTTTGTGCAGGGCCCCCTACAATCGAGGTCAGAGCTCATCTGGGGTCTGTAGGGGATTCAAATAACAAACACTGTGATACAAGTAGTAATACCAGGCACAGCTTGTAATTCCCTCATCAGCTTTCATGCAATGAAGGCTACACACATCTGAATGACACAGTTAAACCATTAACCTGTAATTAAGATCCAAAGTTATCACCCATTAGACTGGACAGCAACTCAATACCTTGTACTACTGGGCAGCCTCCTGTATGGGAACCACTGTGTGAGTGCGGTGAGCCCGGGATCTGTCGCACACCACACAGATGGGGGTTTGATCCTCTTCACAGAACAGTTTCAGAGTCTCCTGGTGTTCCCCCCACACCCCGTCCCCTCCTGTTCCCTTTGCTACCTGTAAACTCAGATGCTTGGCGATTTCTAGGACATTTTCCAGCTGCCTGTTGGGCCTGAGGTTTCTCTGTTGCACAGTTTGTCTGCACTGAGGGCAGGAGGCAGCTGTATCAGATCCCTCCCAGCACTGGGTGATGCAGGCTCGGCAGAAATTGTGTCCACACTCCAGACTGACAGGTTCTGTGAAATACTCCAGACAGATGGGACATGTAGCTTCCTCCTGGAGACTTGCCATGGAGTTCTTTGTGGCCATGGCTCCCTCTGGGCAGTTTAAACAGGAACAGCTTCACTTTCCTGATGTCAGGAATGTAGGGGCAGGTTAGTGATGGGGATGATTTACCAGCACTGATGGTGAAAAAAATCTAAATAAAAACAAAAATCAAAAGTCTTGCCCCCCAACTGCCCAGCCAGACCCCCACAATGCACCCCACACTGCCAGAGCCAGACTCTCATGCCTCCACTCTACTCTGTCCCAGTCAGGGCCCCATGCACCCCCAACACCCCAGCCCAAGCCCTCCACCACCCATGCCAGTGCCCCCTCCTCATTCTGCATTCAAATACCTCCCCCCATGCACTCAGGGGTCCCCCTCAAGCAACACCTCTCTGTGCCCCCCACAGAAATCCCCACAGCCAATGTCCCCCTTGCCTCTCTCAGCCCCCGTCCACACAACACCACCAATCCAATGTGCCCACCAACCAAAACCAAGAGAAAGACAGATCAACACAAAGGACAGAACTTTTAATATTTTTTTTTAAAGCGGGGGCGGAGGCGACCCAAGGTACCGCTAGTACACACCCAGAGCAGACCCCCAGTAGACCCTACCCCCAGCTGATACACCACAGATGACCAAAGACCAACCAAGAATTAGCACAGGACAGTGGGTGCCACTCCCCTCCCCCAACAAACCCATAGAGCCACCCCTCCCCCATCCCCATCCCAGCCAGCCCAATCCCCTGCAACTCCCTCAAACCCAGCTGCAGCCTTTGCCAGCCCCTCCCCCACACACCCTGGGAGTTCCCCTCCCCACAGCTGCTCCTCCACTGGTGCACAGCAACTGCTAGGTGAGCACGGCAAGGGCAGGTAAATTGATTCCCCACTACAGCTACTGCTATTCCCCCCTGCAAACCACAACCCCCAACCAACAACCTCCCTGCAGTGAGCCAGGTACAGCCACGTATGGGTGGCGGGAGTGCAGGTGTTGGGCAGCCAGCAAACCTCCCCCAACCCCCAATCAAAGAACAAGTCAAGGCCCCCGCACCCGAGCCAGGCGCCCGCAGCAGCCACGTGTCGCTGCAGGAGGCTCAAGGAACGGGGCCAGCAACAGCCAGGGGCTCGTGAAACCGAAACTAAAAATCGCGCAGGCGCAGTAACACCCCTTTAAAGCTTTTTTGAAGCCGATTGGGTAACCAGGAGCCAATCACGCTCTCGGGAGGGAAATTAAAAACCAACCACCAGAAAAGGCAGAAGCCCCGCCCCCAGGGGTGGCGCCAGAACAGGCAACATTCGCTGCAGGAGAAGCCACGTGAGGCCGGCCGGGCTCTGCTTTGGCAGCTCCGGCAGCAGCCGCCGGGTGTTTCCCTTCCTGGGACTGACTCTGCTGCTGCTGAGCGGGGAGGAGCCCCCGGGAACGTTGTAGCCTGCAGGCGTTTGTGTGACATGTGCCCCAGGACAGGACCCTGTGGCTGGGGGGCATCCACCTCTGGTGATGCTAGGGTGACCAGATGTCCCTATTTTATAGGGACAGTCATGATTTTTGGGTCGCTTTCTTATGTAGGATCCTATTACCCCCCCACCCCACTCTGATTTTTCACACTGGTCACCTAGGTGATGCCCTTGAAGGAGCAGAGTCTGTGTGTCTCAGGAGAGAGACCCAATATTCATGGAGATATTAAATATATGTCACTGCCAGTTTTAAGTATTTTTTCCTGATATTTATTGAGTTAAATGTTCCCACAATTTCACAAAACTCTGGGTTTAGCATTTCCTTCCAATTGCTCTCAACTTCAGTTTTCACAGTTGCAGGAAATTATGGGGGGATACGTCAATAGCAAGTCAGACCCCAATGATTTAATGTCAGTAGATTCAAAAAGCTGAAGCTTTATAACAATGAAAACACAGATGGTCGCATCACCTGTCAAAAGATGCAGAGTCACTGTCCTTCAATCAAACACAAATAAGTTCTCAAGCAGCCTTGTTCTTACTTTGCGTATCTCCAATTATCATTTATTATCAATTGAAATATTTTATTCATTAGTCTGTGTGTAGACAGCAAAAGCAACGTTTGCCAACATTTATGAATAAAAGCTCATTCTTCCCAGCCTTGTGATGATAAACTCTCAGGCTAAAAGCTTGGTTAAGCTGGAATCAGTGTTTTCGAGACTCGATTCTCATTTACACTAACACTGCTTTGGCTCAGTGGAAAGGGGCTGCAGCATCACCAACTTCATGATTTTATCATGAGTTTTACAGTATTTGTTGTGTTTGATGAAATCCCAGCTCCTGGAAGCATGTGAGGAGGTGAGATTCTCAGGCCACCTCCCAAACATGGTAATGGGGGTTGCAGCCTGGGCTGGGCCCCCAGGGTCTCTGGGCCTTGGTAAAGTGTACCAATCCCACCCCCGCCCCACCATGTGGAGGCCCTGAGTGCAGTCTAAAGCTCTGAGAAACCAAAAGGCAAATAAAATACTAATATTTACTATTTATTATTGTAACCCTTCTGCCGGGCCGAAACGATAGCAGCAAGGGCTGGGTTCAATACATAGGGGTCCCTTCCCCACAACATAATGCAAAACCAGCTCAAGCTCCCACCCAGTGACCTGGGAAAATCTTACACACACCCCTGGGCGCCTCGAGGAGGCAATACTTCCCCTCTTGCAAGCACAGAGTCTTGGTGTAGCAGAAAAGGTTTAATACATGATAAACAACAAGCATTAAATTGGGAAAATACTTCAGCTAGAGTTCATAGGTCAAACCGTGAGCAAAGACACACCCCAACAAATTGGGCCATGTCCTTCTCTCGGGGCCCTTGAGTCCGGCAACCCCCAAATCACCCACAGTCCCAAAAGTCCCACAATCCAAAAGTCTCTGTCCTGGGTCAGTGCAGCCCCAGAGTTCAAGAGTCTCTCTGCACAGGTCCCCCTCCCCAGCCTAGGTAGAAAGGGGCACCTTACATGGTTTTGGGGCCAACTGCCCTGCCTCTTCGTGGGGTTCTTCTTCCACTAGTCATCCCCGCAAACAGCTCAGCTCCGCTTGCTCTGTGGGCTGCTCCGCTCTGCCAGCTGCTCTGGTCCACCAGCTGTCCTGTGAGCCACTCCAGCCGTCCTCACGAGCTGCTTGGCTCCACTCACCCAGTGGCTGCACAAACTGCTCCACTCTGTTCCGCCAGCTGCTCTGCTCCACGGTATTGCTTCAGGCTCCCCCACTCATTAGCACAGTACTCAGTGCGCTCAGCTCAGCACGTCCAGCTCTTCAGTGATTTCAGCTTTTAGTGATTCCAGCTCATAGTAGGGGAGCCCCACTGCCAGTGAGTTCAGCTCAGTAACCTGTATCTAGATTCTCAAGGGAATAAAAAATTAACTCTGACATTCCACAGTGGAGAGAGAGACACAAGTGGAACTGGTGCTGCTGGCTCACACAAGAAGCCTGCACCAACCAGTACAAATATCTGTCCACAGCCTCTCTCCTTCAATGGGTTTTGAAACCCATGTGCCCCATCTAGCAAGCGCTATCCAGCTGACAATGAAACCCCCCATCACAAGATAATTTTGTAGTTCCCCATTTACCCAATCAGGGTGACAACATTTCATTCCTCCTGCCCCAATAACAACGAAATTGGGGCTCCCACAGCTGTGAAAATAACCATCCCATGCTGCTTTGCGGTATGCTAAGTGGGGTGGGAGTGCCCATGCAAATAACAGAAATGCTAATACGAATACTTGAAACTTCCACTCTGCACTCCCCATAATCTACCACCAGATGTCAGGGTAGAGCTCATCCTGACTCTGCTTACATACATTATTATTAAATCTCATGATTTTGGGGGGCTGGCCTGATTTAAGATTTTTAAATGCCTGGGGTTGGCAGCGCTGTGCCAATGAGAATTCAGACCATAAATCTCTCTCAGTTACTCAAGGGAATCCCCTAAATGAGTGTCATCGTTGATCTAAACCAGCACAGTGAACAGAAAGGGAAACGGACACCGAGGACAAGCTATGGGAACGCACAGGGAGCTGGGCTGTGGGCCCCAAGCAGGACATGACACAATCCCTCCAAGGCCTAACAACAGCATTTCCGGGCCCCAGGGCAGAACAGTTAATGGGCCCCCACTGGTGCCCGCATGCACAAGCTGCACTGCGCCCATGCGGACTCCATCTGTCTGACATTTGGGCGGCGCTGCGCCTGTGCTGGCTGGTGCCCAGTGAGCTGTCAACTGCACTGCTGGGGGCTCTTCCGGCATGACCAGGGCTTCCACATGCCCACCCTCCTGCCTTCGCTCCTGCCACTAGTACCACCCCACGCGCCATAGGTGCTGACTTTTAGTTGTGCCGGTGGATGCCCCATCCCGGGTCCTCCTCCTTCCCCAAGGCCAAGCCCCCACTTCACCCCACTCCACCGCTTCCTGCCCCTGCTCTGCCTCCTCCCCCAAGTCCCCTCCCCTGGCAGCCTCCTCCTACCCACTGCTCACTCCTTTCTGCCCCCCTCCTGCCTTAAGGGTGAGGTGTGTGTGTCTGGGGGGGCTCAGTCTGTCCCCAGAACTGACAATTTTCAGCATATTAATACACTTCTTTCATACTCTAGTTATTGAATGTGTGTCTATCACTGGTATCATGCAATGTCATTATTAAAATAGCAGTGAACTACAGCATTACATTACCATGAATTACAGTGTATTAAAATCATTGCACTCAGCTACAAGCTGTCTTCAGTAACACCCCAGTCTCTGTGCTTCACCCCTGCTTAGGGCCTGTTTGGGAGCTGAGGGCCACTGACGGCTGTGGGAAGAAGGTGGATGGGAGACACAAGCAGTGGGGAGTTTTCCCTCTCTCCTTTCCTATTGCTCTCCCTGCCGCTTTCCCTTGCTCTTGTTTCTTTTCTAAGTCCTTGCTCCCCTTCCTGATGTTTCCCCCTTCTTGCTTCCCACCCATGTCCTTTTACCCATCTCTCTCTGCGCCCCACCTCCTGGGGGCTCTTTCTAGTGCCTGCTCCCACCCACCCACTCAAAACAGCAGAGGAGGTTCCCCCTCCTCAGATAGGAAGGGTGGCCCAGTGGTTAAGACACAGGCCTGAGGGTCAGGTGTGCTGGGTTTGCTTCTCTGCTCTGCCACTGACTCTCTGCTTAACCTTGGGAAAGTCACTTCACCTCTCGGTGCCCTACATCCCACCTGCCACATGGGGCTAATGCTGACCCTGCCTCCTAAGCTGAATCCCTTCAGGGCTGTGTGGTGATGGGGAAATGGAGATACCAAGGTGAGTAGATTTGGCTGAATTTCTCCACTGCTGGAGAGTGAGAGCCAGCTCCGCGCAGGGGGCACAGGAGAGAGAGGGACTCAGCTGTCAGGGCTTCAGCCCAACATCTTTCCCCACCCCCCACCCTGCGTGGTTCCTGCTGGAGTCCAGGGCTTCTCCTACCCACCCTGCCCAACCCCCCACCCAGCTACCACGGTCCAGAGCTGCTTCTCCCCACCCCTGGCCAGTGCAGCTCCTGCTGGGGTTCAGGGCTTTTCCTCTCTCCCTACCCAGCATGGCTCCTGCCAGGGTCCGGGACTTTTCCTTCCCGTAATGTGCAACTGCACCCATCCAGCGTGTACGCCCAGGAGCCTTGCAGCCTGCTGGGGTGATTTCAAAGGGCCTGGGGCTCCCAGCTGCCGCCACCACTACCAGGCCCTGGATGTCAGACGTTGGGTTCCTGTTTGTGGGTTGCTAAGCAGAGACACACACCCCTCTGCAGCCCAGATTTAAGCACCTATCCATGAGAGGGGTGTGACTTAGGACACCCCTTCCCCCCTCGTCGGCATCTCCCATTGGCTAGCTGACATGGCTGCCCGCCTTCTGAGGTGGCTTTTGTGAATCACGTTGTAAGGTGCCTGTGTCGCCCTGGCATTGTCTAGGGAGTTTAGGCCCCTGACTCAGCTCTGAGGGTCACAGTGCTGCTGTCCCTGTGATTTTCTTACTGCCTAAAAATTACTCACTGTGATTCTCAGCATTGCAACACCTGAATCCCTTCATGGATTGCACCCTGTGCAAACAGTCACCTCTCCACAGAGCACAGCTGAGCAATTCCTGATTGACATGGGTGTGCACAGGACAGAGGCAGAGCACAGGCTGGTTAGTGACACATCACACAGTAAAATCCAAACTCTCTTCCCAGAGGCTCAATATTCCTTGCAGCTGGAACATTAAAGAGCAACAAACACGAAGAATTGTTTGTAATGTTTTATTTACAGTAAGTTGCTGGAAAGTAGCAAAGTAAAAGGAGCTGAGAAGGCGCTTTAATAACCACAGCACGGCCAGGAGATCCCCAGCTACTGAGAACAGTTTTCTTTATGGCACTAAAATTGCACCAATGGCCAGGAATTAATATAGGGAATTAATCAGTTACAGTCTCACTTTCAGTAAGATGTAATAAATCTCCCCATCCCGCTCACGTTCCCTTTCCTTTCGTACTGTCCTTTTCTATTCATTATTGTTCTAGCCTCACTTTCCATCCCTGTTTATTTCCCTGTGTCTCTCCTCCCTGTCACAGATCATCCCCCTCGGCTGCTCTCTTCTTTCCCTGATCTTATCCCTTCCCCTCATGCTGATCCCGGGCTGGGAGCCCCCAGTGAGATCTAAGGACACAGATCTGTACAAAATGCTCCTGGCTGCTGCTGCTGCTTCTCCCCAACACCCCAAACCCTGATTGATTCATGCTGGGTCCCTGCCACCCCCACCTCCGTCTGTCCCCAGCTCGGCTGTTAGTGCCACCCCCTGCCCAGCCCCCACCTCTGCCCCTCAGGGCCCCTCCTGTAGCCCCAGGGGTTCTTCCCCCTCCTCCCCCAATCCCTGAGGCTGCAGAGAGGGACGGGGAGGTGCTTCAAGGGGCCATAGAGATGAGGATCCAGAGGCTGGGTAGATAGGAGTCCTCCAAGATCATAGAGACTGGGGTCCATGAGGCTAGAGAGGCTGATTTCCGGTTCCCCCCTCTGCTGCATGTCTCAGGGACACAGTCTGAGACGGGATCCCTGCCCCACCCAGAACCAGGGTTGTATTCTCTCCCCAGGGACGGAGCCCAGCTGGAAAGTGAAAATCGGGGCCTCGTCACCAGCATCGATAAATGTCACCTGCCCCCAGTCACAGTCCAGACAAACCCGGATCCTGCTGGGGGCCCAGCTCAGGGGCAGGGGGATCGCAGGGGAGGTGAGAACCTGGAACTGACCCCCCCACTGCCCCACAGCCCAGATCCCCACCTCAGGGCTAGGGCTGATCCGTCCCTTCCTCCCCACAGACTCTCTGGCCACCCCCACAGCCCAGCATTGCCCATCCCCCACCTCCACCTCCCAGCAATGTCTCCCCGAGGTGAATCCCGCACAGCCCAGCACACAGAACACAGTGTCAAATCTCTTAGGGTTGTTGGGCAGTCGCTGCCGTGTGTGTCCCCGTCTCACACTTTTCCAATCCTCAGACAGGATGAGGTGGGGATGAGCCGTGTCTGGATCCAGAATCACATTCACTGGAGAGAGAATCAGAGCGTTAGGGGCAGAGCTCAGCCCTGGGGGAGTCTGGGGCCAATTCTCACGCTCCCCAGCAGCCCCATTCAGGCTGGGCAAGTCCCAGATCCCAGGGAACTGCCTCTGTCCTGGACACCTGAGGGTACGTCTAGACTACCCGCTGTATCGGCGGGTTGCGATCGATTGAGACGCGATATATCGATCCCCAAACGCGCTCCTATTGACTCCGGAACTCCACCAGCACGAACGGTGGTAGCAGAGTCAAGAGGGGGAGCCGCGGACATCGATCCCATGCCGTGAGGACGAGAGGTAAATCGATCTAAGATACTTCGACTTCAGCTACGCTATTCACGTAGCTGAAGTTACGTATCTTAGATCGATTCCTTCCCCCCCCCCCCGTCCAGTGTAGACCAGCCCTGAGACTGAGCAGAGATGTCACTGCAGCTCCTCAGTCTTTGTAACAGGTCCCACTTCATTAGTTTCTCATTTGTCACAGAGGCTTCATCTCCCACATCCCGCTGATGGTGTTGCCCCATTCCCAGCTGTTGTGTATTTGGTTGTCATGGTTTTTGTTGCTATGGCAACTGAGTTAGATTATTATGGGTTAGCTCAACCGGTTTCAACCGGCTGAGTGAGCTCTCTGTATATCTGTAAATAAAATGGAGGTTTTGGTTAGCTGCCTGCTCTCTGGCCTCAAGTGATTGCTTCCTACACCGGCTGCCCCAAGGATTTAACATTGGCGACGAGGGTGGGATCCTGGTGCTGCTCCAGTAACAGAAGGAAGTAGAAATCAAGGTAAAGAACAAACAAACAAAAAAAGCTGCTTGTTTGCACTGACTGTGAAAGTGAAACTAAAAATCATGGCTACTCTGACCAGGCCCCTGGAGCCTTTTGATGAGAATACAGAGCAGTGGCATGTGTATACTGAGCGTTTTGAGCTTTTTGGTATTGCAAATGACATTACAGAAGCGAAGAAGGTGCCAATATTCTTAACTGTTGTAGGGGCTAAAACCTACTCTCTGCTACGCAGCTTACTGCACCCTGTTAAGCCTGAGACTAAATCTTACAGTGACATTGTGGAAATCCTGGGGTCTCATTTCTCCCCAAAACCACTGGTAATTGCTGAAAGATATAGGTTCCACAAAAGAGACCAAAAGGAAGATGAAACAGTTGTACAATTTGTAGCCATTTTAAAAAAGCTAGCAGAACACTGTGAATTTAAAGAGATGTTAAATGATGCCCTGCGTGACAGGTTAGTGTGTGGCCTCTGCAGTGAAGCTATACGGAAGCGCCTACTGACAGAGGCTCAGCTTACATTACAGAAGGCTGTTGATATTGCTGTCTCCATGGAACTGGCTACAAGGGAGGCACAATACATCGGTGCATCCCCTAGGGTGCAAAAAGTGTCACAAGAACTGACCCACAAAACGGTGCAGAGTCAAGAAGGTTACCGCTGTGGTAAGCTGGGTCACCAGGCATCAGAATGCTGGTGTAAGGACCTGGTGTGTCGACACTGTGGCAAAAAGGGACACATTGAGTATGCCTGTAAACAAAAGAAAAAGAGGCCTGTGGTCTGGCCGACAAAAAGAGGAACCTTGCATACCCTAGAGCAGACCCAGGATGATCAAGGTGACACCTCCTCACAAGAGGAAGTGCCACTGCATGTTTTGTCTTTGGCAGCGGGCTCACATGAATACTGGGTAACCCCTTTATTGGAGGGCAAACCTATACGCATGGAACTAGACACCGGTGCAGCTGTCTCGCTGGTTCCTGAGACTGTGTATAAGGAAAAGCTACAGCATCTTCCGCTTAAGGCAACAAAAACTGTTCTGAAGACGTATACAGGTGAAGCTGTGCCCATGTTGGGCACTATTGATGTTAAGGTGGAGCTCAATGGACAGGCAGCTAAATTGCCACTATTTGTGGTGAGAGGTGACTACCCAGCCTTAATGGGTAGGTCTTGGCTTGGGAAGATTCAACTGAACTGGGCAGAAGTGCACCGGATGACTAAAGAAGAAACCAGTCTAACCCCTATTCTAAGGAAACATGCTGCTGTTTTTGGAGATGATTTGGGAAGTATGAAGGGAATCACTGTGACATTGAACATTAAACCTGACAGTCCACCAAAATATCTGAAAGCCCGAACTGTGCCATATGCCATCAGGCCAAAAGTTGAAGCAGACCTGGAGCGCCTGGTCACCAATGGAGTCCTAATACCAGTTACCCATAGCTCATGGGCCACTCCTATCGTTCCAATCGTGAAGAAAGATGGCTCTCTCCGGATTTGCGGTGATTTTAAAGTCACTGTCAACCCAGTGTTGTGTGCAGAGCAATACCCGCTTCCCCGCATCGATGACCTCTTCGCAGGCCTGGCTGGGGGACAAAAGTTCAGTAAGATTGATCTGAGTCAAGCATATTTACAGATGCACGTCGATGAAAAGTCCCAAGAGCTGTTGACTATTGTGACTCATAAGGGGCTTTATCGATACTGTCGCCTACCCTTCGGAATAACATCTGCTCCCGCCCTGTTCCAGAGGGCTATGGACCAGATCTTGTGTGGCTTGTCAGGAGTTCAGTGCTATCTGGATGATATCCTGGTCACTGGAAGAAATGAAGAGGATCACTTAAAGAATTTAGAGGCTACCCTACAAAGACTGGAAGAGTATGGCCTACGAGTTCGCAAAGACAAGTGTGAATTCTTCAAGCCCTCTGTTGAATATTTGGGACACATCATTGATTCTGCAGGTCTTCATAAGGTCCCTGCAAAAGTTAAAGCTATTGTGGAGGCTTCCCCACCTCGAAATGTAAGCCAGCTGCGCTCGTTTCTAGGACTCCTGAACTATTATGGAAAGTTCATCTCACAGTTAGCCACACTGCTAAAACCACTTCATGAGCTCCTTGGGCAGAACAAGGCCTGGAAGTGGACTGAAGCCTGTGATGTTGCGTTTAACAAAGCTAAGGATGCATTGCTAAATTCTGAAGTTCTAACGCACTTTGATCCATCCTTACCACTGCAATTGGCCTGCGATGCCTCCCCTTATGGAGTGGGAGCAGTCGTGTCACATATTATGCCTTCAGGAGAAGAGAGACCTATTGCTTTTGCTTCACGCACTCTAAGCAAAGCAGAAACTAACTACGCCCAAATCGAACGTGAGGCATTAGGAATTGTTTTTGGAATTCGGAAGTTTCATCAGTACCTGTTTGGGCGAAAATTTACTCTTCTCACAGACCATCGACCTCTGACATCAATTTTTGGACCCTACACAGGCATTCCCCCATTAGCTGCTAGTCGTATGCAACGTTGGGCATTGTTACTTTCAGCACACACATATGAAATCAAATATCGGAAATCTACTCTGCACGGCAATGCAGATGGCCTCTCAAGGTTGCCTTTGCCGGTCAAACACCAAGATAGTGCCCAAAAGGAAATCTTCTACTTTGAACAGGTAGAGAATACGCCCATCACTGCTACTCAGATAAAGAAGGCAACTCGCGTTGACCCAGTATTGTCCCACGTTATGGACCTGGTGATGCATGGAAAATCTCGACAAACCTCTCCGGTCTCATCCGACCTTGTTCCCTACATGTCCAAGCGGATGGAGTTATCGGTCCAATCTGGTTGTTTGTTGTGGGGGAGACGTGTCATTATTCCACCACCACTGAGATCACAGATGTTAGAACAGTTACATTCCGGTCACTGTGGAATAGTGCGCATGAAGGAAATTGCACGAAGCTATTTTTGGTGGCCTGGACTGGACAGCGCTATTGAAGAGAAGGCAAAAGCTTGTATGTCATGTCAGGGTGTGAGGAATGCACCCCAGTGGGCACCCCTACACCCATGGGACTGGCCTGAAAACCCGTGGCAACGTATTCACGTTGACTTTGCTGGCCCCCTTGAAGGAAGCATGTTCTTGATGGCAATAGATGCCCATTCTAACTGGCCAGAAGTCTCTATAATGCAGTCCACTTCTGCAGAGAGTACTATCCAAAAACTACGAGGACTCTTTAGTCGTTTTGGTCTGCCAGAACAACTTGTGAGCGACAACGGACCGCAGTTCATTTCTCAGGAGTTTCAAAATTTTATGAAGGCAAATGGGATACACCACATCACGTCAGCACCATATCATCCGTCCACCAACGGATTAGCTGAAAGATTTGTGCAGACAATGAAAAACGCTTTGAAATCAGCAAGGGGACAACACTCCATTCAAAAGCGTCTGGATACCTTTTTACTTTCCTACAGAAACACACCTCATGCTACGACCCACGCATCTCCGGCCTTTCTAATGATGGGACGACAGCTGCGCACTTGCTTTGATCTGCTGAAACCTTCTGAACCCCGACAAATTGTGCAACATCAGCAGCAATATCAAGTCATCAGACGGGCACCCAGAGCAAAAGACCGAACCTTTAGCCCGGGACAGCCAGTTTTGGCTCGGAATTATACTTCCAGAGCTAAATGGGTTCCGGCCACAGTCATCACTCAAACAGGACCTGTTTCCTACACAGTCCGGACTGCAGAGAATCTTACCTGGCGGCGACATGTAGATCAGCTGTTGCCAGGTCATGCCAGTCCTCAGGACCCATCTGCAGTTGAGGGGTCTGACTTCACCTCTTCTGGTGAGGGACCGAATCACGAGTCACCTGTTTCTGACTGTTCTCCTCCATTACTGCCGGCGGCTGAGATACCCCTTTGCCCAGCACGAGCTGATACCACCTCCTCACCTGTTCGTGCTGCGGACCCTGAGCCCCTAATGCTTTCGGGTGCAATAACACCAGAAGTTCACCGTAATCCACCTAGAGACAGAAGGCCTCCTCATCGGCTGGATCTTTAGCTAGGGCGAACCCACGGTTATGGGGCAAAATAATCCCCAGGGTTTAGCCGGGAATGGAGGCAGTCTACCCTCCTTCTCTAGTCTAGTGTGTGTTTTATTTAGGGGATGTTCTTATTAGGGGGGGAGGAATATGTTGTGTATTTGGTTGTCATGGTTTTTGTTGCTATGGCAACTGAGTTAGATTATTATGGGTTAGCTCAACCGGTTTCAACCAGCTGAGTGAGCTCTCTGTATATCTGTAAATAAAATGGAGGTTTTGGTTAGCTGCCTGCTCTCTGGCCTCAAGTGATTGCTTCCTACACCGGCTGCCCCAAGGATTTAACACCAGCAGCACAGACACAGCCAGGAAGGCGTCAGAAGCTTTTATTGAGGGAGCAGAAGTGGCAGGTACCAGCTTTATACCCCAGAGGGAAGCTCCCTCCCCTAATGCAGCCTCCACTCCCAGGCCAGGGAACAGAGAGGAAGGTGCAGCAATGGGGAACAGCCACTTAAGACCAGAGAGTAGGAGGTGGCACTGGGTGGGGTAGCACCATCTCCAGCCTAGAGAGAAAGGAGGAGCTGCCAGTCTCACAGGAAGAGCATCTCCCCAATCCAGGAAGCAGGGAGCAGCTCCAATGGGAGAGCCCAGCCCTGCCCAGAGGAAAGGCAGGATGTTGGAGAAGAGCGATGGGGGACCCCCTGCACCGGGGTGAAGCAGAGGGATGTGGCAGGGAGCTCTGTTCATGTGTGACTCAGTTAAGAGTGTTTCTGTTCATCAGAATGGGCATGAACTCAGCACTAAGGGTGGTGTCAGGACTCTTTTTGTGTCCCCGCCCGCTCCATGGCCCTGACCGAGGCCCTGCCCCCTGGCCAGGCTGGGAGATTTGCCTGCTATGGAGAGCCCCTGACACTCCACCTGCCCTGGACATGGGTCCATGGGCCTTTGGCAGCAGTCCCCAGCCCATGTCCCCACTGCCCGGGGTGCACCACCCTGGGCAGGTGGAGGATCCAGGGCTTCCCAGTGTAGTCCCTGGATGGCAGCCTGGTTCTGGCTTCTGGCCTGGCCAGGGCCTGAGGGAAAGAGGAGCAGGAGAGGGGCCATTGAGAGAGGCCAGCACCAGGGAGAGATTGGTGCTGTGGGCAGGGGCTGCACTACACAGAGAGGAGCTGCTCAGCTGCCCTGCCCTAAGCACAGACACTGCCTGCAATGCTCCACACCTGCCCAAGGCTTGCAGTGGGGGGGGGGGGGGCAACGTGGCCCTCTTCTCCCAAACTATGCCCATGCTGAAAAGTGTCCTGGTCATCCCACCTTTAAAAGTGTGTGTGTGTCGGGGGGGCGGGGGGGAAAGACATGGGCCCCTGGATCTCCTTATCTTTTAATGTGTTATTTTTAGGGCTGTGTGTGTCATGGTGGCTGTCAGTTTGGTTGGTAACTTTAGCTACAATCTCATGAAGACGTTTTCTCTGGAATTTTCTCATAATTTAAAGGCAATCTTCACCCACAAACTCACCCTGTCTGTGTGCTCCAAATAATTCTCCCCTTTTTCTCTCCAATTCAGATGGCAGAGTGTCTTGGGGGAGAAAGGAGAAGAGAGGTGCGATTTCAGACTTCCATATTTATAAGAGCATCCCCACTCTGAAACTGTTTTATAATTATGTGACAATGGCCCCCGTGTGTCTTGCCCAGTGTGCAGAGTGTCAGAGGCCCAGATTTACACTGCCTACCTCCCTCTATCCCTGGTCCACCCCCCTTCTTCTTCCACCCACCCTCACCACCTTCACCCCATTCCCAGCCCTCTGAGGAACACGTCTTCTGCCTGGAGGTGCTGCGGAGGAGGCACAAGAGTCGCCTGTGCTGGAGGGATCCCTGATCATGGGGGAGGGGCTTTCTCCTTCCCTACAGCCCATTTGGCCCAAACTAGCTACAAACGGGACCAGAGCTCAGTGATGGGCTGGATCCGCCTTTGAGAAATGTGTCCCATGGCTGGTGATGGGGCAGTAGATGGGGAGGGCTCTGAGCTGTAGAGAGTTCTTTGCCACGTGTATGGCTGTTGAGTCTTGCAAAAATGCGCAGTATCCAACTGACCATCATATCTGGGGTGGGGAAGGAACTTCCCCTCATGTCAGATTGACAGAGAGCCTGAGGATTTTTTTCCTTCCTTCCTCTGCAGCGTGGGGCACGGGTCAGTTGCAGATTTAAACTAGAGTCAATGGTGGCTTCTCTGTAACTTGTGTAGCGGGGCAGTTACCCTGTTCCTGGGATAAAAGGAGGTAAAAGGTGAAAAGCAGCTGAGGTCGGCTGACTGGGGAGTCAGCCACAGCTGGGGCCACACCCAATTAGGTCACAACTGGCCCTGATCAAAGGGCTGGGAGCCAGGCAGGCAAGAGTCTCACTGCAGGGCTGCTTGGGAGCAGAGCACAAGGTACCTTACATAGAGCAGGGCTGGGGTGGGGCAGGCAGAGCTGGGGAGCTCTGGCCTGGCAAGTCCCCAGGCTGAGGCCTTGTTAAGGGCCAGGGATGGTCTAGGGTTAGAAAGGCAGTAGGTCCAACCCCCTTGCTAATGATGAGTGGACATTGTGGACTGCAGGCTGCCCCAGAAAAAGGGGGCTAGATGACTGGCTGAGGCAAGGTGGGTATAGAGGGTTGGGGCTCCCCTGGGAGAGGAGACCCAGAGTGTGGGGGTACTGCTGTGGGCAGAACTCCAAGGTAAGGGGCACTGGAGTCCAGGAGGGACATGGAGGGGCCGGAGGCAGGAGAAACACTGGACAGCAGTGGGAGCTCTGGAGCGGGAAAGCTAATTCCATGACTGACCAGCAGGAGGCGCCGCACTGCTGAGTGTTCAACCAGTACCACTAGAAGTTTTAAAATCATGATTTAAGGACTTCAGTAACTTGGCCAGAGGTTAGTGGTCAATTGCAGGAGTGGGTGGGTGAGATTCTGTGGCCTGCAATGTGCAGTTGGTTAGACTGGATGATCATGATGGTCCCTTCTGGCCTTAAAGTCTTTGAGTCATTTCTTAATTTAACAGCATCATCTAAGTGTGAACCAATTGATCAGCACCATTTTCTTCTCAGAGGCTTATCCCAATTTCCATTCCTAGATCCCTTCTAAGTACCTTTGAACTTCCCCAGAATCTCCATTAGCACAATCGTTTTCTGGGAGAAACCACTGACTCGCTTTTCCAGTCCAGGAGAAATCTCCTCTGGCTGCTGGAACTTCCCCTTCTCACACCTGGAGAGAAACAATTTCACATGATTATATTTTATTGTGTGACTCATTATAAGTTCTGGCTAGAGAGTCGCTGCTCTAATGGGCCTGGAGTTAGAATTCCTCAACTTCTTCCAGCCTCAGAGCAGGTGCAACACAACCCAGGGCCAAGCAACCTTCCCTTCAAAGGTCATTAATATTCTTCAACTCTGGTCTGGAGAGATCAGCTCTGGGGACAAAAGGGGAATTGAGTCTCCATGGCCAATTCACTCCTTGGCCTCCATGCTCTGAGGAACAGCAGCTTCCCAGGTGAAGTGCTGTAGAAATCTGCCTCTAGGAACTAGACTGAGACACCAACTACCCCTTCCCCAGCTCATTCCACACAGGTCTCCAAACAGCCCTCAGATGGGGAAAGGCTCTTGAAAACTACTGCCCTGGGCTGAATAGTGACCAGTGCAATGCAGTGACAGGCCCATATTCCATCTCCACAATCCTGAGGCAGCCAGTGCCCCAGGGATGTGACATCTCTACAAAATACTTGAGGTCAGTCTTTCCCACTGACTGGAGAATTCCAGAGTCTTCTGTACAAGAGTGAGCAGCCCAGGATGAAGTTGATCAGAGAGATTTGTATCCAACATGTGATCTCCCCACACATTTTGCTACTCTCATCATCAAGCTCTTTCTCAGCATTGTGGAGTGCGAGGGAGCCACATACCTGCTCAAGGTGGTTCTGACATCCTAGAGGAGAGAGAGACAAAAGAATTTCAGTCCTCTCTGACACACACACAGAGGGGATACCAGGGAAGGGATTTAGGAAGTATGGGGGAAGAGACCCTGCCCTGGCCCCAGGGCCACTGATTCCCTGAGCTAATGGGGCTTTTCCATCTTTCATATGTCTGAGACTCTGCTAAGAATAATACTCACTCAGATGTCAGCAATGCACATGCCGAGTTACACTGAGATCTCCTACTGCTGGACTCCAGTGCTTATGATTCAGCAGCCCGCTCCTCCCTCTGTGGGGGTCTGGCATGTTTCTAATGATGAGTACCTCTAAGGGGTTAAGAAGCTCAGATAACCTGGTTGACTCCTAACCAGAAGGACCGATAAGGAAAGAAGCTACTTTCAAATCTGGTGGGTTGCGGGAGGTTTTCTTTTGGGCTCTGTTTGTTGGTTCCCTCTCCTGATACAGAGATAGACCGAGCAGGGACAACATCTCCTGAAAACCTACCTGAAATGATCCATCAAAGATTACAAAAAATCTAACTAAGCTTGTGAATTTTCCCTATGCTAAGAGGTAGTTTTATTCCTGTTTTTGTAACTGTGAAACTGAGTCCAGAGGGGAGTCCTCTGTGTTTTAAATCTTTTTATTAGCCTGTAAAGTTACCTTCCATCCTGATTTTGCAGGTGTGATTCTTGTACTTTTTTCTTTATAATAAAGGTCTTCTTTAAAGAACCTGATTGATTTTAGTGTCCTAAAGATAAGGGTCTGGTCTGTACTTACATTAAAGGCAATTGGTTGGTATATTATTCTCAAGCCTCCCCAGGAAAGGGGGTGAAGGGGCTTGGGGGATATTTTGGGGGATTAGGGATTTCAAGTGACCCACCTCTGAATTTTTGTTTAAAATCAGTTGGTGGTGGTGGCAGCAATACCGTCCAAGGACAAGGAAAGGAATTTGTGCCTTGGGGAACTTTTTAACCTAAGATGATGGAATATAAGATTAGGGGGTCTTTCATGTGGGTCCCCACATCTGTCCCCCAGAGTTCAAAGTGGGGACGGAATCGTAACATGAGCACACTCCCTCCCCGCTCATCCCCCTCCCTCCCAGCATCTCCTGCACACAGTGGAACAGCTGATTGCAGCAGGCAGATGGTGCTGGAAGAAGGGGGAGGAGTTGATTGGCAGGGCTGAAGATGGGTAGCACTGAGGGGGAGAGCTGGCTGTCCTGGAGCACCCACCTATGTTTCTCATTCAGTCTCACCTGCAGGAATTCACTAGCTGGCTTCTGACACTTCCCCTCCATCTCACTGATCAGCTCACTGAGATGGGAAATCTGCTCGGAGAGTTTACTGACACTTTCATTCTGGATCCTCACAATCTCCTTGTGCAGCTTCTCCAGCTGGGCCAGCAGGAGTCGCTCTTGTTCCTCCAGGAACTGCTGCAATTGCTGAAATTCAGACACAATCTTCAGCCTCTCGGTTTGTGTTTGTTTCTGTATGAAATAGGGCAAGGGCTGGTCAGGGACATAAGGACGGAACCCAGGGTCCTTTCATGGAGAGCTGAGTGTGCAGGAGGGTGATTTTCTTTGAAAATCCTAAGATTGACTCTACCTCAGATTTCTGATATTTGATTCTACCCTGTGGGTACTAGGCAGGGGATTCTCTCATACCTTCCCTTTTGGCCCCTGTGTCCCTGTGAAAGGGATGTTTCTCTGTCAGTCATGGTCAGCATCTTCTGTTATTTATGGTCTGTGGAAATTCAGACCCAGAGCAGCAGGAGGCAGGACTCAGCACTACACTAACAGAGCCGTCAGGGGAGTTAAAAGAAACAAATGTTTTAAAAATGCACAAAATGTCTAGACCCAGTGGACAAGCACTTCACGGGGACATTTGTGTGAATTCAGGCAAGCCACAAGGGCTACTCATCAACGGAAATGAAAGCTTAGGGCTTGTCTACACATGAATCTAACCCAGCAATCCATTATCATGGAGAAACACACACAAGCCCATGTTCACGTAGGCCACACAGGAGTCTGCCTCCAAACAGACCTCCCACTGCCAGTCCCACAACTGATTCATAACAACAGGCACCTACCAGATATTCCCGGCACTTCCTCTCTCCAGTCGCTTTCAATCCCAGCAGCTTTTCTCTCTCTTCCCTCAGAGTCTTCAAATGGGCCTGGATTCTTTCCTGAAGAAACAGAAATGATTTGGGAGGTTTCATCTGGATAGTTGAGAGGTGCTTGGAAGTGGATGTTTTTGCACCCGAAACCCAAGATGACTGTGGTTCTAATCACTTTGTGACATCAGGACCACTAAGCTGATGAAACCTCATTAATGGAAACTAGGAGAGTGTCACATTCAGGGCTAGTCTACACTTACCAGCCGGGTCGACGCGGTGAGTTCGACTTCTCGGAATTCGAACTATCGCGTCTAATCTGGACGCGATAGTTCGAACTCCGGAAGCGCCGCGGTCGACTCCGGTACTCCACCACTGCAAAAGGCGGTGGCGGAGTCGACCTTGGAGCCGTGGACTTCGATTCCGCGGCGTCTGGACGGGTGAGTAGTTCGAACTAGGGTACTTCGAATTCAGCTACGCTATTCATGTAGCTGAATTTCCGTATCCTAGTTCGACCCCGCTTCTTAGTGTGGACCAGACCTCAGACTCGTTACCAATTCTGGTTCAGTGTTTTTAGTAATTAGCAAGAGATCTCAATTATACCCAAGCTTTACTGGTGTTTCTGAATTGATTAATGGTACAGAACATAACAGGGCACTGGAGTCACATGGGGGTGAATCAATAAACCTGTTTTTTGAAGGTTTAACAAACAAAGTGATACAAATCTCAGAAGCCACCAAGGTTTAAATATGGGCTGGGATTTCAGCCCTGAAGCCCTGGGGCTGCACTGGTTGGGCAGAGCTGGTCTAAGCACCAGGGCAAAACTCGTGAGATGTCAGGAGGCCATTCGTCTGGTTTGAAGCTGCACAGTCCAGTTTTGTGGAGCACTGTCCCTGTCCGGCAGGGACTCAGCACTGGACGTGGCTTTGTCTGGTGCAAAAGGGAGAGGAGGAGACTGAGGCTGCAGGAGGACACCCGTGAGGGTGGGGGCAGGGCGGGGGTGGCACCTTTATGCAGAATGATGCAGGCGGGTGGCACGCTGGAAAAAACAGTGGTGAGGTCCACACAGGGTGACTGATACGGGTGAGGACGGGCCCATGCAGGCAGATGTGGGTATAGCCGATGTTCTGGGGATGCCTCGGTGACCTCCCTAATTAGACATGATGCAGATTTGTATAAAGAACGGGTTGGGGTTTGCCCCAGTGCTGTCCTAACCCCTCTCCATGGCAATGCCCCCTGGGCAGGTACCCCACGATCCCATTCCCTGGTAAAGATCCCAGAAGCAGTGCATTCTGGGAGATTTCAAAAGGCTGCCTGGTGGGACTAATGGAACCACTCTGGCTGGTCCTTGCCCACGTACACAACAGAGCAGGTCAGACTGGCACCGGTCAGCTCCAGCCTGGGGTTAGTTTTGCTACAACCCAGTGAAATCCCAGTGGTACTTGGCATGGACCTGAGCTGTCTGGAGCCCTTTTGTGTGCGGACTGAAGGTGCTCGGGGTCCCACGCAGCGTTTAGCCCAGTGATCTCCTCTAGTGCAGGCCGGCAGCATCTGAGTTTAACCCCTCGTGGAGAAAGACAAGAGTTCAGAATCCCAGTGAGAAACCTCCTCTCCCTGGTGCACCTGGGACCTTTATCAAGGCATCTCTCCCTCCTAACGGACACGATTCATCACTGGGTGGGGCTGATGCTAAGATGGCAGCATGGCAAAGTTGTTCGGGTCTTGGACTGGGTCTGGGGAGATCTGGGTTCTATGCTAAGCTCTGTCACTGACATGCTCGGTGACTATGTGCAACTCGCTGCCCCGCTTTGTGCCTCGGTTTCCCTTCCCACCTTTTGTCTAGCTAGACCAGTGGAAACCTACCAGTCGATTGCGATCAACTCATTGATCCTGGAGATTCTCCCAGTCGATCGCAATCTCTGGCAGGTGTGCGGCACTCCCAGAAGGGGCCAGCTTACCCCTGCAGCCTGGGGTGAGGGCCGAGTTCTCTTCACTTGGCTCCTGCCTCCAAGCACCACCCCCGCAGCTCCTATTGGCCGGAAATGGGGAACTTTCCCCAGCTTCCCATACTCCCTCCTGCACCCTAACACCCTGCCCTAGATCTGACCCTCCTCCCAGAGCCAGCACCCTGTGCCCACACCTGCTCCCCAAACCCCCGCCCCAGGCTCAGCCCAGAGCCCCCTCTCAGACTGTAAACCCCTCGGGCCCCAGCGCACAGCCTGCACCCCCACCTGAATCCCAACCTCCTGCCACAGACTGGTGAAAGTGAGTGAGGGTGGGGGAGAGCAAGCAATGGGGGGGGGGGTATGGAGTGAGCGGTGCTTCGGGGAGGGGGGGTGTAGATCCTGCTTCCAAGATTTGTTATTTTGCCTCTGTTGCCACACTGCCAGACCATTAATATTGTTACAGCATCTCCCCACACAATGAAGACTTTACAGGCTGAATGATGAGTCACACCCATGACAGGGAACTCTCAGTGAAATTAGCCTGTCATTAAACCCCAAAAGTTAACCCATTAAATTTGACAGCAATTCCCTACCTTGTACTCCTGGGCAGCCTCCTCGATGGGGACCACCGTGTGAGCGCGGTGAGCCCGGGATCTGTCGCACACCATACAGATGGGGGTTTGATCCTCTTCACAGAACAGTTTCAGAGCCTCCTGGTGTTCCCCACACACCCCGTCCCCTCCTGCTCCCTTCGCTGCCTGTAAACTCAACTGCTTGACGAGTTCTAGGATATTTGCCAGCTGCCTGTTGGGCCTGAGGTTTCTCTGTTGCACAGTTTCTCTGCACTGAAGGCAGGAGGCGGCTCCCTCAGTAGCGGATCCCTCCCAGCACTGGCTGATGCAGGCTTGGCAGAAATTGTGCCCACACTCCAGACTGACAGGTTCTGTGAAATACTCCAGACAGAGGGGACATGTCGCTTCCTCCTGGAGACTTTCCATGGGGTTCTCTGCAGCCATGGCTCCCTCTGGGCAGGGGATCAGGGTTAGTTTCAATTTCCTGAACTCACACTCTGCCCCGCCTGCAGCAGCAAGGGGGTGTTTCCTTGCCTGAAAATGACTCAGGCTGTTTGCAGAGCAGGAAGGACCGAGCCAATTTCACCCCTGGAGGCTTTACTGAAAAAAGGTACCGCTAGGGATCCAGTCCTGCAATCAGCGCCTGTGCGGGTGTGGAGGATCACTGAGGCATCCACCTGTGAGGATGAGCCTGCAGGAGCAGGAGCTGTGTGCTAGGAGTGATAGTCAGGCTGGGTAGAATTTTGTTTATAATATCTAATTTTGACAGATAATCTTTATTTTAAGCAATTTTTATATTTATTGATTTAAACTTTCACAACAATCTGGGTTTTAAGCATTTCATTCCAATTAAAATTTTCACGGATGTGGGAAATTATGGCGGGATCAGACAATATTTTGGTCAAACCAGAACTATTTAATGACACTGGACACTGAGATTCAAAAAGTTGAAGCTTTAGAACTGTTAAAATTGTCTGTGAGCAGGTAAATCTCCTCCCTCCCCCAACAGCTCCCCCAGGGCAGTAACCCAGAGCCTCCCCCACCACCACACAGACCAAGGCTGAAAGTCCATCTAATGGCAGCTCAGGGGCCTGTGGAATGTGCTGGGATCTCAGCCTGGGCCCTAGTGGGGCAGGTGCCCCTGTAACACAACCACACCCAGCAAGGCCCTGCCCCCATTTTCTCCCTGTTTGTCAGTCCAGGCAGAGAGACCAGGGACTGCAGGGAGACCAAGCTCCTGTCCCCCAGGTGAGGGCTGGGGCCCAATGGCCGAGGGCAGCGGGTGTGCGGGGAGCTCGCACTAGGGGCTGCAGGGTACCTGGTGTGGGATAAACAGAGATCTCTCAGGCCACTTGCCCATTGCGGCTGCAGGAGGGGATGTGGGGACAGACTGAGGAGGCCTGGGGCAGTCTGGGAAGTCACCATTGGCAGCTGGAGAAAGTGCTTGGGTGAGGGCAGAGAGCAGCAAGCCTCAGGTGTGTGGGGGGGCGCTTCTGGGGAAGGGTTGGATCAGGGGTAGGAAGCGGTGGAGAGAGGGCGGGGCTCGGGGCTGAGTGGGAGTGGAGCACTCTGAGGGAAAAATAAAAGTCTGCACCTATGGTAAGCAAAGAGCTGGCAGTGAAAGGCCCATGTTACATCCCCAGTGTCTGCAGGCAGCCAGTCCCCCCAGGATGTAACAAGTTAATAATTGACCATTACCTGTTCTGTTCATTGGATCGTTGCCTTTTCTGTTCATTCCCTCTGGGGCACCTGGCACTGGCCATTGTCAGAAGACAGGACACTGGGCTACATGGACCTTTGGTCTGACCCAGTGTGGCCGTTCTTATGTTCTTATAATCTTTCCCACAGGATGGGAAAATCCACTGTTTTGTTCACGGGCTGAGAACCCCAAGGTTAATTTGAACAAAGTGAAAGTAGCGGAAATGGGACCCCTGTGCCGCACACTGTGCTGAGGTGCCCTGGGGAGACGTGGCTTTCACCTGGTGTCCAAGCCCCTGCCCAGGCTCAAGAAGTGTGAGGGAGGGTGAGAAGGAGCCACATGCCTGTTTGAGGTGCCTCTGATGTGCTAGAGGGGGAAAGGACAGAAAAGAGCTCTCAGTCTAATACCTCACACGGGGGGGGGAGCCTTCCATTATGCCGGGGGAGGGGGGTGCTCGACTTCCATCTCTGCCCCTGGCCCCACCCCCACTCCACCCCTTCCATCAGGGCTACAATCCAGCCCATTTCTGCCCCCTCCCCTGAGTGTGCCCTGTCCTCGCTCCTCCCTTCTCCCCTCAGCCTCCTTCCTGCATGCCACAAAACAGCTGGTTGCGGCAGGTGGGAGGCACGGGAAGGGGAGGGGGAAGCACTAATCGGACCCGTCTGTGGGCAGGAGGCGCTGGGAGGATGGGAGGTGCTGATAGGGGGCTGCCGGTGGGTGCTCAGCATCCACCAGTTTTTCCCTGTGGGGGCTCCAGCCCCAGAGCACCCAGGGAGTCGCTGCCTATGGGTGGGGCTGTCACACTCTGGGATCCAGGGTGATTGCCCTGTGCATGGTAAGTTTAGACCCTCTTTACAGAATGAGGGAAGGGATCAGAGTTTGCAGCAGCACCAGGGGATGAAATTTCAGCAAACCACGTGCTGGCAGCTGCAGAATCCAATCTGTGAAAGGCCCCAGCCCAGCACAGCCCCTGGATACGGGTGTTATCAATGCAGCTCTCAGCACACTGGGGAGTTCTGCATAAAAATGGCTGGCTGGGTCCGGCCCACTGAACTCCAGCCCAGCACCAGCCTGTGACTGCCCTGACAACGCTGAGCTGAGAGCAGGACTGAGAGTCAGGCAGTGGCTCCCTAGGGGGGTGTCCCGAGGTCTGAGGATAAACCAGCCTGTCCTGGGAATGGAAAGGGGGAGACAGCCTAAGAAACAAGACTATCCAGGGACAGTAAAGGCTGCAGGGAAAGAATTAGGGAAAACAAGCAAAGCAGTGACACGGTAACCACCAGGCATCAACGGGGATCAGAAGGGATTTTACAAACACCGGAAATGGAGACCCTGCCCTGGCCCCAAAGCCATGGATTGTCTGAGCGAATGGGGCTTTTCATCTCTAACATCTGCACGTCTGTAACTCTGCAAAGAACTGTTATAATTCCCATCTCTGCCATGCACTCGCCGAGTTACACTGTGATCTCTGAGTGCTGGACGCCAGTGCCCAGGATTCAGGAGCTGTCCTGTCTCTGTGCAGGGGTCTGGGTGGCTGGAACAATCTCACCTGCAGGAATTCTCTCGCCGGCTGCTGGCCTTGCCCCTCCAGCTCACTGATCAGCTTGTTGAGATGAGCTATTGGCTTGGAAAAGTTGGTGGCATTTTCACCTAGTTTCTTCCCAATCTCCCTGTCTGGTTCCCCCAGCTGAGCCAGCAGGAATTGCTCTTGGGCCTGGATACACCAGCCCAGAGAGTCAAAATGAGAAACAATTTCCTGCCCGTAAGTTTCTCTTTCCCTGTGATGGCACCTCACGGACATAAGGAGACTCATGGGTCATTTCATCATCAGCATTGTCCCCTAGCGCTTACATGGCACTTTTCATCTGTAGCGCTCAAGCATTTTACAGTGAAGGTAAGTGACGTTATCCCCATTTCACAAATGGGAAACTGAGGCACGGAGCGGTGAAGACCCAAATCTGCAATTGGACTTAGGTGCCTAAAGCCCAGGTTTAGACCCCTGACTCCCAGAATTAGGTGCCACTGAAATCCAGAAAACCTCCTGCCTGGCTGCTCACTCAGCACCACATTTCTATGGTAAAATTACCCAAGGTTCCTAAATTTCTGCAAATCACCTGTGAATGGTAGTAAATGGGCAGTTACCTTATGTTAGTCTGTGTAGCTAGTTACCAATGATGCTTACGAAATAAGTTCGCCTAAAGACTGAACTGTAAAGAGAAGCCTGGGATTGTATAGAGACCCTTGGTACCTGATCCTTTTAATCTCAGATCTGCTTGGTGCTTTATCAGGGAAAGCTTTAAATCATAAGATTGAGATCTCCAATCCCACCTGGATCACCCTGAATATGGACATTGGACTGTAACCTATGGACTAAGGGTTTGTCTATATTACCAAGTTGTCGACAAAACTTTTGTCTTTCACAGGTGCTTAAAAAAGCCCCCCCATCCCCATCCCCCAAAAGACAAAAGTTTTGCCACGGCAAGTGGCAGTGTGAATGCCACTCCCACTGGAAAAGCGAACACTGCTTGCAGGCATGGAAGCATTTTTTCAGCAAAAGTGCCCACAAAATACTGAAAAAAAGCATTTACACAGACTGAGTTTTAGCAACAAGACTGTGTTGACACAGCCCTGTCGCTAGAAGCTGCGTGGTGTAGACAAGCCCTAATTCTGTAAGAACTCTTTCCAACTGCAAAGCTCAACATCTCTACTATGAGTCTGATCTCAGAACTGTACTCATCTGTCTGTGTGCTGATCTCTCTTTTAACCTATTTTCTTCTTTAATAAACATTAGTTTAGTTAATAAGAATTGGCTGTAAGCATGAATTTGGATAAGATCTGAAATATTCATTAACTTGGGAGGTAAGTGTCTGATCTTTTGGGATTGGTAGAACTTTCTTATATGATGAATAAGATTTTCAGTAATGACCATCATATTTGCCTTGGGTGTCTGGTGGAGGCTTAAGGCTGGGTTTCTTTAACTTTGTTGTTGGCTTCTGGGTAACCGATGAGGTACCATAGAGGCGGTTTCATGCTGGCTTGGTAAATCTAAATATTGGAAAATCCACCATCTTTGGGGAGTGGCTCCCCCATTTTTACAGTTTGGCCAGAATTGATTAACCTCAGTTGCTCCCTTGTGACCCTGGTCACATCATGTTTTTAAGAAAATGACTTGCATTATTCAGTAAGTAATATAATGTTCTTCATTCTCCTTCCTCCTGTTCAGTTTACATTAAGCCAGAACAGAAATTGCTTTGCACAGAGGAAACAATAAATAGCCTCTCAAAGGGAGGAGCATGTTACTCGCTGTTACTCACAAAGATCGATAACGTCCCTGTGCAGATTTATTGGTGAGTAACAATGGCACCTACCAGCAGTTGCTGGATTTTTCTTCGCCCCACTCTAGTTAAACACCATATTCTCATCTCCCTCTTTCTTCAACCCCCCCAGACAGCTCCAAATTTGATCCTAAGAAGAGAAAGCTGCTTCTGAATTTTCTGTGTTTTGGCAGATTTACCTCAGGGACAAAATTTATCAAAGGACATTGGGCACTAGCCAGTCACAGGAACAGCCCTGCAATCCACAAAGCTGAGTGAGGGGCCTGGACTCCCTATACAACATCCCTCTGGTCAGCATCTCCCATTGACTGGCTTAGGCAGCTCCCTGCCTAGCACGCTGGCTTTTGTGTCATCCATTCTAAGACATTTACATCTCCCCATAACTCAGGCTTTGTGGCGCACAGTGTCAATCCAGTGACTTTCTAGGCAGCTGCAATTTAGATGCGGTGACATTCAGCTTTATAATACCTGAGTCCCTTTCTGGATCCTGCTCTTTGGGTACGTCTACACTACGGGATTATTCCGAATTTGCATAAACCGGTTTTGTAAAACAGATTTTATAAAATCGGGTGGAGCGCGGCCATACTAAGCACATTAAATCGGTGGTGTGCGTCCATGGTCCATGGCTAGCGTCGATTTCTGGAGCGTTGCACTGTGGGTAGCTATTCCCTAGCTATCCCATAGTTCCCGCAGCCTCCCCCGCCCCTTGGAACTTCCGGGTTGAGATCCCAGTGCCTGATGGGGTAAAAATCATTGTCGCGGGTGGTTCTGGGTAAATGTCGTCAGTCACTCCTTCGTCTGGGAAAGCAACGGCAGACAAGCATTTCGCGCCTTTTTCCCCTGGATTGCCCTGGCAGATGCCATAGCATGGCAATCATGGAGCTTGTTTTGCCGTTTGTGACTCTCACCGTATGTGTACTAGATGCCGCTCACAGAGGCGATTCAGCAGCGCTACACAGAAGCATGCTTTTGCTTTTGTATGACAGCAGAGATGGTTACTAGCCATATTGCACCATCCAAACCCTTCCATAAATTGGAACTGAGGATGATCATGGCTACCAGTCCTTTTGTACCATTTGCTGCTAGTGCCCCTGGCCAATCAGCCAGGGGCGAAAAAGCCAAGATTGGTTACTAGCCATATTGCACCTTCCATCGTTTTGTACCATTAGCTGCTGTCATAAGTGCCCCTGGCCGATCAGCCAGGGGCGCAAAAGCAAAAATTGGGAATGACTCCCTGAGTCAATCCCTCCTTTTTGGTATCTAAAAATAGAATCAGTGCTGCCTAATATAGGCAAGTGTGCTAGAGAACCACCGTATCATAGAACCAGAGAGCACAGCTGCTCTGTGTCAGAGCCTGCAGAAATTATCTGTATGCTATTCACAGGGGGTGCTCCTGTAACAACCCCACCTGTTGATTCCGTTCTTCCCCCAGCCTTTCTTGGCTACCGTAGCATTGTCCCCCCACTTGTGTGATGAATTAATAAAGAATGCAGGAATAAGACACACTGACTTGTTAGTGAGAAATGAGTGGAAGGCAGCCTCCAGCTGCTATGATAGTCCAGACAGGACATTAAGCAGTGTGTAGGAGAGAAGTCCAGCATCCCACTGCTAGTCCAGGGGCAACTGAATCTTTTCTTTACACATGAAGGGTGGGGGCTGATGGAGCTCAGCCCCCTGTTGCTATGATGAGGATGGTTACCAGCCATATTGCACCATCCATCCACCAGAAAAAATTAGGGCCAATAGGCTGATGACGAGGACGGTTACCAGTCCTTTTGTACCATCAGCTGATGCTGATGATGAGGATGGATTTCGATCATATTGTACCATCAGCCGCCCATGGTGGGGGCGGGAAGCAAGGATGTTGGTGTTGAGTGCTGCACTATCGCGTCTATCTGCAGCATTCAGTAAAGATAGGGTGACATGTAAAAGAGTCAGAGGATTGTTTTACCTTTCGCTTCTGGGGGTGGGTGGGGGGTGGGTGAGTAGATTGCCAAGCTATGCCCTGACCCGCGGACACTGTGTTTGACCCTAGAAGCATTTGGAGCTCAGCCAAGAATGCAAATACTTTTCGGAGGCTGCAGGAACTGTGGGATAGCTTCAGTCCTCCAGTCCATGAGCGTCCATTTGATTCTTTGGCTTTCCGTTACGCTTGTCACGCTGCAGTGCGCTGAGTCCCTGCTATGGTGTCTGTCTGGAGATTTTAAAAAAAGGATTCTGAATTTCATCTTCTGTAACGGAGCGCTGATAGAATGGATTTGCCTGCCCTTACAGCGATCACATCCGCATGGTCCATGCGGGAGCTCTTTTTTTATTTTGATTTCGGACTGCATCGCCACCCGTGCTGATCGGAGCTCCACGCTGGGCAAACAGGAAATATTCAAAAGTTCGCGGGGCTTTTCCTGTTTACCTGACCACTGCATCCGAGTTCAGATTGCGGTCCAGAGCGGTCACTGGTGCACTGTGGGATAGCTCCCGGAGGCCAATACAGTCGATCAGCGTCCACACTAACCCTAATCCGATATGTTAATACCGATACTAGCGTTACTCCTCTCGTTAGGGAGGAGTACAGAAACCGGTTTAAAGAGCCATTAAAATCGATATAAGGTGCCTCCTAGTGTGGACGGTTTTGGCGTTAAATCGGTTTTAAGCTCCTAAAACCGATTTAAACGCCTAGTGTAGACCAGGCCTTTGTCTCCAACTCAGGAGAGAGCAAAATCTCCCAGAATTCAGCAGGTTCATGAGGCCGGGGGCCCTACCTGCTTTCCTGGGCCCAGATGGCCTCCAGGACTCAGGAAGGGGGAGCTAGTGGGGGGCACTGCAGTTAGGTTGGTCATTTTGTGCTACGTGATCTGAACTCTCTTCTGCTTTAGCTGGTTAAGAGGTTAAGTGAAAGAGCAATAATGTTGGATGTGTGCAAAGAGTCTCTCCGTGTGTTAAATGGTCACAATGAGCCCCCAGAGAGAATTCAGCTGAAACCAGCAGGCTCTCACCTTGGCGTGGAGTTCTGGGAGACGGTGTGTTCAGGCATGTGGGAGTCTGAAGGGTCAGCTCTGCACTATGGGATAGGCAGCGGGTTTCACGCCTCAGATAGAGGGCTAGAGAGCCCCCCAAGAATGTGCCCAGGGACCCCAAGACTGGAGCAGTGGATGGGCTCTGATCCAGTCCCAGAGGTTTGAATTATCTGGGGATCCTGGGGCCCAGTTGCTTGGGTTCCCCTTACTGCAGTCCGGTAGCACCTAACCAGGTCTCTCTCTCTCTCTCTCTCACACACACACACACACACACACACCCCTTCTCACTGCCCAGCATCCAAACACCCTTAACTCTGACCAGCTGAGTTCTGGTGACTATTTCTTCATGTCTGAAATATTAAATTCAGAGACATGCATGGAGCGGTATCCCCCTCAGGGCTGCCACATCCCTTTGCGTTGGGCTGAGGGGGGCTCTTTCCTGTTCCTGGATTAGGGAGAGTCTCTCCCTCCAGCGCTGCCACCTCCTGCTCCCTTTGTCTTCGAGTACAGTGGGTTCTATTAATGGCTCTTCCTGGGCTGGGCAGACACTGTCTCCTGCTCTAGGTCTCCAGGCAGGGCCGATTACCCATTAGGCTAATGTGGCTTTAGCCTTAGGCCCTCCTATTTTTTCGGCCCTACTGGTCAGACAAACTCCACCAGAGAGGTCCTTTGGGGCCATCTGCCTGTCCCAAGTCAGGGTAAAGGAGGAGGGTTGGGCGTGGGGCTAGCAACTCCACCCTGTAAAAATCAACTTGCTACAGAAACGCCAACAATAGAGTTAACAGAGACTTTTAGCCTGGAAAAAGAAGGGTCTTCAACTCGAAGATGCATGACGTTGGGTGGTGAAAGCCGCGAGGAAGCCACTAAGCCGATCACCCTTCTTGCAGCCAGGAGGATTACCATCGGCACATGGAACGTGAGGACCATGTACGAGTCAGGAAAGACGACGCAGGTTGCAGCAGAGATGAGGAGCAACAACCTGACCCTACTAGGCATTAGCGAGACAAGATGGACGCAAGCTGGACAGAGACGACTGTTGACAGGAGAGCTGTTGCTGTATTCAGGACATGAAGAGAGTGACACACACCACACACAGGGAGTAGGCTTCATGTTGTCCAAGCAGGCACAGAGAGCACTGATTGGTTGGGAGGCACATGGTCCCAGGATCATCACAGCATCCTTCAGAACTAAAATGAAGAGGATTAAGATGAATGTTGTTCAGTGCTACGCTCCAACCAATGACAGTGAAGAGGAGGACAAAGACTACTTTTACAACAGACTCCAGAAAATATTAGAGACTCTCCCAGACAAAGACATTACCATCCTTATGGGAGACTTTAATGCCAAAATTGGACCTGATAACACAGGATACGAACAAGTCATGGGGACCCACGCTCTGGGAGAGATGAGTGAGAATGGAGAGAGATTTGTGGATCTGTGTGCACTTAACAATCTGGTCATAGGAGGCAGCATCTTTCCTCACAAGCGGATCAACAAGAGTACCTGGGTATCGCCAGCAGGCATGACAGAAAACCAGATCGACCATGTCTGCATTAGCAAGAAGTTCAGAAGATCCTTGCAGGACGTTAGAGTTAGAAGAGGAGCAGACGTGGCGTCCGATCATCACTTAGTGGTGGCCAGATTGAAGCTGAAGCTGAAGAAGAACTGGATAGACGCGTCAGACAGAAGAGCGAAGTACAACGTCAACCTTCTGAAGGACCATAAGACCAAGGAAGATTTTGGATTGACGCTGAAGAATACGTTTTCAGTACTACAGGATCGGTCTGAGGAAGAGGAAGACAGTGTACTCAACAGATGGCAGAAAGTGAGAGACACACTTAGGTCAGCATGCCAGGAAGTGCTTGGAATTAAGAAACACCAGCAGAAAGAGTGGATCACAGCAGAGTCCTTGACAAAGATAGAAGACAGAAAGAAGAAGAAGGCAGCAGTCAACAACAGCAGGACTAGAGCAGCAAAGGCCAAAGCTCAAAAAGAGTATGCTGAAGCCCACAGAGCAGTGAAGAGGAATATTAGGAAGGACAAGAGAGATTATGTGGATGGACTGGCAGCAGAAGCAGAGCAGGCAGCATACAGCGGTAACATGAAACAGCTGTACGATACTACCAAGCGACTGTCTGGAAAGTTCAGCAAGCCAGAACGTCCCGTTAAAGACAAGCAGGGAAAGTCTATAACAGGAATAGAACTACAGATGAACAGATGGGCGGAGCACTTTGAGGAACTCCTGAACAGACCAGCACCACCAAATCCACCAGACATTGACCCAGCCAACGAGGACCTCCCAATCAATTGCGATAAACCAACCAGAGACGAGATCAGAAAAGCCATCACCATGATGAAGAACAGGAAGGCAGCTGGACCTGACGATATCCCAGCAGAGGCCCTGAAAGCAGACCTGGATGCCTCAGTGGAAATGCTGTACCCCCTCTTTGAGAAAATATGGGAAGAAGAAGTGATTCCGGCTGACTGGAAAGAGGGATATCTCATCAAAATCCCCAAGAAAGGAGACCTCAGCAACTGTGCCAACTATAGAGGAATCACACTCCTGTCGGTGCCAGGGAAGGTCTTCAACCGAGTCCTCTTAGAGAGAATGAAGGATGCCGTCGATCCACAGCTACGAGATGAACAGGCAGGTTTCCGGCAGAACAGATCATGCACGGACCAGATAGCAACGCTCCGCATCATAGTCGAGCAGTCTATGGAGTGGAACTCCTCGTTGTACATCAACTTTGTTGACTATGAGAAAGCATTCGATAGCGTGGATCGAGAGACCCTCTGGAAGCTCCTTCGGCACTATGGCATCCCAGCAAAGGTGGTCAACCTGATCAAGAATTCATACGACGGCATACACGGTAGAGTGATCCATGGAGGGCAGCTCACAAACAGCTTCCAGGTGCGAACCGGAGTCAGACAAGGATGCTTGTTGTCACCACTTCTCTTTCTTCTCGTCATCGATTGGATTATGAAGACATCCACTTACAAGCGTAGGAATGGAATCCAATGGTCATTGTGGACCCAGCTTGATGACCTGGACTTTGCCGACGACCTTGCACTCCTTTCGCACAGTAAACAGCAGATGCAAGAGAAGACCAACGTAGTGGCAGCCACGTCATCACAGGTTGGCCTCAACATCCACAAGGACAAGACCAAGATCCTTAGGATCAATTCCATCAGCAACGACCCAGTCACACTGAATGGAAGCCCCCTGGAAGAAGTGCAGTCCTTCACCTACCTAGGTAGCATCATCGACCAGCAGGGTGGCACAGACGCAGACATCAAAGTAAGGATTGGTAAGGCAAGAGCAGCCTTCTTACAGCTCAAGAACATCTGGAGCTCCAGAGAGCTGTCTTTGGCAATAAAGATTCGACTGTTCAACTCCAATGTGAAATCAGTCTTACTGTATGGAGCTGAAACCTGGAGGACAACCAAAACAACCACCAGGAAGATCCAGACCTTCATTAATAGCTGCCTCAGAAGGATTCTCCAGATCCGCTGGCCAGACACCATCAGTAACATCCACCTCTTGGAGAGGACCCATCAACTCCCAGCAGAGGAAGAAATTAGAAGGAGAAGGTGGGGCTGGATAGGACATACACTACGCAAGCAGCCAACCAACATCACCAGACAGGCACTGCAGTGGAACCCCCAAGGCAAGCGGAAAAGAGGCCGCCCAAGAAATACCTGGCGACGCGACCTTCAGGTTGATAGCAAAAAAATGGGCTATACCTGGAACCAGCTAGAGCGAATGGCCCAGGATAGAAGACTATGGAGATCTGTTGTTGGCGGCCCATACCCCGGTTGGGGTGACGGGCATGAATGAATGAATGACTGGTCAGACAGGGGCGGGGCTGAGTGGGGTGGGGAGCGAGCTTGCTCAGGGAGCCCTGCTGGAGCCAGCAGCAAAGGCAAAGCAGCCCCCTGTGGCTTGGGAGCTGCTCAGCCGGCAGCCTGCTGCTTCCGCTCCCTCCTGTCTGCGTCTCCTGGCGCTGCAGGATCACACTGCCAGGTATCGAGTTAACACTGGTGACTGGACACTAAAAATCTGGTTACCACGGGAACCCGCCAGCCGTGGGTGTATTTTCATAGAATCATAGAATATCAGGGTTGGAAGGGACCTCAGGAGGTATCTAGTCCATTGTCCACCCCCCTCAGCTCCCTCCACCCCTGATTTCTCCAGAGCACTGCTTAGCTCCAGGATGCTGGCTCCTGGGTCCTAGTGCCTGTCCCTGTCATCTTCTATGTGTGCTGGGTCCTGTTTCTGGACAACTGGAGAGTGGGAGGGGGGCTCAGGGCAAGGAGGTGACAGGGGAAAGAAGCAATGCCAGAGCGCTAGGGTGGGAAGCTTGCACAGAACCTGCACACACCCTATCCAGCTCCAGCCAGAACCAGTGCCCCTCCCATGTGTAAGGAACGAATTCCCACACAGTTGTAGGAAAAACAAAACAAAACAGCCCATTCTTGACACCAGCACTTTCACTTTTATAGGACCTTCCATCGAGGGGCTTCAGGTGTATGATGCCCTGTGTTCAGCACTGTACTGAACTGTACTGAACATCAAAGAAATCCAATGTTTTTCTTTGATGTATTTTTCTGTACTGGGATGCTCAGGCAACCAAATTCTTTCCTTTTTCTCAGTCTAGCTCCATGGGCCAACACATCTTTGTACTTTGAAGGGGCTGCAAAAGCACTGGAGGAAGCTCAACACACAATGTTGTAGGTTTCTCCCTCCTCTTTCCCTCAAGGATTTTAAATCCACTTCTTAGCAGGCTACAGTAGAAAGCCTAAACAGGCTAAGACAGGGCTCTGTTCATTTGCTGGGTCTCTAGCAGTTCAATCTATCAGAAAAGTACCTCACATTTGATTGCTTTGGAGTCTCATTCCAAGAACTTAAAGCTAAATAACCCTGGAGTCAGTCCCAACTCAAACTACCTTCTTTCCCAAGTGGAAAATGCTGGGGAAGCCTGGAATGAGTGTGATTGGAGATGGGAATGAGAACAAAGGCCAATTCCTGCTCATGGTTACACCTGTGTAGCCTTATTGACTTCCGAGAGAACAGATTTTTGCACAAGAATCGATTTTGGTCTCTTCTGCTCTTCCACACCTGGTAGAAGCAAAATCTTAGTATGCTGTGACTGACCTCTGGAAGCTTCCCATAATCCTTTAAGTAAAGATAACACTCTTTGTTTTGTTGTGATGCCTCTGTTTGTTTTGTTGTCAACTCCAGGCTCCTGGAGCTGTTTATCAAAAAAACAAACACAGCTCCTGTTTGCTGTGACTAGACAGGCAGGGGGCTCCCTTTGGAACTCCCACAGTTAGTGTTTGCTTGAAGAGAGGGGGAATGAAGGGGCTTGAGGAGAGAAGCAGCACGGCGGGCAGGAGCAGGGGGCGCTGTTTTGGAGCGGCTGCTTATCTGGTCTGTGAGGAAAAAACGCTGTTTGCTTTCAGTAAGTGAGAGAGGGGTGGTGGAGGGGGTCGGAACTTGCAAGGCAGCTGCTGACACAGTGTCAGCTCCAAAAACCCACTCTCTCTCTCCCCCACGCTCCCTGTCACATTCCACCCCACCCCAACTTTTGAAAAGCACATTGCAGCCACTTGCTGGGATAGCTGCCCATAATGCACCGCTCCAGATGCTGCAAATGTGACCACGACAGTGCACTGGTAGCTGTCAGTGTGGCCAGACTGCAGCGCTTTCCCTACTCAGCTATACGAAGATAGGTTTAACTCCCAGTGCTGTTCAGCTGCAAGTGTACCCATACCATATATCCTTGCCACCTCACAGCTGCCTGTGCCCAGCCCAGCTGTTAGTTCTGCCCCCTGCCCAGCCCCCACGTCTGCCCCTCAGGGCCCCTCTGCTCCTCCTGCAGCCCCAGGGGTTCTTCCCCCCTCCCCAATCCATCCCTGGGGCTGCAGGGAAGGGGAGAGTCTGCCACAGGTCATAGACATGAGGAGTCAGGGGCTGGGTAGACAGAAGTCCTCCAAGGTGATAGAGACTGGGGTGTGTGAGGCTAGAAAGCCTGATTTCTGGTTCTCCAGTGGGATATTCCCCACCCCTCTCAGGGACGCAGTCGGAGCCGGGCTCCCAGCCACACCCGGAACCAGGGTCGGATTCTCTCCCCATGGATGGAGCCCAGCGGAAAAGTGAAGATCGGGGACTCGTCACCAGCATCGATAAATGTCACCTGCCCCCGATCACAGTCCAGACAAACCCGGATCCTGCTGGGGACCCGGCTAAGAGTCAGGGGGGTCTCAGGGTCAGTGAGAACCTGCAAGTGACGCTCCCACCACTCCACAGCCCAGATCCCACCCTCAGGGCTAAGGCTGATCCATCCCTTCCTCCTCACAGATTCTCTGGCCACCCCCACAGCCCAGCTTTCCCCATCCCCGACCTCAATCTCCCAGCAATGTTTCCCCAAGGTGAATCCCTCACAGCCCAGCACACAGGCCCAATAGTCAAATCTCTCAGGGTTGTCAGGCAGATATTGCCACATGTCTGCCAAGCTCACACTTTTCCCATCCTCAGATAGGACGAGTTGGGGATGAGCCGTGTCTGGATCCAGAGTCACATTTGCTGGAGAGAGAGAGAATCAGCTCGGCCCTGGGGGAGGTTGGGACCATTTCTCACACTCCCCAACAGCCCCATCCTGGCTGGGACAGGCCTGGATCCCAGGGAGGTGCCTCTGTCCTGGGCACCTGAGACTGAGCAGGGACGTCACTGCAGTTCCTCAGGCTGTGTAATGGGACCCACTTCATTAGTTTTTCATTTGCTTGCTGAGGCTTCAACTCCCTCGTCCCTCTGCTGGGGCTGCTCCACACCCAGCGTCACAGTCACAGCAAGGAAGGTTTTAGTCAGGAGGGAGCAGAGGAGGAAGGTACCAGCTTTGAACCCCAGAGAGTAGCTCCCTCCCCTAATGGAGCCTCCACTCCCAGGCCAGGGAACAGAAAGGAAGATGCCGCATTGGGGAAGAGCTGCTTAAGAGCAGAGAGTAGGAGGGGCATTGGGTGGGGTAGCTCCATCCCTAGAGAGAAGGGAGGAGCTGCCAGCATCACAGGGAGAGCATCTCCCCAACCCAGGAAGCAGTGAGCAGCTCCAATGGGAGAGCCCAGCCCTGCCCAGAGGAAAGGCAGGATGTTGGAGAAGTGGATGAGGAAGACCCCCTGCACCATGGTAAAGCAGAGGGATGTGTCAGCCCTCAGGGCAGAGAGCTCTGTTCACAGGCTGTTCAGGCAGAGTTTTTCTGGGCAGCTGTGTGGGAGTGAACTCAGGGAGCGCCTCACTGCTCAGTGTGTTGTTTTTAGGGCTGTGTGTGTCGTAGTTGGTATCGGTTTGGCTGGTAACTTTAGCTACAATCTCATGAAGACGTTTTCTGATCATTTAAAAACAATCTCCAGCTGCAATCTCACCCTGTCTGAATGTTCCTAGGGATCCTCCTCTTTTCATCTCTAGTGCAGATGGCAGAGTGTCTGGAGGGGGGAAGGCGAAAGGAGATGAGATTTCAGCCTTTCATATTTATCACAGTGTCCCCACTCTCAATTCATAGAACTGTCTTTTAATTATGACAGTGAAACACACCGAGAAACACTCAGATATTTAATATAAAAAGGTCTGAAACTGTCTCTTTCCTCTCTCATTCAGGCATCTCCCAGCAATGGAACCAACGTCCTTGCAGCCTCATAACTATCCCAGGACCCACAATCTGTCAGTGAGATTTACTTTTCCCCTCCTCATCCCCTCTCACCCTTCAGACTCCAGTTGGTTTGTCTCATTCACTTACTGCTTTTTGTCGTAACCTAGACCCAGATCATACAAAGACTTTGGCATAAAAGTAACTTTTGCCACTTGGGTCCCTTTGACACTAACGGGATGTTGAGAGTTTGTGAAATCCTGGCTCTAACTGTGAGCTGTTGGGTCTGTTTAGTCAGCATCTCTACAGAGAGCAGCACGATGGGACCTCGTCCTCCATAGGCAGAAATAGAAATAATAGTAAAACCATTTTATAAATGTGGAAATTGAGATGGGGGAAGGTTGACTCAAGGGAAAGATTCACCTGTACCAGCAAGAGAGGGGTGACTCTGCTGTTCAGTGGCTGCAGGGGCCGGTGCAGAATTTGGCACAGGCTGAGGAAGTTCTGAAGCCAGCCAGAGCTACATCCCTGTGACAATGGTCCCCATGTGTCTCGCCCAGCGTGCAGCATGTCAGAGTCCCAGCTTTACACTGCCCACGAAACTCTGTCCCTTGTCCACCCCCTCCCTCTTCCACCCCACCCCATTCCCAGCCCTCTCAGGAACCCGCCTTGTGCCTGCAGCTGCTGAGGAGGAGGAACAAGAGGCTCCTGTGCTGGAGGAATCCCTCACCATAGGGGAGGGGCTTTCTCCTTCCCTACAGCCCATTTGGCCCAGACTAGCTGCCGTATGGGACCAGAGCCCAGTGATGGGTTAGGTCCACCTTTGAGAAATGTGCCCCATGGTTTCCGATGGGGCAGTGGACGGGGAGGGCTCTGAGCTATAGAGAATTCTTTGCCGCATGTCTCGCTGTTGGGTCTTGCCAAAATGCTCGGTATTCAACTCACCACTATATTTGGGGTCGGGAAGGAATTTTCCCCCAAGTCAGATTGGCAGAGAGTATGGGGAGATTTCTGCCTTCCTCTGTGGTGTGGGCCATGGGTCACTTGCAGATTTAAACTAGTGTCAATGGTGGAGTCTCTGTAACCTGAAGTCTTTAAATCATGATTTGAGGACTCCAGTAACTCAGCCAGAGGTTAGGGGTCTATTGCAGGGGTGGGTGGGTGAGGTACTGGGGCCTGCAATGTGCAGGAGGTCAGACTGGATGATCATGATGATCCCTTTTGGTCATAAAGTCTATGAGTTTGAGTCATTTCTTTCTTTAACAGTAATTGTCATGGCAGGGCATATTTTTGGTAGAAATAAAGGTTTGAATTAATCAGCCTAAGTGACTTGGACCCCAAGTGCGTGACATTCTCACCCAACAAGTAAATAGAAGCATCATCTAATTGTGAACCAATTGGCCAGAGACACTCTCCTCCCTCACTCTCAGAGGCTCATCCCAATTTCCATTCCTAGATCCCTTCTAGGTACCTTTGAACTTCCCCAGAGTCTCCAGTACCACAATAGTTTTCTGGGAGAAATCACTGACTCGCTCTTCCAGTTCAGGAGAAATCTCCTCTGGCTGCTGGAACGTCCTCCTCTCACACCTAGAGAGAAACAATTTCAGGTGATTATATTTCACTGTGTGACTCCTTATAAGTTCTGGCTAGTGAGTCGCTGCTCTAATGGGCCTGGAGTTAGAATTCTTCAACTTCTCCCAGCCTCAGAGCAGGTGCAACACAGTCCATGGCCATACAACCTTCCTTCAAAGGACTCATTAATATTCTTCAACTCTGGCCTGGAGAGATCAGCTCTGGGGACAAAAGGGGAATTGAGTCTCCAGGGCCAATTTACTCCTTGGCCTCCATGCTCTGAGGGACAGGAGGGTCCCAGGTGAAGTGCTGTAGAAATCTGCCCTCTGGGAAATAGACTGAGATACCAACTCCCCACTTCCCACCTCATTCCACACAGGGCTCCAAACAGTCCTCAGGTTGGAAACACTCTTGACAACTGCTGGCCTGGGCTGAATAGTGACCAGTACCCCAGCAGTGACAGGCCCATAGTCCATCCCCACAATCCTGAGGCAGCCAGTCCCCCAGGGAGGTGACATCTCTAGGAAATACTTGAGGTCAGTCCTTCCCACTGAATGGAGAATTCCAGAGAGTCTTCTATATAAGGGTGAGAACCTCAGGATTAAGTTGATCAGAGAGATTCGTATCCAACATGTGACCTTCCCACACATTTTGCTGTAGATCCCTGGGGAGATGCAGTGCTAACATCATCACTAAGTTCCTTCCCAGCGTTGTGAGGTGTGAGGGGGAGTGAGAGAGAGCCATGTACCTGCTCAAGGTGCTTCTAATATCCTAGAAGAGAGAGAGACAAAAGAATTTCAGTCCCTTCTGACACACACACAGGATTCCAGGGAAGGGATTTTGCAAATATGGGGAAGGGAGGCCCTGTCCTGGCCCAGGGTCATGGGTTCCCTGAGCTAATGGGGGTTTTCCATCTCTCGTATCTCTGTGTCTGTGACTCTGCAAAGAATAATAGTTATTCACGTCAGCAATGCACACGCCGAGTTACACCATGGTCTCCGACTGCTGGACTCCAGTGCTTAGGATTTAGGAGCCCTCCCTTCCCTGTGTGGGGGTCTGGCATGTTTCTAATGACAGGTGCCGGTTTCCAATTGTCCCTGGGGGTGCTCAACTCCACCCTCACTCCCACTCCACCCCTTCCTGCAATGCGAAACCCTAGCGCTACTCTTCCCGCTCCCACTCCACCCCCACCCTGCCTCTTCCCCGCCTCCTCTCATGAGCACACTCCCTATCTGCTCCTCCCCCTCCCTCCCAGCATCTCCTGCACACAGTCGAACAGCTGATTGCAGCAGGAAGATGGTGCTGGAAGAAGAGGAGGAGTTGATTGGCAGGGCTGCTGGTGGGCAGCAGTGAGGCAGGGATCTGCCTGCCCTGGAGCACCCACCTATGTTTCTCATTCAGCCTCACCTGCAGGAATTCACTCGCTGGCTTCTGATCAGCTCACTCAGATGGGAAATTTGCTCGGAGAGTTTACTGACATTTTCATTCCGTATCTTCACAATCTCCTCATCCAGCTTCTCCAGCTGAGCCAGCAGGAGTCGCTCTTGTTCCTCCAGGAACTGCTGCAGTTGGTGAAATTCAGACACAATCTTCTGCCTCTCGGTTTGTGTTTGTTTCTGTATGAAATAGGGCAAGGGCTGGTCAGGGACATGGATGGAGCCCAGGGTCCTTTCACGGAGAGCTAAGTGTGCAGGAGGGTGATTTTCTTTGAAAATCCTCAGATTTCTGACTCTACCCTGTGGGTACTAGGCAGTGGATTCTCTCACACCTTCCCCTTTGGCCCCTGTATCTCTGAAATGGATGTTTCTATGCCTGTCATGGTCAGCATCTTCTGTTATTTATGGTCTCTGGCAGGACTCAGCACTACACTGACAGAGACACCAGGGAAGATAAAAAAAGAAAACATTTTAAAAATGCACAAAATGACCAGACACGGCGGACAGCACTTCACAGGGACATTCAGTTCACTTGGGGAGGATTTCTGGGAAAGCCACAAGGGCTAGACATTAACTCATCAACTACAATGGAAGCTTAGGGCTTGTCTACACATGGATCTAGCCCAGCAATCCAGGATCACGGAGAAACACACACAAGTCCCATGTTCACGTAGGCCACACAGGAGTCTGCCTCCAAACAGACCTCCCACTGCCAGTCCCAGCTGGTTCATAACAACAGGCACCTACCAGATATTCCCGGCAATTCCCCTCTCCAGTCGCTTTCAATCCCAGCAGCTTTTCTCTCTCTTTCCTCAGAGTCTTCAAATGGGCCTGGATTCTTTCCTGAAGAAACAGAAATGATTTGAGAGGTTTCATCTGGATAGTTGAGAGGTGCTCGGAAGTGGGTGTTTTTCCACCTGAAACCCAAGATGACTGTGGTTCTAATCGCTTTGTGACATCAGAGCCACCAAGCAGATAAAATGTTACTAATGGAGACTGGGAGCATGTTCTATTCTGACTTGTTACCAATTCCGGTTCAGTCTTTTTAGTAATTAGCGAGAGATCTCAATTATACCCAAGCTTTACTGGTATTTGTGAACTGATTAGGGGTACAACACATAACAGGGCACCAAAGTCACATGGAGGTGAATCAATAAACCAGTTTTGTAGAAGGTTTAACAAACAAAGTGATACAAATCTCAGAAGCCACCAGGGTTTAAATAGGGGCTGGGATTTCAGCCCTGAAGCCCTGGGGACTGCACTGGTTGGGCAGAGCTGGTCTAAGCACCAGGGCAAACCCCATGAGATGTAAGGAGACCATTCGTCTGGTTTGAAGCTGCACAGTCCAGTTTTGTGGAGCACCATCCCTGTCCGGTAGGGACTCAGCACTGGACGTGGCTTTGTCTGGTGCAAAAGGGAGAGGAGGAGACTGAGGCTGCAGGAGAACACCTGTGAGGGTGGGGGCAGGGCTGAGGTGGCACCTTCATGCAGAATGATGCAGGTGGGGACAAGCTGAAAAAGGTGGTGGTGGGGCCCACACAGGGCAGGGGCGGCTCTAGGCACCAGCGAAACAAGATGGTGCCTAGGGCGGCAAAATATAGGGGGCGGCAAAAGGCTGGGGCTGGGGCCCCAGCTCATCCTGCCGCTGCGAGCCGAGGAGCAGCCCGGCCCCTGCTCGCTTGGGGGAGAGGGATGGCCCCTTACCGGTAGCGCGGCCCCGCCTGGCTGCAGGGGACGGGCCGCTCCTCCGCCGCTTGTTCACGCGCCGGTCCTTTAAACAGCGCTGCAGCCGCTTGGCTGGGAGGGGGGTGGGAGAGCTGAGCTCCGCCCCGCTCAGAGCCGCGTGGGGAGGGGGCGGGGCTGGGAGCTCCGGGCCGAGCGGCTCCTCCCCTCCCCACACGGCTCTGAGCGGGGAAGAGCTCAGCCCCCTCCGGAGCCATGCGGCTGCAGCGCTGTTTAGGACCCGGGCGCACGGTGAGCCGGGGGTGAGCAGCCGGGGCCAGGGGGGTGGCTAAGGGGCAGGGAGTCCCGGGGACACTCAGGGGGCAGGGAGGGGGCACAGGTTCTGGGGGGGGCGGTCAGGGGCCAGGGATGGGGGGGCTGGATTGGGGGGTCTCAGGTGGTTGTCAGGCACCCCCCAACCCCATTACCCCCAGGCCCAGCCCTGACCCCCAGCTCCAAGTCCAGCCCCTCTGAGGTGGGCACCCCCCAAACCCATCCTCCCCACCCAGCCCTGACCCCCAGCTCCAAGCCCAGCCCCTCGGACCTGGGCACCCCCCTGACCCCATTCCCCCCACAGCTCTGACCCCCAGCTCCAAGCCCAGCCCCTCAGACCTGGGCACCCCCCGGCCCCATCCCCCTCACAGCCCTGACCCCCAGCTCCGAGCCCAGCCCCTCTGATCCAGACACCCCCCTGACCCCATTCCCCCCACAGCCCTGACCCCCAGCTCCGAGCCCAGCCCCTCTGATCCGGACACCCCCCTCACCCCATTCCCCCCACAGCCCTGATCCCCAGCTCCGAGCCCAGCCCCTCTGATCCGGACACCCCCTGACCCCATTACCCCCCAGGCCCAGCCCTGACCCCCAGCTCCGAGCCCAGGCCCTCTGATCCAGACACTCCCCTGACCCCATTCCCCCACAGCCCTGACCCCCAGCTCCGAGCCCAGCCCCTCTGATCCGGACACCCCTCTCACCTCATTCCCCCCACAGCCCTGACCTCCAGCTCTGAACCCAGCCCCTCTGAGGTGGGCACCCCCCCAAACCCATCCTCCCCACCCAGCCTTGACCCCCAGCTCCAAGCCCAGCCCCTCGGACCTGGGCATCCCCCCCCGGCCCCATCCCCCTCACAGCCCTGACCCCCGGCTCCGAGCCCAGCCCCTCTGAGGTGGGCACCCCCCCAAACCCATCCTCCCCACCCAGCCCTGACCCCCAGCTCCAAGCCCAGCCCCTCGGACCTGGGCACCCCCCCCCCCGGCCCCATCCCCCTCACAGCCCTGACCCCCAGCTCTGAGCCCAGCCCCTCTGATCCGGACACCCCCCTGACCCCATTCCCCCCACAGCCCTGACCCCTAGCTCTGAGCCCAGCCCCTCTGATCCGGACACCCCTCTGACCCCATTCCCCCCACAGCCCTGACCCCCAGCTCCGAGCCCAGCCCCTCTGATCCGGACACCCCTCTGACCCCATTCCCCCCACAGCCCTGAACCCCAGCTCTGAGCCCAGCTGCTCTGAGGTGGGCACCCTCCGACCCCATCCCCCCCACCCCAGACCCCCAGCTCTGAGGCGAGCCCCTCTGAGCCAGACAACCTCCGACCCCATCTCCGCACAGTCCTGATCCCAGCCCCTGTGAGCCGGGCACCTCCCAGAGCCCAGCTCCCCACCCAGCCCTGGGCAACAGCAGCACCACCTCCAGGCAGTGACAGCCCATTGGCACCAACCATCACCATCACCCAGCGACAGCCCATTATGTAATTGCAAATGTATACAGACCAGTAAAGCATTTAATGTTTTTAAATAATGTATTTGGTGTATTTTCAAATTATTACAAACTAATTTTCACTAGTTATTTTTTACATTTCCAAACACATGTTACTATAGTATTACAACTTTTTTTTATGGAAGGGGCCCCCAAAATTGCTTTGCCCCAGGCCCCCTGAATCCTCTGGGCGGCCCTACCCAGTGTGTGTGAGGAGCCAGGGAGGGAGGGAAACGGGGTCTCCTGGAGCCGAGCCTGGGCTGCGATGGTGGCGAGGGGCTCTTGGAGTGTGTGAGGTGAGCGGCCGGCTGGGTTCGTCGGTGCTGAGCAGGTAGCCCCGCAGCCGGAGATCCTCGCCTTCCCACCCGCCGGGGCTGGACCAGGGCACCGTGAGGCTGAAGAGCAGCAGGTCCAGGGGGCTCTCCAGGTCCTCGGCCGCCAGCATGTCGAGGGTGAGGGCGGTGAGCACGAACTGATCCACCTTGGCCACCAGCAGTGCTGCGAAGCCCAGGGAGGGGCCATGTTCTTTGCGCCACCCCGTAGCCGCGCCGCCACCTGGAAGTACCCCCGCTCCGTGCCGCCCAGCAGCTCCACCCGCATGGGGACGGAGTCTCAGCTGGGCCAGGGCTCGGCTGCAGTGTGCTGGTAGCGGATCCCACATTTGGGGGGGAGCCCAGTGCGGGGGCAGCAGGGGGCGTGAGTGGGGGGGCACTGGTGGGCAGGGGGGTGCTCATGTCGGGGGGGGGCAGCCAATTTTTTTTTTGCTTGGGGCGGCAAAAAACCTAGGGCCCTGACACAGGGTGACTGATACTGGTGAGGATGGGCTCATGCAGGCAGCCGTGGGTATAGCCGATGTTCTGGGGATGCCTCAGTGACCTCCCTAATTTGACAGGATGCAGATTTGTATAAAGAATGGTTGGTATTTGACCTGCACTGTTTGGAGCCCTTTTGTGTGCAGACGGAAGGCACTTGGGGTCCCACACAGCGTTCAGCCCAGTGATCTCCTCTAGTGCAGGCCGGCGGCCTCAGAGTTTAACCCCTCATGGAGCAACACAGGAGTTCAGAATCCTTGTGAGAAACCTCCTCTCCCTGGTGGGCCTGGGACCTTTATCAAGGCATCTCTCCCTCCTAACCGAGACACTTCATCACTGGGTGGGGCTGATGCTAAGATGTCAGCATGGCAAAGTGGTTCGGGTCTTGGACTGGGTCTGGGGAGATCTGGGTTCTATGCTAAGCTCTGTTACTGACATGCTGGGTGACTATGGGCAACTCGCTGCCCCACTTTCTCTTCCCACCTTTTGTGTAGCTAGACCAGTGGTCACCTACCAGTCGATTGTGATTGACTAGTCGATCCTGGAGACTTTCCCAGTCGATTGCGATCTCCAGCAGCTGTACGGCAATTCCAGAAGCAGCCAGCTTGTCCGTGCAGCCTGGGGTGAGGACAGGGTTCTCTGCACATCGCTTCTTCCTGCAAGCATCACCCCTGCAGCTCCCATTGGCCGAGAATGGGAAACTGTGGCCAATGGGAGCTGCGGGAGAGGTGACTGCAGAGAGGGGCAGTGCGCAGAGCCACATGCCTCTCCCAGGGACTACAGGGGCATGTTGGCCCCTTCCAGGAGTGGCGAAGGGCAAGAGCAGGCAGGGAGCCTGCGTTAGCCCCACTGCACCTATGACTGGGAGCCTCCCAAGGTAGGTCAGTGCTGCCCAGCTGGAGCCAGCACCCGATATCCCATCCTTCACCCAGCATCCCTTACCTCCTTCTCCACCCTGTACCCCCTCCTGCACCCTAACCTCTTGCCCTAGCTCTGACCCTCCTCCCAGAGCCAGCACCTCCTACCCATTCCTGCACCCCAACAGTCTGCCCCAGCCCAGAGCCCCCTCCTGCACCCAAACTCCCTCTCAGAGCTTGCACCCCTCACCAATCATGCACCCCAACCCCCTGCCCCAGGCTCAGCCCAGAGCCCCCTCCCACACTGAAATCCCTCGGCCCCAGCCCAGAGCCCGCACCTCCACCTATACCCCAACCCCCTGCCCCAGACCAGTGAAAGTGAGCGTGGGTGGGGAATGGAGAGCAATGGAGAAAGAAGGGCAGTGGTGAGCTCCAGCCGGTTCGCACCGGTTTGCGAGATCTGATTGTTAAATTTAGAAGCGGTTCTAAAAAGCTTTTAAATTTAACAAAGTCTCGGGCAGCTGTCCACCCGGTCCAGCTCACCTCCCCCTCTCCCCTGAACGCTCCGCCCTCCTTCTCCTCCCTCTCCCCTGCTTCCCGCGAATCAAATGTTCGCGGGAAGCCTGAAAAAAGGAGCAGGCAGCTAAGCCGGGCGCTGGAGGGAGGGTGGGATGGTGCGTGCGTGGCCCAGTCCGGCTCCCCCTGGCCCCGGCCGAGCGCCCCAGCCCGGTCCCAGCCAAGCACCACCGGCTCAGGCTGGTCCCGGCTGAGCGGCTTGGACCTGGCCCAGCTCAGGCCCCGCGGCTCCAGCCCGGCCCGGGAAGTCGGGCCCGACGGCGCTGGTCGAGGTCCCGGCGGAGTGGATCTGGTCCTGGACCCAGGCAGTGTGGTAAGGGGGCAGGGAGCAGGGAGGCGGTGTTTGGTGGGTTGTGGGGGGGTCAGGGCGGTCAGAGGGCAGGGAACAGGGGGATTGAATGGGGGCAAGGGTCCCGGGACACAGTCAGTAAGGAGCAAGGGTTGGATGAGGTGGTGGGGGCAGTCAGGGACAGAGAGAAGGGGTGGTTGGATGGGGCAGGGGTCCCGGGGGGCCATCAAGAATAAGAGGAGAGGTTGGATGGGGCTGCAAGGGGCAGTCAGGGGACAGGGAAGGGGGGATGGGTCAGGGGTCCCGGGGGGTGTGTCAAGGAACATGGGGGGTTGGATGGGGCATGACCCCCCGGGGGGACACAACCCCCTCATGAGGTGAGGAGGAGGGAACCGGTTGTTAATATTTTGGAAGCTCATCACTGAAGAAGGGTATGGAGTAAGTGGGGCTTTGGGGAAGGGAAAGGAGAGGGGCCTTGGGGAAGGGGGGTAAATCCTACTTTAAAGCCTTGATATTTTGCCTCTGCTGCCGCACTGCCAGATCATTAATTTTGTTACAGCATCTCCCGTACAATGAAGACTTTAAAGAGCTGAATGATGAGTCACACCCGTGACAGGGAACTCTCAGTGAAATTAGCCTGTCATTAAACCCCAGAAGTTAACCCATTAAATTTCACAGCAATTCCCTACCTTGTATTCCTGGGCAGCCTCCTGTATGGGAACCACTGTGTGAGTGCGGTGAGCCCGGGATCTGTCGCACACCACACAGATGGGGGTTTGATCCTCTTCACAGAACAGTTTCAGAGCCTCCTGGTGTCTCTCACACACCCCGTCCCCTCCTGCTCCCTTTGCTGCTTGTAAACTCAACCGCTTGGCGATTTCTACAACATTTCCCAGCTGCCTGTTGGGCCTGAGGTTTCTCTGTTGCACAGTTTCTCTGCACTGAGGACAGGAGATGTCTGTATCGGATCCCTCCCAGCACTGGCTGATGCAGGCTCAGCAGAAATTGTGCCCACACTCCAGAATGACAGGTTCCGTGAAATACTCCAGACAGACGGGACATGTCGCTTCCTCCTGGAGACTTTCCATGGGGTTCTCTGCAGCCATGACTCCCTGTGGCAGTGGAACAGGCTAAGTTTCAATTTCCTGAATTCACGCTATGCTCCGCCTGCAGCAGCAAGGGGGTGTTTTCTTTCCTGAAAATGACTCCTGCTGTTTGCTGAGCAGGAAGGACCCAACCAATTTCTCCCCTGGAGGCTTTAGTGAAAAAATGTACAGTCACACCAGTGAAATCAGCATGTAATTAAAACCCCAAAGGGCTCCCAGCTTGTAATCAGCCCTTGTGCTGGTGGGGAGGGTCACTGAGGCATCTGCCTGTGAGGATGAACCTGCAGGAGCAGGAGCTGTGTGTCAGGAGTGATAGGCTGGGCAGAATTTTTTTTAATAATACATAGTTTTGACAGATGATGTTTGTTTTAAGCAATTTCTATATTTATCTATTTAAACTTTCACAGCTGCACAACTATCTGGGTTTTAAGCATTTCATTCCAATTACAATTTTCACGGTTGTGGGAAATTATGGGGGGATTAGACAATATTTTGGTCAGACCAGAACTATTTAATGACACTAGACACTGAGATTCAAAAAGTTGAAGTTTTAGAACTGTTAAAATTGTCTGTGAGCAGCTAAATCTCCTCCCTCCCCCAACAGCTCCCCCAGGGCAGTAACCCAGTGTCTCCCCCACCACACAGGGTCAGGGTTAGGGTTAGGGTGAGGGTGAGGGCAAATAAAATACTAATATTTACTATTTATTATGATTAAATCTCATGATTTTGGGGGGCTGGCCTGATTTAAGGTTTTTAAATGCCTGGGGTTGGCAGTGCTGTGCCAGTGAGAATTCAAACCATAAATCTCTCTCAGTTACCCAAGGGAATCCCCTAAATGAGCGTCATCGTTGATCTAACACAGCACAGTGAACAGAAAGGGAAACGGACACCGAGGACAAGCTATGGGAACGCACAGGGAGCTGGGCTGTGGGCCCCAAGCAGGACATGAGCACAGTCCCCCCAGGCCCAACAACAGCAATTCTGGGCCCCAGGGCAGAACAGTCAATGGGCCCCCACTGGTGCCCGCATGCACAAGCTGCGCTCACATGGACTCCGTCTGCCTGATATTTGGGCGGTGCTGCACCTGTGCTGGCTGGTGCCCAGTGAGCTGCCGGCTGCGCTGCTGGGGGCTCTCCCGGCACGGCCAGGGCTTCCACATGCCCACCCGCCTGCCTTCGCTCCTGCCGCTAGTACCACCCCACGCGCCATAGGTGCTGACTTTTGGTTGTGCCGGTGGGTGCCCCATCCTGGCTCCTCCTCCTTCCCCGAGGCCAAGCCCCCACTTCATCCCACTCCACCGCTTCCTGCCCCTGCTCTGCCCCCACCCCCAGGTCCCCTCCCCTGACAGCCTCCTCCTACCCACTGCTCACTCCTGTCTGCCCCCTCCTGCCTTAAGGGTGAGGTGTGTGGGTCTGGGGGGGCTCAGTCTGTCCCCAGAACTGACAGTTTTCAGCATATTTATACACTTCTTTCATACTCTAGTTATTGAATGTCTGTCTATCACTGGTATCACAGCAATGTCATTATTAAAATAGCAGTGAACTACAGCATTACATTACCATGAATTACAGTGTATTAAAATCATTACACTCAGCTACAAGCTGCCTTCACTGACACCCCTGTGTAAAGACACTGTGTTCACTCTGTGCCTCACCCCTGCTTAGCGCCTGGTTGGGAGCTGAGGGCCACTGATGGCTGTGGGAAGAAGGTGGATGGGAGACACAAGCAGTAGGGAGTTTTACCCTCTCTCCTTTCCTATCGCTCTCCCTGCCCCTTTCTCTCGCTCTTGTTTCTTTTCTAAGTCCTTGCTCCCCTTCCTGATGTTTCCCCTTCTTGCTTCCCACTCGTGTCCATTTTCTCATGTCTCTCTGCTCCCCATCTCCTGGGGGCTCTGTCTAGTGCCCGCTCCCACACACCCACTCAAAACAGCAGAGGAGGTTCCCCCTCCTCAGGTAGGAAGGGTGGCCTAGTGGTTCAAGCACAGGCCTGGGGATCAGGTGTGCTGGGTTTGATTCATAGAATCATAGAATCATAGAATTCAAGATCAGAAGGGACCATTATGATCATCTAGTCTGACCTCCTGCAAGATGCAGGCCACATAAGCTGATCCACCCACTCCTTAGCAAGCGACCCCTGCCCCATGCTTCGGAGGAAGGCGAAAAACCTCCAGGGCCATTGCCAATCTTCCCTGGAGGAAAATTCCTTCCCGACCCCAAATATGGCGGTCAGCTGAACCCCGAGCATGCGGGCAAGACTCTCCAGCCATACCCTCTGGAAAAGGTTATATCATGTCATTGACCCATTGTACTATTTACCAGTGTGGCACTCAATTGACCTATTGACTAAGCCCGTTGTCCTATCATACCATCTCCTCCATAAACTTATCTAGCTTAATCTTAAAGTCATGGAGGTCCTTCGCCCCCACTGTTTCCCTCGGTAGGCTGTTCCAGTATTGCACTCCCCTGATGGTTAGAAACCTTCGTCTAATTTCAAGCCTGAATTTCCTGACTGACAATTTATATCCGTTTGTCCTCGTATCCACATTAGCACTGAGCTGAAATAATTCCTCTCCTTCCCTGGTATTTATCCCTCTGATATATTTAAAGAGTGTAATCATATCTCCTCTTATCCTTCTTTTGGTTAAGGAAAACAAACCGAGCTCCTCAAGTCTCCTTTCATACGACAGGCCTTCCATTCCTCGGATCATTCTAGTGGCCCTTCTTTGATTCTCTGCTCTGCCACTGACTCCCCGCTTAGCCTTGGGAAAGTCACTTCACCTCTGTGTACCCTAGATCCCACCTGCCAAATGGGGCTAATGCTGACCCTGCCTCTGAGGCTGAATCCCTTCATGGCTGTGTGGTGAGGGGGGAACTGGAGATACCAAGGTGAGTAGTTTGGGCTGAATTTCTCCACAGCCGGAGAGTGAGAGCCAGCTCCGCACAGAGGGCATGGGAGAGAGAGGGACTCAGCTGTCAGGGCTTCAGCCCAACATCTTCTTGCCCCCCACCCCATCCTGTGTGGTTCCTGCCGGAGGCCAGGGCTTCTCCTACTCACCCTGCCCAACCTCCTGCCCAGCTACCACGGCCCAGGGCTTCTTCTCCCCACCCCTGGCCAGTGCGGCTCCTGCCAGGGTCCGGGGCTTTTCCTTCCCCTAATGTGCCACTGAACCCATCCAGCGCATGCGCCTAGGAGCTCTGCAGCCTGCTGGGGCGATTTCAAAGGGCCTGGGGCTCCCAGCTGCTGCCCCCACTACCAGGCACTGGCAGCTGCCACAACTGGAGGCCCCGATGTCAGACGGTGCGTTCCTGTTTGTGGGTTGCTAAGCACAGACACACACCTCTGTGCAGCCCAGATTTAGGCACCTATCCATGAGAGGGGTGTGACTTAGAACAACCTTTCCCCCCTTGTCGGCATCTCCCATTAGCTAACTTACAAGGCTCCCCACCTACTGAGGTGGCTTTAGTGAATCGCATTGTAAGGTGCCTGTGTCACCCTGGCATTGTCTAGGGAGTTTAGGCCCCTGACTCAGCTCTGAGGGTCACAGTGCTGCTGTCCCTGTGATTTTCTCACTGTCTAAAAATTACTCACTGTGATTCTCAGCATTGCAACACCTGAGTCCCTTCATGGATCACACCCTGTGCAAACAGTCACCTCTCCGCAGAGCACAGCTGAGCAATTCCTGATTGACATGGGTGTGCACAGGACAGAGACAGAGCACAGGCTGGAGAGTGACACATCACACAGTAAAATCCAAACTCTCTTCCCAGAGGCTCAATATTCCTTGCAGCTGGAACATTAAAGTGGAACAAACAAGAATTATTGTTTGTAATGTTTTATTTACAGTAAGTTGCTGGAAAGTAGCAAAGTAAAAGCAGCTAAGAAGGAGCTTTAATAACCGCAGCACGGCCAGGAGATCCCCAGCTACTGAGAACAGTTTTCTTTATGGCCCAAAAATTGCACCAATGGCCAGGAATTAATATAGGGAATTAATGAGTTACAGTCTTACTTTCAGTAACATGTAATAAATCTCCCCATGCCGCTCATGTTCCCTTTCCTTTCAAACTGTCCTTTTCTATTCCTTATTGTTCTAGCCTCACTTTTCATCCCTGTTTATTTCCCTGTGTCTGTCCTCCCTGTCACAGATCATCCCCCTCGTCTGCTTTCTTACTTCCCTGATCTTATCCCTTCCCCTCGTGCTGATCCCAGGCTGGGAGCCCCCAGTGAGATCTAAGGACACAGATCTGTACAAAACGCTCCCTGCTGCTGCTGCTTCTCCCCAACCCCCCAAACCCTGATTGATTCATTCTGTGTCCCTGCCACCCCCACCTCCGCCTGCCCCCAGCCTGGCTGTTAGTGCTGCCCCCTGCCCAGCCCCCACCTCTGCCCCTCAGGGCCCCTCCTGTAGCCCGGCCCCCAGGGGTCTTCCCCCTCCTCCCCCCATCCCTGAGGCTGCAGAGAGGGAGGGGGATGAGCTTCCAGGGGCCATAGAGATGAGGAGCCAGGGGCTGGGTAGATAGGAGTCCTCCAAGATCATAGAGACTGGGGTCCATGAGGCTAGAGAGGCTGATTTCCGGTTCCTGCCTTTGCTGCATGTCTCAGGGACACAGTCGGAGCTGGGATCCCCACCCCACCCAGAGCCAGGGTCGGATTCTCTCCCCAGGGACGGAGCCCGGCGGGAAAGTGAAGATCGGGGCCTCGTCACCAGCATCGATAAATGTCACCTGCCCCCGGTCACAGTCCAGACAAACCCGGATCCTGCTGGGGGCCCGGCTCAGGGGCAGGGGGGTCACAGGGGAGGTGAGAGCCTGGAACTGACCCCCCAACCACTCGACAGCCCAGAGATCCATCCCGTCCTCCCCACAGACTCTCTGGCCACCCCCACAGCCCAGAATCGCCCAGCCCCCACCTCCAGCTCCCAGCAATGTCTCCCCGAGGTGAATCCCTCACAGCCCAGCACACAGAACACAGTGTCAAATCTCTCAGGGTTGTTGGGCAGATCCTGCCGTGTGTCTCCCCATCTCACACTTTTCCGATCCTCAGACAGGATGAGGTTGGGATGAGCCGTGTCTGGATCCAGAGTCACATTCGCTGGAGAGCGAATCAGAGCGTTAGGGGCAGAGCTCATAAGAACATAAGAACATAAGAAAGGCCATACCGGGTCAGACCAAAGGTCCATCTAGCCCAGTATCTGTCTACCGACAGTGGCCAATGCCAGGTGCCCCTGAGGGAGTGAATCTAACAGGCAGTGATCAAGTGATCTCTCTCCTGCCATCCATCTCCATCCTCTGACGAACAGAGGCTAGGGACACCATTCTTACCCATCCTGGCTAATAGCCATTTATGGACTTAGCCACCATGAATTTATCCAGTCCCCTTTTAAACATTGTTATAGTCCTAGCCTTCACAACCTCCTCAGGTAAGGAGTTCCACAAGTTGACTGTGTGCTGCGTGAAGAAGAACTTCCTTTTATTTGTTTTAAACCTGCTGCCTATTAATTTCATTTGGTGACCCCTAGTTCTTGTATTATGGGAATAAGTAAATAACTTTTCCTTATCCACTTTCTCAACATCACTCATGATTTTATATACCTCTATCATGTCCCCCCTTAGTCTTCTCTTTTCCAAACTGAAGAGTCCTAGCCTCTTTAATCTTTCCTCATATGGGACCCTCTCTAAACCCCTAATCATTTTAGTTGCTCTTTTCTGAACCTTTTCTAGTGCTAGAATATCTTTTTTGAGGTGAGGAGACCACATCTGTACACAGTATTCGAGGTGTGGGCGTACCATGGATTTATATAAGGGCAATAATATATTCTCAGTCTTATTCTCTATCCCCTTTTTAATGATTCCTAACATCCTGTTTGCTTTTTTGACAAAAAAAGAGCTCAGCTCTGGGGGAGTCTGGAGCCATTTCTCACACTCCCCAGCAGCCCCATTCAGGCTGGGACAGTCCCGGATCCCAGGGAATTGCCTCTGTCCTGGACACCTGAGGGTACATCTAGACTACCCGCCATTATCGGCGGGTAGCGATTGATTGAGACGCGATATATCGATCCCCAAACGCGCTCCTGTTGATTCCAGAACTCCACCAGCATGAACGGCGGTAGCGGAGTTGACAGAGGGAGCCGCGGACGTCGATCCAGTGCCGTGAGGACGAGAGGTAAATTGATCTAAGATACTTGGACTTCAGCTACGTGGCGTATCTCAGATCGACCCCCCTCCCTACAGTGTAGACCAGATCTGAGACTGAGCAGAGATGTCACTGCAGCTCTTCAGTCTTTGTAACGGGTCCCACTTCATTAGTTTCTCATTTAGCACAGAGGCTTCAGCTCCCACATCCTGCTGCTGGTGTTGCCCCATTTCCAGCAGCACAGACACAGCCAGGAAGGCGTCAGAAGTTTTTATTGAGGGAGCAGAAGTGGCAGGCACCAGCTTTAAACCCCAGAGGGAAGCTCCCTCCCCTAATGCAGCCTCCACTCCCAGGCCAGGGAACAGAGAGGAAGGTGCAGCAATGGGGAACAGCCACTTAAGACCAGAGAGTAGGAGGTGGCACTGGGTGGGGTAGCACCATCTCCAGCCTAGAGCGAAAGGAGGAGCTGACAGTCTCACAGGAAGAGCATCTCCCCAATCCAGGAAGCAGGGAGCGGCTCCAATGGGAGAGCCCAGCCCTGCCCAGAGGAAAGGCAGGATGCACCGAGGTGAAGCAGAGGGATGTGGCAGGGAGCTTCGTTTACGTGTGACTCAGTTAAGAGTGTTTCTGTTCATCAGCGTGGGCATGAACTCAGCACTAAGGGTGGTGTCAGGACTGTTTTTGTGTCCCTGCCCACTCCGTGGCCCTGCCCTCTGGCCAGGCTGGGAGACTTGCCCACTATGGAGAGCCCCTGACACTCCACCTGCCCTGGACATGGGTCCATGGGCCTTTGGCAGCAGTCCCCAGCCCATGTCCCCACTCCCCGGGGTGCACCACCCTGGGCAGGTGGAGGATCCAGGTCTTCCCAGTGCAGTCCCTGGATGGCAGCCTGGTTCTGGCTTCTGGCCTGGCCAGGGCCTCAGGGAAGGAGGAGCAGGGGTGGGGCCATTGAGAGAGGCCAGCACCAGGGCGAGATTGGTGCTGTGGGCAGGGGCTGCACTACACAGAGAGGAGCTGCTCAGCTGCCCTGCCCTAAGCATAGATACTGCCTGCCATGCTCTACCCCTGCATGAGGCTTGCAGTGGCGGGGGGGGGGTGGCAACGTAGCCCTCTTCCCCCAAACTATGCCCATGCTGTGTTGGGGGGGGGGGAGAAGTGTCCTGGTCATCCCACCTTTAAAAGTGTGTGTGTGTTGGGGGGGAGACATGGGCCCCTGGATCTCTTTACCGTTTAATGTGTTATTTTTAGGGCTGTGTGTGTCATGGTCGCTGTCAGTTTGGTTGGTAACTTTAGCTACAATCTCATGAAGACGTTTTCTCTGGAATTTACTCATAATTTAAAGGCAATCTTCACCCGCAGACTCACCCTGTCTGTGTGCTCCAAATGATTCTCCCTTTTTTCTCTCCAGTTCAGACGGCAGAGGGTCTTGGGGGAGAAAGGAGAAGAGAGGTGAGATTTCAGACTTTCATATTCATAAGAGCATCCCCACTCTGAAACCTTTTTATAATTATGACAGAGAAACAGACAGAGAGGCCCAGAGACACACTCAGGTATTTAATATAAAAAGGTCTGAAATCTATTTTCCCCTCTCAATCAGGCATCTCTCAGCAATGGAGCCAGCAGCCTTGCAGCCTCACAACTATCCCAGGATACACAATCTGTAAGAGATTTACTTTTCCCTCCTCATCCCCTCCCTCCCTTCAGACTCCAGTTTGTTTGTTTCATTCACTTGCTGCCTTTTGTCGTAACCTAGACCCAGATCATACAAAGACTTTGGCATAACGGTAACTTTACCCACATAGGTCCCTTTGACACTAATGGGATGTTCAGAGCTTGTGAAACTCTGGCTCTAATTGTGAGCTGTTGGGTCTGTTTACTCAGCGCCTCTACAGAGAGCAGCACGATGGGACCTCGTCCTCCATAGGCAGAAATGGAAATAATAGTAAAATTATTTTATCAAGGTGGAAATTGAGGTGCGGGAGGATTGGCTCAAAGGAATGGAAATTGGGATGAGCCTCTGAGAAGAGAATAGTGCTGATCAATTGGCCAGAGGTTAGGGGTCAATTGCAGGAGTGGGTGGGTGGGTTCTGTGGCCTGCAGTGTGCAGTTGGTCAGACTGGATGATCATGATGGTCCCTTCTGGCCTTAAAGTCTTTGAGTCATTTCTTAATTTAACAGCATCATCTAAGTGTGAACCAATTGATCAGCACCATTCTCTTTTCAGAGGCTCATCCCAATTTCCATTCCTAGATCCCTTCTAGGTACCTTTGAACTTCCCCAGAATCCCCATTAGCACAATCGTTTTCTGGGAGAAACCACTGACTCGCTCTTCCAGTTCAGGAGAAATCTCCTCTGGCTGCTGGAACTTCCCCTTCTCACACCTGGAGGGAAACAATTTCACTTGATTATATTTTACTGTGTGACTCATTATAAGTTCTGGCTAGTGAGTCGCTGCTCTAATGGGCCTGGAGTTAGAATTCCTCGACTTCTCCCAGCCTCAGAGCAGATGCAGCACAACCCAGGGCCAGGCAACCTTCCCTTCAAAGGTCATTAATATTCTTCAGCTCTGGTGTGGAGAGATCAGCTCTGGGGACAAAAGACTAATTCAGTCTCCGTGGCCAATTCGCTCCTCGGCCTCCATGCTCTGAGGAACAGGAGGTTCCCAGGTGAAGTGCTGTAGAAATCTGCCTCTAGGAACTAGACTGAGACACCAACTTCCCCCTCCCCAGCTCATTCCACACAGGTCTCCAAACAGCCCTCAGATGGGGAAAGGCTCTTGATTGCTGCTGCCCTGGGATGAGTAGTGACCAGGGCCCCAGCAGTGACAAGCCCATATTCCATCCCCACAATCCTGAGGCAGCCAGTCCCCCAGGGATGTGACATCTCTACGAACTATCTGAGGTCAGTCTTTCCCACTGACTGGAGAATTCCAGAGTCTTCTGTACAAGAGTGAGCACCCCAGGATGGAGTTGATCAGAGAGATTTGTATCCAACATGTGATCTCCCCACACATTTTGCTGTAGAGCCCTGGGGAGATGCAGTGCTACCCTCATCATGAAGCTCTTTCCCAGCATTGTGGAGTGCGAGGGAGCCACATACCTGCTCAAGGTGGTTCTGACATCCTAGAGGAGAGAGAGACAAAAGAATTTCAGGTTTCAGAGTCGTCTCTGACACACACACACTCACGGGATTCCAGGGAAGGGATTTAAGAAGTATGGGGGAAGAGACCCTGCCCTGGCCCCAGAGCCATTGATTACCTGAGCTAATGGGTCTTTTCCATCTTTCGTCTCTCTGTGACTCTGCTAAGAATAATACTCACTCAGAGGTCAGCAATGCACATGCCGAGTTACACTGAGATCTCCTACTGCTGGACTCCAGTGCTTATGATTCAGCAGCCCACTCCTCCCTCTGTGGGGGTCTGGCATGTTTCTAATGATGAGTGCTGGTTTCCAATTGTCCCTGGGGGTGCTCAACCCCATGCCCCACCTCCACTCCAAACCTTTCCCCAATGCCACACCCCAACCCAACTCTTCCCACTCCCACTCAACCTCCACCCTGTCTCTTCCTCTCCTCCTCTTGTGAGCTGCCATAAATATAAAGGAAAGAGTAACATAAAATACCTTCTTGCAGCTGTACTGAATCGCTTTACCTCTAAGAGGTTAAGAAGCTCAGATAATCTGGTTGGCTCGTGACCAGAAGGACCGATAAGGAAAGAAGCTATCTCCATTTATCATTTATTATCAATTGAAATATTTTATTCATTGGTCTGTGTGTAGACAGCAAAAGCAACGTTTGCCAACATTTATGAATAAAAGCTCATTCTACTAAGCCTGGTGATAACAGAGCTTTTAGCCTGCGAGTTTATTAAGTTGGAATCAGTGTTTTCAAGACACAATTCTCGTTTACACTAACGCTGCTTTGGCTCAGTGGAAAGGAGCTGCAGCATCACCAACTTCATGATTTTATCATGAGTTTTACAATATTTGGTGTGTTTGATGAAGCCCCAGCTCCTGGAAGCATGTGAGGAGGTGAGACTCTCAGCTTTTGTTTTCTAAGCAAAGGAAGTATCTAGCTCTCTTTGTTGCAGAAAAAAACATAACAATTTCACCCCAGTGCAGTCAGGGCTCAAGCATAATTCAGGCCCAATACAAACTTGTAACTCAGGCCCCCTCCCACACGTGGTAATGGGGGTTGCAGCCTGGGCTGGGCCCCCAGGGTCTCCGGCCTTGGTAAAGTGTATCCTTCTCTCCACCCCCCTAATTTGGGGCCCCTGAGTGCAGTCTAAAGCTCTGAGAAACCAAAAGGCAAATAAAATAATACTAATATTTACTATTTATTATGATTAAATCTCATGATTTTGGAGGGCTGGCCTGATTTAAGATTTTTAAATGCCTGGGGTTGGCAGTGCTGTGCCAGTGAGAATTCAGACCATAAATCTCTCTCAGTTACCCAAGGGAATCCCCTAAATGAGTGTCATCGTTGATCTAAACCAGCACAGTGAACAGAAAGGGGAACGGACACCGAGGACAAGCTATGGGAACGCGCAGAGCTGGGCTGTGGGCCCCAAGCAGGACATGAGCACAGTCCCCCCAGGCCCAACAACAGCAATTCCAGGCCCCAGGGCAGAACAGTCAATGGGCCCCCACTGGTGCCCACATGCACAACCTGCGCCCAAGTGGACTCCGTGTGCCTGACATTTGGGCGGTGCTGCGCCTGCGCTGGCTGGTGCCCAGTGAGCTGTCAACTGCGCTGCTGGGGGCGCTCTCCCGGCACGGCCAGGGCTTCCACATGCCCACCCGCCTGCCTTCGCTCCTGCCACTAGTACCACTCCACGCGCCAGAGGTGCTGACTTTTGGTTGTGCCGGTGGGTGCCCCATCCTGGCTCCTCCCCCTTCCCCAAGGCCAAGCCCCCACTTCACCCCACTCCACCGCTTCCTGCCCCTGCTCTGCCCCCTCCCCCAGGTCCCCTCCCCTGACAGCCTCCTTCTACCCACTGCTCACTCCTTTCTGCCCCCTCCTGCCTTAAGGGTGAGGTGTGTGTGTCTGGGGGGGCTCAGTCTGTCCCCAAAGCTCACAATTTTCAGCATATTTATACACTTCTTTCATACTCTAGTTATTGAATGTGTGTCTATCACTGGTATCACGCAATGTCATTATTAAAATAGCAGTGAACTACAGCATTACATTACCATGAATTACAGTGTATTAAAATCATTACACTCAGCTACAAGCTGCCTCCACTGACACCCCTGTGTAAAGACACTGTGTTCACTCTGTGCCTCACCCCGGCTTAGTGCCTGATTGGGAGCTGAGGGCCACTGATGGCTGTGGGAAGAAGGTGGATGGGAGACACAAGCAGTGGGGAGTTTTCCCTCTCTCATTTCCTATCGCTCTCCCTGCCCCTTTCCCTTGCTTTTGTTTCTTTTCTAAGTCCTTGCTCCCCTTCTTGATGTTTCCCCCTTCTTGCTTCCCACCCATGCAGGGGCGGCATCTTATATGGGCTCGACGTGCTTAATCACCAGGAATATTCAAGGCTGAGGGCTCTGCTCCACCAATATTTGGAGCTGGGTTTCTCCCCTGTCCCCACCTCTGGGCTTCCCTGCCTGAAAGAAAACAACCAGTGCCTCTCTCCCTTGTTTGTGCTGCTTCTGCCTAAGGCTATAGAGATCAGTGGCCGGCAGCCTCTTGGAGCGGTGGGTGGGGGGGAGAGGGAGAGAGAAGGAGGAAGGAGGCACACTGGTGCTTGGGAGCTCTCTCCCCCACCCCGGCACCCAAGGGCAGCAGCAAGGGTGGGGAGGCCACCCATGATGGCAACCCCCCACCCTGGTGTGATGAACTGGGAATGTTCTTAATGTTTTCTCTGAATACTGTGTTGGTGCCTCAGTGTCCCCTATGCAGTTCTTAAGTATCCAGGTGGTGGAATAAGGGTGTGTGATTGCTACAGAGCAAAGGTGCCAGCTGAAGGTGTTGGCGACAAAGAGGTCAGGTGACCTCCTGGCCCGGGGAAAGAAACTGAACAGAGAGGAGGGGCTGGAGGGGGTTTGGGAGTCTGGAGCTGGCTGGGGACGAGGAGTGAAGTGCAGACAGGGCGGGTCTGGCTCACTGCGCCCAGAATGGACCCTGTACCTACAAGCTCTGTGTTAGACCGTGTTCCTGTCATCGAATAAACCTCTGTTTGACTGGCTGACTGGCTGGCTGGCTGAGAGTCACGTCTGACTGCAAAGTGGGGGTGCAGGACCCTTTGGCTTCCCCAGGACCCCACCAGGGCGGGCTCGCTGGGGGAAGCGCACAGAGGGGCAGAGGATGCTGAAGGCTCCAAGGAGAGACCCAGGAGGTGAAGACGTGTGAGCTTCTTGCCCTGAAAAAGTCTGCTCCGAGGGAGAGGAGGCTCCCCAGAGTCCTGCCTGGCTTGGTGGGGAGCAGTTCCAGAGCATTACCTGGGGACTCCATGACACCCGGTACCCACCATAGGGGAAGCGAGTGGGCTTTCTGGACCTAAGAGAGTCCCTAGGAGCATGTGCCTTGACTGTGGTGCAGAGTGAGTGTGCTGCGGAGCGGGGAGAGGAGGGGTCCCTCCCCTGGAGCTTGCTGCTGCTGGTAACGGGGTGGGGGGGAGTCCTCTCTGGCCCTAGCCTTGGGGCAGCCTGTCTGCATCCCAAGTTCCTTATCCCCAGCCCTGCCTCACCCCAGAGCCTGCACCCCCCAGCACCCCAACCCTGAGCACCCTCCTGCACTGTGAACCCCTCATCACCAGCCCCACCCCAGAGCCCTCACCTGAGGGGAAAAACATGCAACTTAAACTTGGTGGTCAGTTTGGAGTATCGTTGTGTTTAGCACAATACTTGATTATTTTACACCCCTTTAAAGTATATAGTCATATACAGGTGTTACAAATTGGGAATGTTCTTAATGGTTTCTCTGAATACTGTGTTGGTGCCTCAGTTTCCCCTATGCATTTCTCAAGGATCTAGATGGTGGGATAAGGGGCTGTGATTGTTGTAGAGCCCTAGAGTGCCAGTGTGATGCCATCTGCACAGAGAATGGCCGAAACCCTTTCTCCGGGCAACTGATGGCCTGGGCCGCACTCCTGCAAGCTGCCAACTGAAGGTGTTGGAGAACAAAGAGATCAGGTGGCCTCCTAATGCCTGGAAAAGAGACAAAGGCCAGAGGAGGGGAGTGTCGGTGCCTGTGCGGACTTCCGGGAAGCACATGGTGTGGAAGGGGATGCTGGGATGCTTTGGAACCACTCCTTCAAAGCCAGTCAGGACTCTGGGGGAGCCTCCTCTCTCTGAGCAGACTGTCTCCAGGGCAAGGAGCTTACACCTTCCTGGGTCTGACCTCGGAGCATTCAGCCCTTTCACACCGTGCGCTTTCCGCAGTGAGTCTGCCCAGGCAGGTCCTGGGCAACCAGAGGTCCCTGCACCCCAACTCTGCAGTCAGACGTGACTCTCAGCCAGCCGGTGAAACAGAAGGTTTATTAGACGACAGGATCACAGTCTAAAACAGAGCTTGTAGGTACAGAAAACAGGACCCCTCAGTCAGGTCCATCTTGGAGGGTGGGGAGCCCAGACCCAAGTTCTGGGTCTCTCCCCATTTCCCCAGCCAGCTCCAAACTGACACTCCCTCCTCTAGCCTTTGTCTCTCTTCTGGGAAAGGAGGCCACCTGATCTCTTTGTCCCCAACACCTTCAGTTGGTACCTTGCAGGGGAAACTGAGGCACCCACACAGGATTCAGAGAAAACATTAAGAACATTCCCACTTTGTCACAACAGGTGCAACAAAATATAATACCGTATATTGAAGCAGGCAAGTGCTGCTCCTGACTTTCCACTTTTAATTGACCCTTGTAATCTTGTGGTGACGACACATTGTAGCTTCATTTTATATCGGCTTACAGGGCGAGAGCTGGGGGACCACCATTTTGGGCACCACCAAAAATTATACAAACCTGCCGCCTATGCACTGTCGAAGAAAAACTCAGTTCTCACTTTTTGTTTGGATGCAGCAAAATCAAATACTTTATTATTTCTCCAGTAATTACCATGGAGGGAGAGAGTGCCATAGGACACAGGGTCCTGGACAGGTCTCTCAACTGGTAAACAATCACAGCAAGCCTTTATACCTTTTACAGACAATTTCTAGCAATAATACAGACAGTAAAAAACAACAAATACATTTTGTTTATACATAAGCTTTCCTGCTATCTCACTAGAAAAACAAGACTGCAAGACTGCACATTGCAAGGTCGTAATAACTTTCACACAATTCACTCTGTCTTACATTATCTTGCTTCCTCACGTCACCAGGGTCACAGTTAACCTAACTCATGCTAACTAACATTCATTAAGATCTCTTCAAAACCTTGTTAATTATTTACTGGCTTCCACACTCCCCCCTTTTGTACTTCTAGTACAACAAACATTTCAAATCCCAATTTGCATCAAACCATGGATATCAGATTCTACAGCAAATATGTCAATCTTAGGGTTTTCATGGGATGTAATGACAATGCATGATCAGCACGAACATGAAAGGTATTGCTATTCTTACGTTATTTACAACAACAACAACAACAATATAATCCTAAATTAACTAACAACACTACAAATAATAACAATCCTATAGGAATAATATAATGGGGCTGTTGTACAATCGTGAACACAAAGCACAAAACATCATACCTAGTACATAAAGTAAACACTCTATAAGCTGTATGAAAGGCATTCCTTCCAGCTTGATATACATTCTAAAACATGGGAATTTGCCCTTGCAATTCAGAGATTCTTCGAACCTTTGGTAACAATGAAAGCAAATTTTGAAACCAATCAGGTACTATTCTAGTCCAATTAAAATATACCTGAAATCTAAGAGCTACATGTAACATTCTATCTGCAGGCCAGGAAATGATAGGATTGCCTGCAGCAGTGGTAAGATCAATATGTATATCTTGTAAAGTGGTGTCATTAACGCACACACAGCTATCATTAGCTTGAAAAAAGTGGGTGTCCCGTCAGGGTAGTTCCTTGACCTCCACCCTCTCAACAAATATTGTCATAAACAGTGACAACTTCCCCTAGCTTCAGTTTATAGATACACTGAGCTGTGGTGGTTCTAACGGCCAAAATGTCCATTGACTCTCTATTCATATCCAAAATGTCAGGTGTCATTCCAGGGGTACTGTCTAGAAATCAGTTGGAGATACCAGGTGGTCTAATTTCCCCAGATGTCTCGGTAAACAATCACAGTCCCACAGGCATCCTCCCCATGGACCCAGCAGGATTCGGTATGTGGGAGCCCACACCCACCCTAACCGGTCCATATGCTTGGAAGGAGCACTGTGAATGTCCACACTTCCATCCAGAAAGTGTCCAAGTATGTCTTCATGACCACAGATCAGATGGTACTCCTGACGTCTGTAAGGGCAGTGGGCCAAGTTTAGTCCAGATCCCACTGCAATGCCTTCCCAGCCTCAGTAATATTCAATACCATCTCTGTCAGTAACTTCTGGGTCATAGAACTAAGGGTGGAAATTACATGTAACTCAGCAACTCCAGCCTGTACTGAAGATAGCTGAGCTTCAAAAATAAGACTAGTGGCCTTTTCTAGTTGCCCCAATTTCTTATCATGTTCTTGGCCTGGAAGAATAGTCCAAATGGCTACTACACTATTGGCCAGATGAAATAACCCAGCCCACAGGGATCTGGTCAATTCCCTTTTTGTCCAGAGGAAATAACCCAGGCCTTTTTGTTGTGCTAATCTAATGGTAGCCCCTTGTGAGCAATCTGGGTATGTAGAAAACTGGATAAGGGCAATGTCAGGTAAAATCCAATTAGGGAGGGCAATACATACTGAAGGATTTATCCAGAACACAGGGCGCAGCCTGTAGAATAAACCCCAAAATCCAATTAATACCACAGTCCCAAGCATGGGTCCCACAAAGTTCTTCCTGCCAGTATGTAATTCTTTGTTTCTTCACCAGGGTCAGTTCTCAGTGTCCTTTTCAGTCAGGAATTCCTGGACTTTGGCAATGTCAGTGGAGTGAGTGTGTCTTCTTCTTTCCCAAAACAATCGAGGTTTAGCATCCTACAGGGGAGAGGTTTCCAGCACATATCACCCTGTAATAGCTGTGCTCTTTTCTAGAAAAGTCTAAAGGCACAGTTGGTCTGTCAGTGGTCAAGGGAGCTTTTTCCCTGCTGTCCAGAAGTACAGTAGAACTAGAAGAAAGAATAGGCTAATCATCAATAGGAAAATTCTTCTGATGTGGAGGGGTCTTTTTTTTTTTTTTTTTTGCAGTGAGAATCCTGGGTCCAAGCAGTCAGTTTGTGGCACTTCACAGCGGTGTCGGTAGTCAGCAGGACTGGGAAAGGGCCTTTCCAGCATGGAGCCAAGGCAGTCTTTCGCTGATGGATCTTTATGTAGACCCAGGCTCCTGGTTCCAACGAGTGGCAAGGTTGCACAGGATCCATTGGTAGTGCTTCCATCACCTGTGTATAAAAAGACTTAACACATTTCATTAGTGCCTGACAATATTTAAGCATTATGTTATCCAGCAAATGAATGTCCATCTGAGCTGGGGTTAGCGGGGGTGCAGTTGGTAGTCAGCATTGGATGTCCTGTCAAATTTCATGAGGGCTGAGTCCAGTCGTTCGATTGGGAATGGTTCTCATACACCTCAGTGCCAAAAGAAGGGCATCCGGCCACCTTAAGTTCGTTTCAGCACAAATCTGGGCCAGTTTATTCTGTAAAATCCCGTTCTGGCGTTCCACTGTCCCAACTGTGGGTGGTGAGGGCAGTGAGTTGCACATAACTCCTTCACAATCGGTCCAGTAAAAATGAATTCCACGATCACTGTTGATACCCACAGGGATGGCAAAACGTGGCACAAAATCTTTAAGCAAAATGTCACAACAGTCCTGACACCTGCTTTCCTGCAGGGAAAAGCTTTAACCCAATTGGTAAATACATCAACTAAAACAAATACATATCCATAACCACAACATGTAGACATCGAAATAAAATCAATCTGAATATTTACAAAAGGTCCCCAAGGAGGAGAGTGGGCTGGCCGCTGCACACCAATCTCGTGTAACTGCAGCAAACATTTCCCCCCCCCCCTTTCCCTTGGTAGGCAGCCAAGCGGTGTCCTTGACTGGGGCCAGCGCATGTTAGCCATTCTCTACTTGGCTTTTTTTTTTTTTCTTCATTTAACCTACAAAGGAAACTTTTACTCTTCAATTATACACCTTTTTCATACCATGAACACATAAACAGTACTGTTATACAGTACAGAAGTATTATCATTCAATGTATGCCACATATACCCTTTCACTAAAATAACCTTATTACAGAACTTTGGAAGAACAAGCCAGGACAAGCACACCCACTTTGAGAAGTTCACTTAATATAACTTCTAGTCCAATAGCTATCCACCATCCCCAGCCCTCTGGCTAAAGTCTGAGGTAGCCAGAAGGATCCCTCGTACAATATGGGGAGTGGGTTAACTTTTCATGTCCTTGCTTCCAAAGACTGTCAGTATGCAAATTTTAACAACAATTCTCAATTAAAAGATTTGGCCAATGTAGTTTCTTTCCCTTACTGAAGAAAATGTATTAGACTTTAGTATATCACATTTTTCTGATATAACTAAACACTTTGTACTCTAAGTTGAACAAAACAAGTATCTGCATTGCAATGCAACATTGTCGCTTGATGTCAAATCAGACCATCTCATGAAAATATTAAACACAACAATTCTTAGGCAAAACACCACAAAACAGAACATAGAACACACAACATAATTGTGACTGCCAGTAAATCATAGTATGTTGAATGCTGTGTAGCTGGCATTAATGTTCTTTGATTATCTGAAAGACAAAAACAGAGGTCCACCCCTTCGGGGCAGTTAAATACTTAAAATATACAAATACTCTTGTTGATTCTGGGCAAAACAGAGGAATTACCCCATATTTTCTCGTATGTGCTTCTTAGACAGCCCTGGTTCAGCGGCCTCTACCTTATCAGTTAGTTAATTTGCATTAACACAGATGCTCTCCGGCTTGCTTTTTATTTCTTTTAACTCCTGCTTTTAAACACTGAAAGAAAACATCACCACTTATAGTGCCTGTAGGGCCTAATACAATGTCATTACATAGCACTGTATACATTCTTCAACTGATTTAACAAAATTGTTCATAGCCAAATGAGTGCAATCTAATAATTTCTTTGCCTGAATTCATTCACAAACATGTCAAAGACACCAAAAAACTGTTCTCTTCAGCTTTTTCACAAAGTTCAAGTGCTGTTCCCCCCAGCAAACACAGAGTCAATTTTTCATTTTCCCTTAAAAATCAATTGCTTTCTCCTTCCAACAGCCACTTTACCAATGCAAATCACCATTCCAAATATCCTTCTGAGTATTTGAAATCCTCATGCTTATATTCACTTACTCCTTCTTTCCACTACACCCTCAAAAGTTTCCAAATCTCTCTGTCTGTTGCCCTCCCGCTTGGGCCCGATCCTTTTTTCCTCACTGAATCGTCCCGTCCATGGACACTAGCTTGTTCCACAACCAGTTCTTAGCTAGGAGGGTGGGCTACTCAACTAGCCCCCACCCTTCTGGTCTTGTCCCCAAAACATTTCTACTCACAAGACTACCTGAGTGCTTCCTAGTAAGGCTTGCCACCTGGGCAAAAATACATGGCCATTCACTTAACACATAATCCAAACCCCTTTGGGGGTCTACCCAGAGACCCACCCATTTGTCTGCTGACACTTAAACAGAAAAGAAAATTACACAAAAAACAAAGAAAATTACAGTCTAAGCCAAATTTTTCTACTTCTATTATATTGTCCGCTACGGGGGGGGGGCGGGACTGTAAAATTTCAGGACAACCTCAGAGCTTCATCGCACACATGGCTTCCACCCTGAGGAATTACGAACGAGAAGTTCAGTTCCGCTCACACACCTAACGCCCAAATGAACAGAGCAGAAAAACATCAGTAACCGGTTAAACAAAACAGAGCCAAAGCTAAATAGTGCACCAAAACCAAATAGTGTTTCCTTATTCTATTAGAGCTCACCTATAATCATGCTATTCTTAACACAAAACACCAACAGTACCAAACAAAGCAAACATAAACTAACAAGGGTAAAACAGATAGATGGTGTAAATTCTGCAATTGCTCACCAAACTGTGACAAATTCCTATTACTAATTTATCCCTCATGTCAGGTGATCAAACTGACAGAGCATATAATCAAATTTTAAAGCTTCATTGAAATAATAAAACAACAATGGAGAGTGTTGGGAATGCTCCCACATCACTCGGGAAAAATATGAATGCCCCAAGCCTTAAGCCACTTTAATACTTACACATATCCAGACTGGCATGTCTGTGTATAATGTTCAGAGAAGGGAAATAGGTGGACGGGAGATTATCCTGTATACAGCTTGTCCAGCATTTCCAACATGCTGCCACTCTTGGGATGGCTGTTCTTTTACACCCTGGAATCTCCTGCGGCGTCTCTTTCAGAGATTCCAGTTCAGGTCAGCTGCCTGTCCGGCTTCAGGGTTGCAAAAACTGTTGGATCTCACTGAACCGTTAAGCTTTGCAAATGCAATCTCAGTTTTGTAACTTATACTGCTTTTTTGGTTTGCCTTTTTTTTTTATTTTCCACAACCAGCTGGGGCTGAAGCAGTTTTACTTAGCACTTAGCATAGTCCACACTAATTCATGACCTTGAAGACAAAACAACTTCTCCGTTATCTCAGGGCTAAGCCGAATTTCAAATTAACCCGTTCCTAGACAAATTGCTCACACTGTAACAGAGGTTTTTCTTTGTGATTAAAGCTCCACTGAGATATATGATCTTATCTAGATTGAAGGTACCTTCTAATGGGCATTGTTTAAATGAATTTTCACGCGTATACAGATTCCAATCATTTAAATACCTGCAGGTTTTAGGACCATAATGTACGTACATGTAATATGCTGGGGTACCCTTAGGGGGTAAGGTGGAATATTTAGACAGTCCCTTACCCATTTTCCACTCACACAGGAGAGACTCACAAGGAAAGGGGAGGGAAGATGGGTTCACACACTCCTAGACCCAGGCAGCTTCCTCGCCGGACTATGCCAGGCTGAGTCAGCCCACCGTGGGTCGGATCTCCTAAAGATCCACTAGTTACTGGGCTAGCCCGGTAACAGCCACTCACACTGGTGTACACACACACACACCAAGGCCTCTTTTTCTTCCTTTTTCTTTTTCTTTCTTTTTTTTTTTTTAACCCTTTTTCAACCTTTTTATCTTTTTTTTTTTTTTTTTTTTTTAAACCATGATGCATCTTTACCTGGTCCGGACCAATACCATGAGGCGGTATGACAACCCCTCTTGAGGCGGTAAAAACCCCTCAGCACCGGTGCATTCTAATGCATTTACCTATGCATTACCTTATGCATTACCTTATGCATTTCCTTGGCCAACTCAGCAGTTCCCAGTACTGCAATAAACTAACCTTCTTGGGGCCTCTCCCCAATACCACTTTGCATCTGATCCTGCTGCACAGTCAATAAGTTCAGATGGCGTGAGCCCAACAGAGAGACAGACGTCCTCACGGAAAGTCCTCCTCCGATACCCCAATAGAGATTTCAAAAGGTCTCATACCTCTCATGTGGCGCCATGGGGTTCGAAGGGGAATGATCCGTAGTAGTTGTCTGTGGGTCCGTGGGCGTTGCCATCCCGGACGAGCCCCCAAATTGTCGAAGAAAAACTCAGTTCTCACTTTTTGTTTGGATGCAGCAAAATCAAATACTTTATTATTTCTCCAGTAATTACCATGGAGGGAGAGAGTGCCATAGGACACAGGGTCCTGGACAGGTCTCTCAACTGGTAAACAATCACAGCAAGCCTTTATACCTTTTACAGACAATTTCTAGCAATAATACAGACAGTAAAAAACAACAAATACATTTTGTTTATACATAAGCTTTCCTGCTATCTCACTAGAAAAACAAGACTGCAAGACTGCACATTGCAAGGTCGTAATAACTTTCACACAATTCACTCTGTCTTACATTATCTTGCTTCCTCACGTCACCAGGGTCACAGTTAACCTAACTCATGCTAACTAACATTCATTAAGATCTCTTCAAAACCTTGTTAATTATTTACTGGCTTCCACAATTATGTTGTGTGTTCTATGTTCTGTTTTGTGGTGTTTTGCCTAAGAATTGTTGTGTTTAATATTTTCATGAGATGGTCTGATTTGACATCAAGCGACAATGTTGCATTGCAATGCAGATACTTGTTTTGTTCAACTTAGAGTACAAAGTGTTTAGTTATATCAGAAAAATGTGATATACTAAAGTCTAATACATTTTCTTCAGTAAGGGAAAGAAACTACATTGGCCAAATCTTTTAATTGAGAATTGTTGTTAAAATTTGCATACTGACAGTCTTTGGAAGCAAGGACATGAAAAGTTAACCCACTCCCCATATTGTACGAGGGATCCTTCTGGCTACCTCAGACTTTAGTGCTCATGTCCATTTTCTCATGTCTCTCTGCTCCCCATCTCCTGGGGGCTCTGTCTAGTGCCCGCTCCCACCCACCCACTCAAAACAGCAGAGGAGGTTCCCCCTCCTCACGTAGGAAGGGTGGCCTAGTGGCTCAAGCACAGGCCTGAGGCTCAGGTGTGCTGGGTTTGGTTCTCTACTCTGCCACTGACTCCCTGCTTAGCCTTGGGAAAGTCACTTCACCTCTGTGTACCCTAGATCCAACCTGCCACGTGGGGCTAATGCTGACCCTGCCTCCGAGGCTGAATCCCTTCATGGCTGTGTGGTGAGGGGGGAGCTGGAGATACCAAGGTGATTAGTTTGGGCTGAATTTCTCCACAGCCGGAGAGTGAGAGCCAGCTCCACACCGAGGGCATGGGAGAGAGAGGGACTCAGCTGTCAGAGCTTCTGCCCCCCACCCCACCCTGCATGGTTCCTGCTGGAGTCCAGGGCTTCTCCTACTCACTCTGCACAACCCCCCACCCAACTACCACGGTCCAGGGCTTCTTCCCCCCACCCCTGCTCAGTGCGGCTCCTGCCAAGGTCCAGTGCTTTTCCTTCCCCTAATGTGCCACTGCACTAGGAGCCCTGCAGCCTGCTGGGGCGATTTCAAAGGGCCTGGGGCTCCCAGCTGCTGCCACCATCACTACCAGGCATTGGCAGCTGCTGCAACTGGAGGCCCCAGACATCAGACGGTGGGTTCCTGTTTGTGGGTTGCTAAGCAGAGAGACACACCCCTCTGCAGCCCAGATATAGGCACCTAACTGTGAGAGGGGTGTGACTTAGGACACCCCTTCCCCCCTTGTCAGCATCTCCCATTGGCTAACTTACATGGCTGCCCGCCTACTGAGGTGGCTTTTGTGAATCGCATTGTAAGGTGCCTGTGTTGCCCATGGATTGTCTAGGGAGTTTAGACCACTGACTCAGCTCTGAGGGTCACAGTGCTGCTGTCCCTGTGATTTTCTCACTGCCTAAAAATTACTCACTGTGATTCTCAGCATTGCAACACCTGAGTCCCTTCATGGATTGCACCCTGTGCAGTCACCTCTCTGCAGAGCACAGCTGAGCAATTCCTGATTGACATGGGTGTGCACAGGATAGAGGCAGAGCACAGGCTGGTTAGTGACACATCACACAGTAAAATCCAAACTCTCTTCCCAGAGGCACAATATTCCTTGCAGCTGGGACATTAAAGTGGAACAAACAAGAATTATTGTTTGTAATGTTTTATTTACAGTAAGTTGCTGGAAAGTAGCAAAGTAAAAGGAGCTAAGAAGGAGCTTTAATAACCACAGCATGGCCAGGAGATCCCCAGCTACTGAGAACAGTTTTCTTTATGGAACTAAGATTGCACCAATGGCCAGGAATTAATATAGGGAATTAATGAGTTACAGTCTCACTTTCAGTAACATGTAATAAATCTCCCCGTCCCGCTCATGTTCCCTTTCCTTCCATACTGTCCTTTTCTATTCATCATTGTTCTAGCCTCACTTCCCACCCCTGTTTATTTCCCTGTGTCTCTCCTCCCTGTCACAGATCATCCCCCTCAGCTGCTCTCTTCTTTCCCTGATCTTATCCCTTCCCCCCTCGTGCTGATCCCCGCCTGGGAGCCCCCAATGAGAGCTAAGGACACAGATCTGTACAAAACGCTCCCTGCAGCTGCTGCTTCTCCCCAACCCTGATTGATCAATTCTGTGTCCCTGCCACGCCCACCTCCGCCTGCCCCCTGCCAGGCTGTTAGTGCCACCCCCTGCCCAGCCCCCACCTCTGCCCCTCTGCCCCTCCTGCAGCCCCAGGGGTTCTTCCCCCTCCTCCCCTCATCCCTGAGGCTGCAGAGAGGGCGGGGGAGGTGCTTCCAGGGGCCATAGAGATGAGGAGCCAGAGGCTGGGTAGACGGGAGTCCTCCACAATCATAGAGACTGGGATCCATGAGGCTAGAGAGGCTGATTTCCGGTTCCTGCCTCTGGTGCATGTCTCAGGGACACAGTCTGAGCTGGGATCCTGGCCCCACAAAGAACCAGGGTCGGATTCTCCCCCCAGGGACGGAGCCCGGCGGGAAAGTGAAGATTGGGGCCTCGTCACCAGCATCGATAAATGTCACCTGCCCCCGGTCACAGTCCAGACAAACCCGGATCCTGCTGGGGGCCTGGCTCAGGGGCAGGGGGGTCTCAGGGGAGGTGAGAGCCCAGAACTGATCCCCCAACCACCCCACAGCCCAGATCCCCCCGTCAGGGCTACAGCTGATCTTTCCCTTCCTCCCCACAGACTCTCTGGCCACCCCCACAGCACAGCCTCCCTCACTCCCCACCTCCACCTCCCAGCAATGTCTCCCTGAGGTGAATCCCTCACAGCCCAGCACACAGGGCCAAGTGTCAAATCTCTCAGGGTTGTTGGGAAGATCCTGCCGCGTGTCTACCCGTCTCACACTTTTCCGATCCTCAGACAGGACGAGGTTGGGATGAGCCGTGTCTGGATCCAGAGTCACATTAACTGGAGAGAGAATCAGAGCGTTAGGGGCAGAGCTCAGCCCTGGGGAGTCTGGGGCCATTTCTCACGCTCCCCAGCAGCTCCATTCAGGCTGGGACAGTCCCGGATCCCAGGGAACTGCCTCTGTCCTGGACACCTGAGAGTACGTCTAGACTACCCGCAGTATCGGTGGGTAGTAATCGATTGAGATGCGATATATCAATCCCCGAAAGTGCTCCTGTTGACTCTGGAACTCCACCAGCACGAACTGCGGTAGCGCAGTCGACAGGGGGACCCGTGGACGTCGATCCCACGCCATGATGACGAGAGGTAAATTGATCTAAGATACTTCGACTTCAGCTATGCTATTCACGTAGCTGAAGTTGCGTATCTGAGATCGACCCCCCACCCCCACCCAGTGTAGACCAGCCCTGAGACTGAGCAGAGATGTCACTGCAGCTCCTCAGTCTTTGTAACGGGTCCCACTTCATTAGTTTCTCATTTATCACAGAGGCTTCAGCTCCCACATCCCGCTGCTGGTGTTGCCCCATTCCCAGCAGCACAGACTCAGCCAGGAAGGTGTCAGAAGTTTTTATTGAGGGAGCAGAAGTGGCAGGTACCAGCTTTATGCCCCAGAGGGAAGCTCCCTCCCCTAATGCAGCCTCCACTCCCAGGCCAGGGAACAGAGAGGAAGGTGCAGCAATGGGGAACAGCCACTTAAGACCAGAGAGTAGGAGGTGGCACTGGGTGGGGTAGCACCATCTCCAGCCTAGAGAGAAAGGAGGAGCTGACAGTCTCACAGGAAGAGCATCTCCCCAGTCCAGGAAGCAGGGAGCGGCTCCAATGGGAGAGCCCAGCCCTGCCCAGAGGAAAGGCAGGATGTTGGAGAAGAGCGATGGGGGACCCCCTGCACCGGGGTGAAGCAGAGGGATGTGGCAGGGAGCTCTGTTTGCGTGTGACTCAGTTAAGAGTGTTTCTGTTCATCAGAATGGGGATGAACTCAGCACTAAGGGTGGTGTCAGGACTCTTTTTGTGTCCCTGCCCCCTCCGTGGCCCTGACTGAGGCCCCCTGGCCAGGCTGGGAGACTTGCCCGCTATAGAGAGCCCCTGACACTCCACCTGCCCTGGACATGGGTCCATGGGCCTTTGGCAGCAGTCCCCAGCCCATGTCCCCACTCCCCGGGGTGCACCACCCTGGGCAGGTGGAGGATCCAGGGCTCCCCAGTGCAGTCCCTGGATGGCAGCCTGGTTCTGGCTTCTGGCCTGGCCAGGGCCTGAGGGAAAGAGGAGCAGGGGTGGGGCCATTGAGAGAAGCCAGCACCAGGGAGAGATTGGTGCTGCGGGCAGGGGCTGCACTACACAGAGAGGAACTGCTCAGCTGGCCTGCCCTAAGCACAGACACTGCCTGCCATGCTCCACCCCTGCCAAGGCTTGCAGTGTGTGTGGGGGGGAGCAACGTGGCCCTCTTCCCCCAAAATATGCCCATGCTGAAAAGTGTCCTGGTCATCCCACCTTTAAAAGTGTGTGGGGGGGTGGGTGGGGGACGGGACATGGGCCCCTGGATCTCCTGACCGTTTAATGTGTTATTTTTAGGGCTGTGTGTGTCATGGTCGCTGTCAGTTTGGTTGGTAACTTCAGCTACAATCTCATGAAGATGTTTTCTCTGGAATATTCTCATAATTTAAAGGCAATCTTCACCTGCAGACTCACCCTGTCCGTGGGCTCCAAATGATCCTCCCCTTTTTCTCTCCAGTTGAGATGGCAGAGTGTCTTGGGGGAGAAAGGAGAAGAGAGGTGAGATTTCAGACTTTCATATTCATAAGAGCATCCCCACTCTGAAACTGTTTTATAATTATGACAGAGAAACAGACAGAGAGGCCCAGAGACACACTCAAGTATTTAATATAAAAAGGTCTGAAATCTATTTCCCCTCTCAATCAGGCTTCTCTCAGCCATGGAGCCAGCATCCTTGCAGCCTTACAACTATCCCAGGACACACAATCTGTAAGAGATTTACTTTTCCCTCCTCATCCCCTCCCACCCTTCAGACTCCAGTTGGTTTGTCTCATTCACTTACTGCCTTTTGTCGTAACCTAGACCCAGAGCCTGCAAAGACTTTGGCATAAAAGTAACTTTACCCACTTGGGTCCCTTTGACACTGATGGGATGTGGAGAGTTTCCTAAATACTGGCTCTAACTTTGAGCTGTTGGGTCTGTTTACTCAGCACCTCTACAGAGAGCAGCATGACGGGGCCTCGTCCTCCATAGGCAGAAATGGAAATAATAGTAAAATTATTTTATCAAGGTGGAAATTGAGGTGGGGGAGGATTGGCTCAAAGGGTCCGATTCCCCCCTGTACCGGGAAAAGGAGAGAGGGGAGGGGCCATTTGTGACTCTGCTGTTCAGTGGCTGCAGGGGCCGGTGCAGACCTTGGCAAAGGCTGAGGAAGTTCTGAAGCCAGCCAGAGCTACATCCCTGTGACAATGGCCCCCGTGTCTCTTGCCCAGCGTGCAGAGTGTCAGAGGCCCAGCTTTACACTGCCCACCTCCCTTTGTGCCTCGTCCACCCCCCTCCCTCTTCCACCCGCCCTCACCACCCCCATTCCCAGCCCTCTCAGGAACACGCCTTGTGCCTGCAGCTGCTGTGCAGGAGACACAAGAGGCCCCTGTGCTGGAGGGATCCCTGATCATGGGGGAGGGGCTTTCTCCTTCCCTCCAGCCCATTTGGCCCAAACTAGCTGCAAACAGGACCAGAGCTCAGTGATTGGCTGGATCTGCCTTTGAGAATTGTGCCCCATGGCTGGTGATGGGGCAGTAGACCGGGAGGGCTCTGAGCTATAGAGAGTTCTTTGCCACGTGTCTGGCTGTTGGGTTTTGCCAAAATGCTCGGTATCCAACTGACCATCATATCTGGGGTGGGGAAGGAATTTCCCCCCAAGTCAGATTGACAGAGAGCCTGGGGATTTTTTTCCTTCCTTCCTCTGCAGCCTGGGGCACGAGTCAGTTGCAGTTTGAAACTAGAGTCAATGGTGGATTCTCTGTAATTTGTGTAGTGGGGCAATTACCCTGTTCCTGGGATAAAATGAGGTAAAGGGTGAAAAGCAGCTGAGGTCGGCTGACTGGGGAGGCAGCCACAGCTGGGGCCACACCCAATTAGGCCACATCTGGCCCTGATCAAAGGGCTGGGAGCTAGGCAGGCAAGAGTCTCACTGCAGGGCTGCCTGGGAGCACAGGGTACCTTACACAGAGCAGGGCTGGGGGTGGGGCAGGCAGAACTGGAGAGCTCTGGCATGGCAAGTCCCCAGGCTGAGGCCTTGTTAAGGGCCAGGGATGGTACTAGGGTTAGAAAGGCAGTAGGTCCAACCCCTTTGCTAATGATGAGTGGACATTGTGGACTGCAGGCTGCCCCAGAGAAAGGGGGCTAGATGACTGGCAGTAACCACTGAGGCAAGGTGGGTATAGAGGGTTGGGATTCCCCTGGGAGAGGAGACCCAGAGTGTGGGGGTACTGCTGTGGGCAGAACCCCAAGGTAAGGGGCACTGGGGTCCAAGAGGGACATGGAGGGGCCTGAGGCAGGAGAGACACTGGCCAGCAGTGGGCGCTCTGGAGCGGGAAAGCTAATTCCCTGACTGACCAGCAGGAGGCGCCGCACCACTGAGTGCTCAACCAGTTACACTTGAAGTTTTAAAATCATGTTTTGAGGACTTCAGTAACTTGGCCAGAGGTTAGGGGTCAATTGCAGGAGTGGGTGGGTGAGATTCTGTGGCCTGCAATGTGCAGTTGGTCAGACTAGATGATCATGATGGTCCCTTCTGGCCTTAAACTCTTTGAGTCATTTCTTAATTTAACAGCATCATCTAAGTGGGAACAAATTGATCAGCACCATTCTCTTCTCAGAGACTCATCCCAATTTCCATTCCTAGATCCCTTCTAGGTACCTTTGAACTTCCCCAGAATGTCCAATAGCAGAATCATTTTCTGGGAGAAATCACTGACTCGCTCTTCCACTTCAGGAGAAATCTCTTCCGGCTGCTGAAACTTCCCCTTCTCAGACCTGGAGAGAAACAATTTTACATGATTGGATTTTACTGTGTGACTCATTATAAGTTCTGGCTTGTGAGTCGCTGCTCTAATAGGCCTGGAGTTAGAATTCCTCGACTTCTCCCAGCCTCAGAGCAGATGCAACACAGCCCAGGGCCAAGCAACCTTCTCGTCAAAGGTCATTGATCTTCAACTCTGGTCTGGAGAGATCAGCTCTGGGGATAAAAGGGGAATTGAGTCTCCATGGCCAATTCGCTCCTTGGCCTCCATGCTCTGAGGGACAGGAGGTTCCCAGGTGAAGTGCTGTAGAAATCTGCCTCTAGGAATTAGACTGAGACACCAACTACCACTTCCCCAGCTCATTTCTCACAGGTCTCCAAACAGCCCTCAGATGGGGAAAGGCTCTTGAAAACTACTGCCCTGGGCTGAATAGTGACCAGTGCAATGCAGTGACAGGCCCATAGTCCATCTCCACAATCCTGAGGCAGCCAGTCCTCCAGGGATGTGACATCTCTACAAAATACTTGAGCTTAGTCTTTCCCACTGATGAGAATTCCGGAGTCTTCTGTACAAGAGTTAGCACCCCAGGATGGAGTTGATCAGAGAAATTTGTATCCAACACGTGATCTCCCCACACATTTTGCTGTAGAGCCCTGGGGAAATGCAGTGCTACCCTCATGATCAAGCTCTTTCCCAGCATTGTGGAGTGCGAGGGAGCCACATACCTGCTCAAGGTGGTTCTGACATCCTAGAGGAAAGAGAGGCAAAAGAATTTCAGTCCTCTATGACACATACACAGGGGATCCCAGGGAAGGGGTTTAGGAAGTATGGGGGAAGAGCCCCTGCCCTGGCCCCAGGGCCATTGATTCCCTGAGCTAATGGGGCTTCTCCATCTTTCATATCCCTGTGACTCTGCTAAGAATAATACTCACTCAGATGTCAGCAATGCACATGCCGAGTTACACTGAGATCTCCGACTACTGGACTCCAGTGCTTATGATTTAGCAGCCCGCTCCTCCCTCTGTGGGGGTCTGGCATGTTTCTAATGATGAGTGCGGGTTTCCAATTGTCCTTGGGGGTGCTCAACCCCATTCCCCATCCCCACTCCACACCTTTCCCCAATGCCACACCCCAACCCAACTCTTCCCCCTCCCACTCAACGTCCACCCTGTCTCTTCCTCACCTCCTCTTGTGAACTGCCATAAATATAAAGGAAAGAGTAACATAAAATACCTACTTGCAGCTGTACTGAATCACTTTAGCTATAAGGGGTTAAGAAGCTCAGATAACCTGGTTGGCTCCTGACCAGAAGGACCGATAAGGAAAGAAGATACTTTCAAATCTCGTGGGTTGCGGGAGGTTTTGTTTGGGCTCTGTTTGTTTGTTCCTTCTCCTGATAGAGAGATAGACCAAGCAGGGACAACATCTCCTGAAAACCTACCTGAAATGATCCATCTAAGATTACAAAAATTCTAACTAAGGCAAGGAAATGCGTTAGGCTATTTTTTTGTTTTAGCTTGTGAATTTTCCCTATGCGAAGAGGTAGTTTTAGTCCTGTTTTTGTAACTGTGAAGCTGAGTCCAGAGGGGAGTCCTCTGTGTTTTAAATCTTTTTATTACCCTGTAAAGTTACCTTCCATCCTGATTTTGCAGATGTGATTTTTGTACTTTGTTCTTTATAATAAAGTTCTTTTTTAAAGAACCTGATTGATTTTAGTGTCCTAAAGATAAGGGTCTGGTCTGTACTTACATTAAAGGCAATTGGTCGGTATATTATTCTCAAGCCTCCCCAGGAAAGGGGGTGAAGGGGCTTGGGGGGATATTTTGGGGGAATAGGGATTCCAAGTGACCCATCTCTGAATTTTTGTTTAAATCACTTGGTGGTGGCATCAAGGAGAAGGAAAGGAATTTGTGCCTTGGGGAAGTTTTTAACCTAAGCTGATGGAATATAAGATTAGGGGGTCTTTCATGTGGGTCCCCACATCTGTCCCCCAGAGTTCAAAGTGGGGAGCGAATCCTAACGTGAGCACACTCCCTCCCCGCTCCTCCCGCTCCGTCCCAGCATCTCCTGCACACAGTGGAACAGCTGATTGCAGCAGGCAGATGGTGCTGGAAGAAGGGGGAGGAGTTGAGCGGCAGGGCCCATGGTGGGTAGCACTGAGGGGGAGAGCTGGCTGTCCTGGAGCACCCACCTATGTTTCTCATTCAGTCTCACCTGTAGGAATTCACTCGCTGGCTTCTGACACTTCCCCTCCAGCTCACTGATCAGCTCACTCAGACAGGAAATCTGCTCGGAGAGTTTACTGAGATTTTCATTCTGGATCCTCACAATCTCCTTGTCCAGCTTCTCCAGCTGGGCCAGCAGAAGTCGCTCTTGCTCCTCCAGGAACTGCTGCAATTGCTGAAATTCAGACACAATCTTCTGCCTCTCGGTTTGTGTTTGTTTCTGTATGAAATAGGGCAAGGGTTGGTCTGGGGCATGGATGGAGCCCAGGATCCTTTCATGGAGAGCTGAGTGTGCAGGAGGGTGATTTTCTGTGAAAATCCTCAGATTTCTGACATTTGACTCTACCCTGTGGGTACTAGGCAGGGGATTCTCTCACACCTTCCCCTTTGGCCCCTGTATCCCTGTGAAAGGGATATTTCTCTGTCAGTCATGGTCAGCATCTTCTGTTATTTATGGTCTGTGAAAATTCAGACCCAGAGCAGCAGGAGGCAGGACTCAGCACTACACTAACAGAGACGTCAGGGGAGTTAAAAGAAACAAATGTTTTAAAAATGCACAAAATGTCTAGACACAGTGGACAAACACTTCACGGGGACATTTGTGTGAATTCAGGCAAGCCACAAGGGCTACTCATCAACTGAAATGGAAGCTTAGGGCTTGTCTACACATGAATCAAACCCAGCAATCCATGATCATGGAGAAACACACACAAGCCCATGTTCACATAGGCCACACAGGAGTCTGCCTCCTAACAGACCTCCCACTGCCAGTCCCACAGTTGATTCATAACAACAGGCACCTACCAGATATTCCCGGCAATTCCTCTCTCCAGTCGCTTTCAATCCCAGCAGCTTTTCTCTCTCTTCCCTCAGAGTTTTCAAATGGGCCTGGATTCTTTCCTGAAGAAACAGAAATGATTTGGGAAGTTTCATCTGGATAGTTGAGAGGTGCTTGGAAGCAGGGGCGGCTCTAGGCACCAGCAAAACAAGCTGGTGCCTAGGGCGGCCAAATGTAGGGGGCAGCAGGCTGCGCCGGCGGACCTGCCGCAGTCATGCCTGTGGGAGGTCCACCGGAGCCCCGGGACGACCGGACCTGCCGCAGGCATGACTGCGGCAGCTCAAGCGGAGCCGCAGGATTTGCGAACCGTCCGCAGCCGCGGGGGGTCCAGCCGGGCCACGCGGGACCAGCGGACCCTCTGCAGTCATGCCCGCGGGAGGTCCGCTGCTCCCGCGGCTCCGGGGTGCCTCCCGCGCATGACTGCTTGGGGCGGCCAAAACTGTAGAGCCGCCCCTGCTTGGAAGTGGGTGTTTTTCCACCCGAAACCCCAAGATGACTGTGGTTCTAATCGCTTTGCGACATCAGGACCACCAAGGTGATGAAACCTCATTAATGGAAACTGGGAGCGTGTCACAATCAGACTCGTTACCAATTCTGGTTCAGTGTTTTTTAGTAATTAGCAAGAGATCACCATTATACCCAAGCTTTACTGGTATTTGTGAATTGATTAATGGTACAGAGCATAACAGGGCACTGGAGTCACATGGGGGTGAATCAAGAAACCTGTTTGTTGAAGGTTTAACAAACAAAGTGATACAAATCTCAGAAGCCACCAGGGTTTAAATATGGGCTGGGATTTCAGCCCTGGAGTACTGGGGCTGCACTGGTTGGGCAGAGCTGGTCTAAGCACCAGGGCAAAACTCGTGAGATGTTGGGAGGCCGTTCGTCTGGTTGGAAGCTGCACAGTCCAGTTTTGTGGAGCACTATCTCTGTCCGGTAGGGACTCAGCACTGGACTTGGCTTTGTCTGGTGCAAAAGGGAGAGGAGGAGACTGAGGCTGCAGGAGGACACCCGTGAGGGTGGGGGCAGGGCTGGGGTGGCACCTTCATGCAGAATGATGCAGGCGGGTGGCACGCTGGAAAAAACGGTGGTGGGGTCCACACAGGGTGACTGATACTGGTGAGGACGGGCCCATGCAGGCAGGTGTGAGGGTGTCCCGTGTTCTGGGGATGCCTCAGTGACCTCCCTAATTAGACAGGATGCAGATTTGTATAAAGAACGGGTTGGGGGTTGCCCCAGTGCTGCCCTAACCCCTCTCCATGGCAATGCCCCCTGGGCAGGTACCCCACGGTCCCATTCCCTGGTAAAGATCCCGGAAGCAGTGCATTCTGGGAGATTTCAAAAGGCTGCCTAGTGGGACTAATGGAACCACTCTGGCTGGTCCTTGCCCACGTACACAACAGAGCAGGTCAGACTGGCACTGGTCAGCTCCAGCCTGGGGTTAGTTTTGCTACAACCCAGTGTAATCCCAGTGGTACTTGGCATGGACCTGAGCTGTCTGGAGCCCTTTTGTGTGCGGACTGATGGTGCTCGGGGTCCCACACAGCGTTTAGCCCAGTGATCTTCCCTCATGGAGCAACACAGCAGTTCAGAATCCCAGTGAGAAACCTCCTCTCCCTGGTGCGCCTGGGACCTTTATCAAGGTGTCTCTCCCTCCTAACGGAGACACTTCATCACTGGGTGGGGCTGATGCTAAGATGGCAGCATGGCAAAGTGGTTCGGGTCTTGGACTGGGTCTGGGGAGATCTGGGTTCTATGCTAAGCTCTGTCACTGACATGCTCAGTGACTATGTGCAACTCGCTGCCACGCGTTGTGCCTCAGTTTCCCTTCCCACCTGTTGTCTAGCTAGACCAGAGGTCACCTACCAGTTGATTGCGATCAACTAGTTGTTCCTGGAGATTCTCCCAGTCGATCGCAATCTCTGGCAGCCGTGCGGCACTCCCAGAAGGGGCCAGCTTGCCCCTGCAGCCTGGGGTGAGGGCAGGGTTCTCTTCACAGGGCTCCTGCCTGCAAGCACCACCCCCCGCAGCTCCTATTGGCCAGAAATGGGGAACTGTGGCCAATGGGAGCTGCGGGAGTGGTTCCTGCAGAGAGGGGCAGCGTGTGTAGCCACATGCTCCCCTCCAGGGGCCACAGGGGCACATTGGCCCCTTTCAGGAGTGGTGCAGGTTTGGGACAGGCAGGGAGCCTGCGTTAGCCCCGCTGCTCTACTGACCGGGAGCTGCCTGAGGTAAGTCAGTGCTGCCCATCTGGAACCAGCTTCCCAGACCCCCTCCTGCCTCCCAACCCCCTACTCCAGCCCTGACCCTCCTCCCAGAGCCAGCACCCTGTGCCCTCACCTGCACCCCAACCCTCTGCCCTAGCCTGGAGCCCTCTCCTGCACCCCAACTCCCTGCCCGAGGCTCAGCCCAGAGCCCCCTCCCCGACTGCAACCCCCTCGGCCCCAGCCCAGAGCCCGCACCCCCTCCTGAATCCCAACCTCCTGCCACAGATGGATGAACGTGAGTCAGGGTGGGGGAGAGCAATGGAGGGGAGGGGTATGGAGTGAGTGGTGCTTCGGGGGCGGGGGGTGCAGATCCTGCTTTCAAGATTTGATATTTTGCCTCTGTGGCCACATTGCCTGACCATTAATTTTGTTACAGCATCTCCCCACACAATGAAGACTTTACAGAGCAGAATGATGAGTCACACCTGTGCTAGGTAACTTTCAGTGAAATTAGCCGGTAATTAAAACCCCAAAGTTAACCCATTAAATCTGACAGCATTTGCCTACCTTGTACTCCTGTGCAGCCTCCTGGATAGGAACCACCGTGTGAGCACGGTGAGCCCGGGATCTGTCACACACCATACAGATGGGGGTTTGATCCTCTTCACAAAACAGTTTCAGAGCCTCTTGGTGCTCCCCGCACACCCTGTCCCCTCCTGCTCCCTTTGCTGCCTGTAAACTCAGTTGCTTGACGAGTTCTACGACATTTGCCAGTTGCCTGTTGGGCCTGAGGTTTCCCTGTTGCACAGTTTCTCTGCACTGAGGGCAGGAGGCGGCTGTATCGGATCCCTCCCAACCCTGGCTGATGCAGGCTCGGCAGAAATTGTGCCCACACTCCACACTGACTGGTTCTGTGAAATATTCCAGACAGACGGGACATGTCGCTTCCTCCTGGAGACTTTCCACAGGGTTCTCTGCAGCCATGGCTCCCTCTGGGCAGTGGATCAGGGTTAGTTTCAATTTCCTGAATTCACACTCTGCCCCGCCTGCAGCAGCAAGGGAGTGTTTCCTTGCCTGAAAATGACTCAGGCTGTTTGCAGAGCAGGGAGAACCCAGCCAATTTCACCCCTGGAGGCTTTACTGAAACAAGGTACCAGTAGGGCTTCGGTCCTGCAATTAGCCCCTGTGCTGGTGGGGAGGGTCCCTGGGGCATCCACCTGTGAGGATGAGCCTGCAGGAGAAGGAGCTGTGTGTTAGGAGTGATAGTCAGGCTGGGCAGAATTTTGTTATAATATATAATTTTGACAGATGATGTTTATTTTAAGCAATTTTTATATTTATTTATTTAAACTTTCACAGCAGCACAACAATCTGGGGTTTAAGCTTTTCATTCCAATTAAAATTTTCACGGTTGTGGGAAATTATGGGGGGATCAGATAATATTTTGGTCAGACCAGAACTATTTAATGACACTGGACACTGAGATTCAAAATGTTGAAGCTTTAGAACTGTTAAAATTGTCTGTGAGCAGGTAAATCTCCTCCCTCCCCCAGCAGCTCCCCCAGGGCAGTAACCCAGTGCCTCCCCCCCACCACCACAGGGACCGAGGCTGAAAGTCCATCTGATGGCGGCTCAGGGGCCTGTGGAATGTTCTGGGATCTCAGCCTGGGCCCTAGTAGGGCAGGTGACCCTGTAACACAACCACTCCCAGCAAGGCCATGCCCCCATTTTCTCCCTGTTTGTCAGTCTCAGCAGAGAGACCAGGGACTGCAGGGAGACCAAGCTCCTGTCCCCAAGGTGAGGGCTGGGGCCCAATGGCCGAGGGCAGCGGGTGTGCGGGGAGCTCGCACTAGGGGCTGCAGGGACCTGGTGTGGGATAAACAGAGACCTCTCAGGCCACTTGCCAGTTGCGGCTGCAGGAGGGGATGTGGGGACAGACTGAGGAGGCCTGGGGCAGTCTGGGAAGCCGCCATCAGGGACAAGGAGAAGGAATTCAGCCGTGGCGGGGGAGCCGTGCTGGGCAGAGATGCTGCTGCGGATGCAGCTAGTTACCCGGGTCCAGCGTCGCAGCAGTTTAACAACATGGTTAATAGACGTTGCAGCTCAGCAGAGGGAAGTGCTGATCTTTTGCTGGTCTCCGCGGGGCTTGAGATTTGCCGGCATCGTTCAAACACCTTTCTCCTGCGGCTGTCTCAGGTACCTGGGTCTTCACGCAGCATTGCAGAGCAGAGCAGATTCAGTGCTTTGGTACACGGTTACAGGAAGGGAAAAGACTGGAATGGTGCATATCGTACCTGTCATTTCTCTCCCCGGGCCCTGGGGATGTACCGTGTGCAGCTGGTTACTGAGAGACATTCAGTCAGACAGCTAGGGTGGCATTTTTGTGCTCTGCCCCTTTCTCAGTAAACTGAGACTTTTCAGGATCAGGACACTGACTCATTCGCTTTCTGGGTCTACTTGCTCAGCGTCTTCTCAGAGCTCTGCACTGTGAGGCCCTCGTCCTCCATAGACTGTAATGCGAAGAGACACAGAGGCATTGTATAGATTGGAAAACTGAGGCAGAGAGAGGGGTGGTTCAGTAGGCCCCCTATTCAGTGACTGCAAGGGCCAGTGCAGACCTTAGCAGCAGCCAGGCAAGTCCTGAGCTCCAGCCAGAGCCGCATCGCAGCTTTAATGGTCCTAAGGGGCTTTGCCAGGGTGCAGGATATAAGAGAAGCAGCTTCATCCTGGCCACACCCCTCTAGTCCTTTCTACCCCTCCCTCCTCCAGGCTGTCCCTGCCCCAACCCCACTCCCTCCCGCCCATCCCAGGGGCGCTCCCTGTGCCTGCAGCTGCTGGGGAGGAGGCACAAACAGCCGTTCTGGCCGGCATAGGAGCCAGAGCACACTGAGGGGCTGGATCCAACTGTCAATAATTTCTTTTGATTTAGGGTCCTAATTTGGGGTACTGACCTAAGTGCTGAGGGGCTGGTTCTCCAAGGGGCTGGGCACCCGCAGCGCCCACTGACTCCAGTTCCTGCTGTGGATGCAGCTGGAACACGTGCCCTGGAGTCCCGTATTTTGAAGGGGTATTTCAAGACATACAGAATTAGGCCATTGTTTAAAATTTAGGCCTTACCGATTTGCCCATGGTGATGTTACTGAAATGAACTGTGACCGTATAGATCATTGTTGCAACCAAGGTCCTAGAGCTGCACCAAATATTATACAAAGAAGGTCAAGTAAGGTGTCTATGAAAAGCTTGTAATTTGCTGGTTATTGTTATGCTGTCTGTATGTGTGTATCGTTTTTGTATTTGAAGTTATGAATAGTGGCTCTCTGCTTGTTTCTCAATGTGTTTGATTTTAAGTAGCATCAGTGAAGCATTAGGTCAGCTTCTTGAGACAGGACTATTTTGAGTAAGTGCCAAATCAAGAAACACTTAACTGACAGTGGACCTTGGGAGACTCCAGTCTACTTCTGAGGAGCCTTCCTGGAAATGTTCAAGATAGCATGTGAGCAATGGCTGCTCTACCAGCAAACTGAGTCATGCATGGACCTGTGACTCGCCCATGTGACCCCAAACTCCATTTTGCTGCTGTGATTTTCCACAGTAAGAACAAAGGGGTTTCCGTCCACATGGCAGACGATATAAAAGGCCCTGGAAACCCCTATATTTTGATCTTCAGTCCTGCTTCTAACATCTGGAGGAACTTTGCTAGAAACGGAAGCTCTGAAGAAAGGACTGAACGACCCATCCAAAGCTGTTTTGATTGTACTCCAGAGACTTGATTTGAGCTTGCAGTTTATTCCACCACTGCTATAAGCCTGAACCAAGAACTTTGCAATTGTTGTATGTATTTGATTCCAGTTAACCAGTTTTAACTCTCATCTATATTTCTTTCTTTTTATGAATAAACCTTTAGGTTTTAGATTCTAAAGGATTGGCAACAGCGTGATTTGTGGGTAAGATTTGACTTGTATATTGACCTGGGTATGGGGCTTGTAACTTTTTTTTTTTTTTTTTACTGGGGTATTGGTTTTCATATCTGTTCATCCCCATATAGAGTGGGGCTGGTGGTGATACTGGGAATCTGGAGGGAATTGCTTGTTTGACTTCTGTTTAGCCACTGGGATGAAAGTGAAGTCCTCTCTGTTTGGCTGGTTGGGTGTAGCCTTGGGCTGTGAATGCCCTGCTCTTTCCTGAATTGATCCTCTCAGTAGTGTCCCCCAAGAGCATGCCTTGTTATACCCATTAACAGCAGTACGTGGGCTAAGACTCATTGTATATCCCTGTTTATACCTGGTCTCTGCTCAATCCCGTTATTCTAAGCAGAAGACGAACCAACCCCAGGGGTGCTCTGGAGCTCAAACCCCAACAGAAAAAAATAGCAGGTGCTCAGAACCCACCTGCTATAGCTGTTCGATGGGGCCGTTGATCAGCTGTTTGGCAGCTGGAGAAAGTGCTTGGGTGAGGGCAGAGAGCAGCAAGCCGCAGGTGTGGGGGGGCGGGGCTTCTGGGGAAGGGTTGGATCAGGGGTAGGAAGCGGTGGAGAGAAGGCGGGGCTGGGGGCTGGAGCACTTCATGGGAAAATTAAAAGTCTGCACCTATGGTAAGCAGAGAGCTGGCAGTGAAAGGCCCATGTTACATCCCCAGTGTCTACAGGCAGCCAGTCCCCCCAGGATGGAACAACAAGTTAATAATTGACGATGACCTGTTCTGTTCATTTGATCGTTGCCTGTTCTGTTAGTTGCCTCTGGGGCACCTGGCACTGGCCACTGTCAGCAGACAGGACACTGGGCTACATGGACCTTTGGTCTGACCCAGTGTGGCCGTTCTCATGTTCTTATAATCTTTCCCACGGGATTGGTGAATTCACTGTTTTGTTCATGGGCTGAGAACCTCAAGGTTAATTTGAACAAAGTGAAAGTAGCGGAAATGGGACCCCTGCGCCGCACACTGTGCTGAGGTGCCCTGGGGAGACGTGGCTTTCACCTGGTGTCCAGCCCCTGCCCAGGCTCAAGAAGTGTGAGTGGGGGTGAGAAGGAGCCACGTGCCTGTTCGTGGTGCCTCTGATGTCCTAGAGGGGGAAAGGACAGAAAAGAGCTTTCAGTCTAATACCTCACAAAGTGGGGAGCCTTCCATTATGCCGGGGGGGGGGTGCTCGACTTCCATCTCTGCCCTGGGCCCCACCCCCACTCCACGACTTCCATCAGGGCTACAATCCAGCCCATTTCTGCCCCCTCCCCTGAGTGTGCCGTGTCCTCGCTCCTCCCCTCCCACCTCAGCCTCCTTCTTGCATGCCATGTCTGTAACTCTGCAAAGAACTGTTATAATTCCCATCTCTGCCATGCACTCGCCGAGTTACACTGCGATCTCAGAGTGCTGGACGCCAGTGCCCAGGATTCAGGAGCTGTTTTGTCTCTGTGCAGGGATCTGGGTGGCTGGAACAGTCTCACCTGCAGGAATTCACTTGCCGGCTGCTGGCCCTGCCCCTCCAGCTCACTGATGAGCTTGTTGAGATGAGATATTGGCTTGGAAAAGTTGGTGGCATTTTCACCTAGTTTCTTCCCAATCTCCCTGTCCAATTCCCCCAGCTGAGCCAGCAGGAATTGCTCTTGGTCCTGGATACACCAGCCCAGAGAGTCAAAATGAGAAACAATTTCCTGCCCGTAAGTTTCTCTTTCCCTGTGATGGCAGCTCACGGACATAAGACTCATGGGTCATTTCATCATCAGCATTGTCCCCTAGCGCTTACATAGCACTTTTCATCTGTAGCGCTCAAGCATTTTACAGTGAAGGTAAGTGACGTTATCCCCATTTCACAGATGGGAAACTGAGGCACGGAGAGGTGACGACCCAAATCTGCAATTGGACTTAGGTGCCTAAAGCCCAGGTTTAGATCCCTGACTCCCAGAATTAGGTGCCACTGAAATCCAGAAAACCTCTGCCTGGCTGCTGACTCAGCACCACATTTCTATGGTAAAATTACCCAAGGTTCCTAAATTTCTGCAAATCACCTGTGAATGGTAGTAAATGGGCAGTTGCCTTATGTTGGTCTGTGTAGTTAGTTACCGATGATGCTTAGGAAATAAGTTCGCCTAAAGACTGAACTGTAAAGAGAAGCCTGGGATTATATAGAGACCCTTGGGACCTGATCCTTTTAATCACAGATCTGCTTGGTGCTTTATCAGGGAAACCTTTAAATCATAAGTTTGAGATCTCCAATCCCACCTGGATCACCCTGAATATGGACATTGGACTGTAACCTATGGACTAAGGGTTTGTCTATATTACCAAGTTGTCAACAAAACTTTTGTCTTTCACAGGTGCTTAAAAAAGCCCCCCCATCCCCATCCCCCAAAAGACAAAAGTTTTGCCGCGGCAAGTGGCAGTGTGAATGCCACTCCCACTGAAAAAGCGAACACTGCTTGCAGGTGTGGAAGCATTTTTTCAGCAAAAGTGCCCACAAAATACTGAAAAAAAGCGTTTACATAGACTGAGTTTTAGCAACAAGACTGTGTGTTGACACAGCGCTGTCGCTAGAAGCTGCATGGTGTAGACAAGCCCTAATTCTGTAAGAACTCTTTCCAACTGCAAAGCTCAACATCTCTACTATGAATCTGATCTCAGAACTGTACTCATCTGTCTGTGTGCTGATCTCTCTTTTAACCTATTTTCTTCTTTAATAAACATTAGTTGAGTTAATAAGAATTGGCTGTAAGCATGAATTTGGATAAGATCTGAAATATTCATTAACTTGGGAGGTAAAGTGTCTGATCTTTCGGGATTGGTAGTGTTGTGTATTTGGTTGTCATGGGTTTTGTTACTATGGCAACTGAGTTAGACTATTAAGGGATAGCTCAGCCGGTTTCAACTGGCTGAGTGAGCTCTCTGTCTCTGTAAATAAAATGGAGGTTTTGGTTAGCTGTCTGCTCTCTGGCCTCAAGTGATTGCTTCCTACACCGGCTGCCCCAAGGATATAACACTGGCGACGACGATGGGATTCCGGTGCTGCTCCAGTAACAGAAGGCAGTAGAAGTTAAGGTAAAGAACAAACAAACAAAAAAAGCTGCTTGTTTGCACTGACTGTGAAAGTGAAACTAAAATCATGGCTACTCTGACCAGGCCCCTGGAGCCTTTTGATGAGAATACAGAGCAGTGGCATGTGTATACTGAGCGTTTTGAGCTGTTTGGTATTGCAAATGACATTACAGAAGCGAAGAAGGTGCCAATATTCTTAACTGTTGTAGGGGCTAAAACCTACTCTCTGCTACGCAGCTTACTACACCCTGTTAAGCCTGAGACTAAATCTTACAGTGACATTGTGGAAATCCTGGGGTCTCATTTCTCCCCAAAACCACTGGAATTGCTGAAAGATATAGGTTCCACAAAAGAGACCAAAAGGAAGATGAAACAGTTGTACAATTTGTAGCCATTCTAAAAAAGCTAGCAGAACACTGTGAATTTAAAGAAATGTTAAATGATGCCCTGCGTGACAGGCTAGTGTGTGGCCTGTACAGTGAAGCTATACGGAAGCGCCTACTGACAGAGGCTCAGCTTACCTTACAGAAGGCTGTTGATATTGCTGTCTCCATGGAACTGGCTACAAGGGAGGCACAATACATCGGTGCACCCCCTAGGGTGCAAAAAGTGTCACAAGAACCGACCCACAAAACTGTGCAGAGTCAAGAATGTTACCGCTGTGGTAAGCCAGGACACCAGGCATCAGAATGCTGGTGTAAGGACCTGGTGTCTCGACACTGTGGCAAAAAGGGACACATTGAGTATGCCTGTAAACAAAAGAAAAAGAGGCCTGTGGTCTGGCCGACAAAAGAGGAACCTTGCATACTCTAGAGCAGACCCAGGATGATCAAGGAGACACCTCATCACAAGAGGAAGTGCCACTGCATGTTTTGTCTTTGGCAGCGGGCTCACATGACTACTGGGTAACCCCCTTATTGGAGGGCAAACCTATACGCATGGAACTAGACACCGGTGCAGCTGTCTCGCTGGTTCCTGAGACTGTGTATAAGGAAAAGCTACAGCATCTTCCGCTTAAGGCAACAAAAACTGTTCTGAAGACGTATACAGGTGAAGCTGTGCCCATGTTGGGCACTATTGATGTTAAGGTGGAGCTCAATGGACAGGCGGCTAAATTGCCACTGTTTGTGGTGAGAGGTGACTACCCAGCCTTAATGGGTAGGTCTTGGCTTGGGAAGATTCAGCTGAACTGGGCAGAAGTGCACCGGATGACTAAAGAAGAAACCAGTCTAACCCCTATACTAAGGAAACATGCTGCTGTTTTTGGAGATGATTTGGGAAGCATGAAGGGAATCACTGTGACATTGAACATTAAACCTGGCAGTCCACCAAAATATCTGAAAGCCCGAACTGTGCCATATGCCATCAGGCCAAAAGTTGAAGCAGACCTGGAGCGCCAGGTCACCAATGGAGTCCTAATACCAGTTACCCATAGCTCATGGGTCACTCCTATCATTCCAATAGTGAAGAAAGATGGCTCTCTCCGGATTTGCGGTGATTTTAAAGTCACTGTCAACCCAGTGTTGTGTGCAGAGCAATACCCGCTTCCCCGCATCGATGACCTCTTCGCAGGCCTGGCTGGGGGACAAAAGTTCAGTAAGATTGATCTGAGTCAAGCATATTTACAGATGCACGTTGATGAAAAGTCCCAAGAGCTGTTGACTATTGTGACTCATAAGGGGCTTTATCGATACTGTCGCCTACCCTTCGGAATCACATCGGCTCCCGCCCTGTTCCAGAGGGCTAGGGACCAGATCTTGTGTGGCTTGTCAGGAGTTCAGTGTTATCTGGATGATATCCTGGTCACTGGAAGAAATGAAGAGGATCACTTAAAGAATTTAGAGGCTACCCTACAAAGACTGGAAGAGTATGGCCTACGAGTTCGCAAAGACAAGTGTGAATTCTTCAAGCCCTCTGTTGAATATTTGGGACACATCATCGATTCTGCAGGTCTTCATAAGGCCCCTGCAAAAGTTAAAGCTATTGTGGAGGCTCCCCCACCTCGAAATGTAAGCCAGCTGCGCTCATTTCTAGGACTACTGAACTATTATGGAAAGTTCATCTCACAGTTAGCCACACTGCTAAAACCACTTCATGAGCTCCTTGGGCAGAACAAGGCCTGGAAGTGGACTGAAGCCTGTGATGTTGCATTTAACAAAGCTAAGGATGCATTGTTAAATTCTGAAGTTCTAACACACTTTGATCCATCCTTACCCCTGCAATTGGCCTGTGATGCTTCCCCTTATGGAGTGGGAGCGGTCGTGTCACACATTATGCCTTCGGGAGAAGAAAGACCTATTGCTTTTGCTTCACGCACTCTAAGCAAAGAAATGCACCCCAGTGGGCACCCCTACACCCATGGGACGGGCCTGAAAACTAACTATGCCCAAATCGAACGTGAGGCATTAGGAATTGTTTTTGGAATTAGGAAGCTTCATCAGTACCTGTTTGGGCGAAAGTTTACTCTTCTTACAGACCATGGACCTCTGACATCAATTTTTGGACCCTACACAGGCATTCCCCCATTAGCTGCTAGTCGTATGCAACGTTGGGCATTGATACTTTCTGCACACACATATGAAATCAAATATCGGAAATCCACTCTGCACGGCAATGCAGATGGCCTCTCAAGGTTGCCTTTACCGGTCAAACATCAAGATAGTGCCCAAAAGGAAATCTTCTACTTTGAACAGGTAGAGAATACACCCATCACTGCTACTCAGATAAAGAAGGCAACCCGCGTTGACCCAGTATTATCCCAAGTTATGGACCTGGTGATGCATGGAAAATCTCGACAAACCTCTCCGGTCTCACCCGACCTTATTCCCTACATGTTCAGGCGGACGGAGTTATCGGTCCAATCTGGTTGTTTGTTGTGGGGGAGGTGTGTCATTATTCCACCACCCCTGAGATCACAGATGTTAGAACAGCTACATTCCGGTCACTGTGGAATAGTGCGCATGAAGGAAATTGCACGAAGCTATTTTTGGTGGCCTAGATTGGACGGTGCTATTGAAGAGAAGGCAAAAGCTTGTATGTCATGTCAGGGTGTAAGAAATGCACCCCAGTGGGCACCCCTACACCCATGGGACGGGCCTGAAAACCCATGGCAACGTATTCACGTTGACTTTGCTGGCCCCCTTGAAGGAAGCATGTTCTTGGTGGCAGTAGATGCCCATTCTAAATGGCCAGAAGTCTCTATAATGCAGTCCACTACTGCAGAGAGTACTATCCAAAAACTACGAGGACTCTTTAGTCGTTTTGGTCTGCCAGAACAACTTGTGAGCGACAACGGACCGCAGTTCGTCTCTCAGGAGTTTCAAAATTTTATGAAGGCAAATGGGATACACCACATCACGTCAGCACCATATCATCCGTCCACCAACGGATTAGCTGAAAGATTTGTGCAGACAATGAAAAACGCTTTGAAATCAGCAAAGGGACAACACTCCATTCAAAAGCGTCTGGATACCTTCTTACTTTCCTATAGAAACACACCTCATGCTACGACCCAGGCTTCCCCAGACTTTCTAATGATGGGACGACAGCTGTGCACTTGCTTTGATCTGCTGAAACCTTCTGAACCCAGGCAAACTGTGCAACATCAGCAGCAATATCAAGTCATCAGACGGGCACCCAGAGCAAAAGACCGAACCTTTAGCCCAGGACAGCCAGTTTTGGCTCGGAATTATACTTCCAGAGCTAAATGGGTCCCGGCCACAGTCATCACTCAAACAGGACCTGTTTCCTATACAGTCCGGACTGCAGATAATCTTACCTGGCGGCGACATGTAGATCAGCTGTTGCCAGGTCATGCCAGTCTTCAGGACCCATCTGCAGTTGAGGGGTCTGACTTCACCCCTCCTGGTGAGACACCGAATCATGAGTCACCTGTTCCTGACTGTTCTCCTCCATTACTGCCGGCAGCTGAGATACCCCTTTGCCCAGCACGAGCTGATACCACCTCCTCACCTATTCGTGCTGCGGACCCTGAGCCCCTAGTACTTTCGGGTGCAACAACACCAGAAGTTCGCCGTAATCCACCTAGAGACAGAAGGCCTCCTCATCGGCTGGATCTTTAGTTAGGGCGAACCCACGGTTATGGGGCAAAATAATCCCCAGGGTTTAGCCGGGAATGGAGGCAGTCTACCCTCCTTCTCTAGTTTAGTGTGTGTTTTATTTAGGGGATGTTCTTATTAGGGGGGGAGGAATATGTTGTGTATTTGGTTGTCATGGGTTTTGTTACTATGGCAACTGAGTTAGACTATTAAGGGATAGCTCAGCCGGTTTCAACCGGCTGAGTGAGCTCTCTGTCTCTGTAAATAAAATGGAGGTTTTGGTTAGCTGTCTGCTCTCTGGCCTCAAGTGATTGCTTCCTACACCGGCTGCCCCAAGGATATAACAGGTAGAACTTTCTTATATGATGAATAAGATTTTCAGTAATGATCATCATATTTGCCTTGGGTGTCTGGGTGGAGGCCTAAGGCTGGGTTTCTTTAACTTTGTTGTTGGCTTCTGGGTAACCAGTGAGGTACCATAGAGGCGGTTTCATGCTGGCTTGGTAAATCTAAATATTGGAAAAATCCACCAGCTTTGGGGAGTGGCTCCCCCATTTTTACAGTTTGCCAGAATTGAGTAACCTCAGTTGCTCCCTTGTGACCCTGGTCACATCATGTTTTTAAGAAAATGACTTGCATTATTCAGTAAGTAATATAATGTCCTTCATTCTCCTTCCTCCTGTTCAGTTTACATTAAGCCAGAACAGAAATTGCTTTGCACAGAGGAAACAATAAATAGCCTCTCAAAGGGAGGAGCATGTTACTCGCTGTTACTCACAAAGATCTGAGCATTGATAACGTCCCTGTGCAGATTTATTGGTGAGTAACAATGGCACCTACCAGCAGGTGCTGGATTTTTCTTTGCTCCACTCTAGTTAACACCATATTCTCATCTCCCTCTTTCTTCAAACCCCCCAGACAGCTCCAAATTTGATCCTAAGAAGAGAAAGCTGCTTCTGAATTTTCTGTATTTTGGCAGATTTACCTCAGGAACAAAATTTATCAAAGGACATTGGGCACTAGCCAGTCACAGAAACAACCCTGCAATCCACAAAGCTGAGTGAGAGGCCTGGACTCCCTATACAACATCCCTCTGGTCAGCATCTCCCATTGACTGGCTTAGGCAGCTCCCTGCCTAGCACGCTGGCTTTTGTGTCATCCATTCTAAGACATTTACATCTCCCCATAACTCAGGCTTTGTGGCTCACAGTGTCATTCCAGTGACTTTCTAGGCAGCTGCAATTTAGACGTGGTGACATACAGCCTTGTAATACCCGAGTCCCTTCCTGGATCCCGCTCTTTGTCTCCAAATCAAAAGGAGAGAGCAAATCCCCCAGTATGCAGCAGGTTTATGAGGTGAGGGGGCCCTGCCTGCTTTTCCTGAGCCCAGATGGCCCCCAGGACTCCCAAGGGAAGGGGGAGCTAGTGGGGGGCACTGCAGTTAGGTTGGTCATTTTGTGCTACGGGATCTGAACTCTCCTGTGCTTTATCTGGTTAAGAGATTAAGTGAAAGAGCAATAATGTTGGATGTGTGCAAAGAGTCTCTCCGTGTGTTAAATGGTCACAATGTGCCCCCCGGAGAGAATTCAGCTGAAACCAGCAGGCTCTCACCTTGGCCTGGAGTTCAGTGAGACGATGCATTCAGGCATGGGGGAGTCTGGAGGGTCAGCTCTGCACTGGGGGTTAGGCAGCGGGTTTCACGCCTCAGATAGGGGGCTAGAGAGCCCCCCAAGAATGTGCCCAGGGACCCCAAGACTGGAGCAGTGGATGGGCTCTGATCCAGTCCCAGAGGCTTGAATTATCTGGGGATCCTGGGGCCCAGTTGCTTGGGTTCCCCTTACTGCAGTCCGGTGGCACCTAACCAGGTCCAGGAGATATATACACACACACACACACACAAAGAGAAATCTTCTCACTGCCCAGCATTCAAACATCCTTAACTCTGACCAGCTGAGTTCTGGTGACTATTTCTACATGTCTGAAATATTAAATTCAGAGACATGAATGGAGACGTCTCCCCCTCAGGGCTGCCACATCCCTTTGCCTTGGGCTGAGGGGGGCTCTTTCCTGTTCCTGGATTAGGGAGAGTCTCTCCCTCCAGTGCTGCCACTTCCTGCTCCCTTTGTCTTCGGGTACAGCGGGTTCTATTAATGGCTCTTCCTGGGCTGGGCAGACACTGTCTCCTGCTCCAGGTCTCCAGGCAGGGCCCGATTACCCATTAGGCTAATGTGGCTTTAGCCTTAGGCCCTCCTATTTTTTAGGCCCTACTGGTCAGGCAGGGGGCCGGGCTGAGTGGGGTGGGGAGTGAGCTTGCTGCGGGAGCCCTGCTGGAGCCAGCAGCAAAGGCAGAGCAGCCCCCTGTGGCTTGGAAGCTGCTCAGCCGGCAGCTGCGCTTTGGCTTGCGGCGGGCTGCAGGTTCCGCCGCCACGATGAGGAGGTGCGGGGGGCTGATGGGCGCCCAGCCGGCCACCCCGAAAGCGCAGCAGGTTGCCGACGAGGTGAAACTTCAGGTGGAAGAAAAAGAAGGGAAGAAATTTGAGGTCTTCACTGCTGTGGAGTTTAAAACTCAGGTGGTTGCTGGAATAAACTACTTCATCAAGGTCCATGTTGGCAATGAGGAGTTCTTGCACTTGCGGGGGTTCAAAAGCCTTCCTCATGAGAACAAACCTCTGAGCCTCTCCAGTTATCAGAGCAGCAAGACTAAGCATGATGAGCTGACTTACTTTTAGTGGCTCTTTGGAAGAGCCTCTCTCAAATTTTTTTTTATAGGCTACAAAGTGATGTTTCCTATACCAATGAATAGAATGAAAGTGCATTTAAAAATCTTGTCTGAAATATCAATTCCTTTTCTAGAGTTCCCTCCCTCCTCAGTATCCCAAAGAAGGGGCCTGGTTCTCCTCTCACTTACACTAGTGTAAAACAGGCGAAGTTCCACTGAAATCAACGGATTTACACTGGCATAAATTCCATGTAAATGACTAGAGACTCATGCCCATATAATCTGTTGTGAGCTAAAGAGAAAAGGGAGTGTAATCAGTACAACTGTGACATAGAGCAGTATAATAATTAGAATTTCTTCTAGCCCTGTTACAGAATGCAATGTTACTCAATACATAGTAGAGAACAAACACGTTATTGTTAGGGAGCTAAAGATGGAGGTTTACAACACTGGAGCAAACCTGAAAAAGTGAAAAGAAATAGGATCATAGTCATTTGAAATAGAAGCATTTCCTAGGCAATCAAATCCATCCCCCTACAAGGATATGATGTAGTTCTCCATAGAGGAAATGTCACATATGACAGCGCTTCTTCACCAAATCTTAACCAAAAGTCCTTGTAAGGCAGTAGAACCACATAGGCACTTCTAAACAGATAATATTTCTACAGAAGGTACAGGGTGTATTTAACAGGAGTTTCACTCTGTTCTCTTAGCTGTTGTTGAAAATGTATGTGTTGATTTGGATTGTTTTATTTATAAGGGCCATCTTCCTCACAGCCCCAAGAAAGGGCAATCTCCCTGACAGACGAGCTGCCATTAAAGTACAGATTAAAAATGCTAAAAAAAAAAAAAGAGCCTGCTGCTTCCGCTCCCTCCTGTCTGTGTCTCCTGGCGCTGCAGGATCACACTCACAGGCGTGCGCAGCACATTTCATTCGGGTGAGCACCCAGGGAATTTTATTTATTTTTTTAAAGGCGAACATCATAAAGGTTGGTGTGTGTGAGGGGGTGCGGTGTGCAGGAAGGGGCTCAGGACAGGGAGTTGGGGTGCAGGAGGGGTGCGGTGTGCAGGAAGGGGCTCAGGACAGGGAGTTGGGGTGCAGGAGGCGTGCGGTGTGCAGGAAGGGGCTCAGGACAGGGAGTTGGGGTGCAGGGGGGGCAAGGTTCAGGCAGGGGCCTCAGGACAGGGAGTTGGGGTGCAGGAGGAGTCTCAGGACATGAAATTGGGGTGCAGGAGGGGGGCGAGTTTCAGGGAGGGGGCTCAGGACAGGGAGTTGGGGTGCAGGAGGGGTACAAGGTTCAGGCAGGGGGCTCAGGACAGGGAGTTGGGATGCGGGAGGGGTGCACGGTTCAGGCAGGGGCCTCAGGACAGGGAGTTGGGGTGCGGGAGGGGTGCAAGGTTCAGGCAGGGGGCTCAGGGCAGAGAGTTGGGGGGCATGGTGCAGGAGGGGTTTGGGCTCTGACCTGGCGCCGCTTACCTGCAGCGGCGTGGTCCCTGCGTGCCTGCCCTGGCTCCACGCCGCACCACTCACCACGTCCCTGCGTGGCCCCTGGGGGTGGGGGGGGCACAGGACTCTGTGTGCTGCCCTTGTCATGCCTCCAGGTACCTCCCTCGAAGCTCCCATTGGTCGCAGTTCCTGTTCCCAGCCTATGGGAGCTGCTGGGGGTGGTGCCTGGAACAACACATGGAGCCCTTTGCCCCCCCCGGGGGGGCCCCAGGGACCTGGTGCTGTGCCAGCCGCTTCTGAGAGCGGCACGGGGCCTGCGGTACCACGGGGGCCGCCCCGGCCGGGGGAGCAGGGAGACGAAGCAGGAGAGGAGGCAGAAAAGCAGCGAGACAGACGGGAGAACCCTAGGGGACTGTCTGTGACTCCATGTTCAGGCTGTTCTAGTGCTTGAGTGTTCTCACTTGATACCTGGGAGGTGAAGTCTAAATACAGGACACACGACCAGTGGGAGTCTGTGCTCTGGTTTATAACTGTTTGCCCTGAGGTTGGTACTCACGTTCATGAGCTGCTGCACACAGCTTGATGGGAGAACTGAACGTGGGTCTCCCAGGTGCCAGCTGAGTGCTCTCACCATGGGGCTGTTATAAGGCAGGTGATAGCACCAAAACCACCTTCTGCTTCTCTCCCCTCACCCTTTCCTGTGGAGCGAGGCAGGTGCTGACCTCATTCCAGCAAGAAACGCCTTAGGCGCCTGAGCCACCTGACGTCAGATGCTGGGTTCCCGTCTCTGGGTTGCTAAGCAGACATAGATGCCCCTCTGCAGCCCTGATTTAGGCACCTGTCTGTGAGAGGGGACAGGGCTTAGGACTCCCCTCCCCCCTTGTCGCCTCTCCCATTGCCTAGCTGAGATGGCTCCCCGCCTAGTGAGCTGGCTTTTGTGCATCGCACTGTAAGGTGCCTGTGATGCCCATCCATTGTCTAGGCAGTTTAGACCCCTAACAGCTTTGCAGACTTTGATTTTCTAGTTGCCTACAAATTAAGGACACAGGACAGAGACAGAGCCCCGGCTGGAGCATGACACATCCCAGTAAAACCCAAACTCATCCTAGGGGCACAATATTCCCTGTGGGGGTTGGGGGGGGGCACAACCAAGTCAGGAAGCAAATCCCAGGACTCTGCCACCAGCACCTGCAGCTGGGACAGTAAATTGGAACAAACACAAAGAATAGTTTGTAAAGTTTTATTTACAGTCAGTAACTAAAGGTGGTAAGAAAATGGAGCCGAGAAGGAGCCTTAATAACCACAGCATGGAAAGGAGATTCATCAACCACTGAAAACAGTTTTTTAATGGCACAACAACAGGACAGTCGTCCCGGAATTAATACAGGGAATTAATGAGTTACGGTCTAACTTTCAGTAACGTGTAATAAATCTCCCCGTCCCGCTCACGTTCCCTTTCCTTTCGTACTGTCCTTTTCTATTCATTATTGTTCTAGCCTCACTTCCTATCCCCTATTTCCCTGTGTCTCTCCTCCCTGTCACAGATCATCCCCCTCGGCTGCTCTCTTCCTTCCCTGATCTTATCCCTTCCCCTCATGCTGATCGCCGCCTGGGAGCCCCCAGTGAGATCTAAGGACACAGATCTGTACAAAAAGCTCCTGGCTGCTGCTACTTCTCCCCAAACCTCCAAACCCTGATTGATTCATGCTGTGTCCCTGCCACCCCCACCTCCGCCTGCCTCCTGCCCAGCTGTTAGTTCTGCCCCCTGCCCAGCCCCCACGTCTGCCCCTCAGGGCCCCTCCTGAAGCTTCAGAGGTTCTTCCCCCTCCCATCCCTGGGGCTGCAGAGAGGGAGGGGGAGATGCTTCCAGGGGCCATAGAGATGAGGCGCCAGAGGCTGGGTAGATGGGAGTCCTCCAAGGTCAGAGAGACTGGGGTCCCTGAGGCTAGAGAGGATTTCCGGTTCCCCCCTCAACTGTGTGTCTCAGGGACACAGTCTGAGCTGGGATCCCAGCCCCACCCAGAGCCAGGGTCGGATTCTCCCCCCAGGGATGGAGCCCGGTGGGAAAGTGAAGATCGGGGCCTCGTCACCAGCATCGATAAATGTCACCTGCCCCCAGTCACAGTCCAGACAAACCCGGATCCTGCTGGGGGCCCGGCTCAGGGGCAGGGGGGTCTCAGGGGAGGTGAGAGCCCGGAACTGATCCTTCCACTGCTGCACAGCCCAGATCCCTCCCTCAGGGCTATAGCTGATCTCTCCCTTCCTCCCCACAGACTCTCTGGCCACCCCCACAGCCCAGAATGGCCCATCCCCCACCTCCACCTCCCAGCAATGTCTCCCCCGGGTGAATCCCTCACAGCCCAGCACACAGGGCTCAGTGTCAAATCTCTCAGGATTGTTGGGCAGTTGCTGCTGCATGTCTCCCCATCTCACACTTTTCTGATCCTCAGACAGGATGAGGATGGGATGAGCCGTGTCTGGATCCAGAGACACATTCGCTGGGGGAAGAGAGAATCAGAGCGTTAGGGGCAGAGCTCAGCCCAGGGTGAGGCTGGGACCATTTCTCACACTCCCCAGTGGCCCGTCCTGGCTGGGACAAGCCTGGATCCCAAGGAGCTGCCTCTGTCCTGGGCACTTGAGACTAAGCAGAGGTGTCACTGCAGCTCTGCAGTCTTTGTAATGGCTCCCACTTCATTAGTTTCTCATTTATCACAGAGGCTTCAGCTCCCACATCCCGCTGCTGGTGCTACCCCATTCCCAGCAGCACAGACAAAGCCAGGAAGGCGTCAGAAGCTTTTATTGAGGGAGCAGAAGTGGCAGGCACCAGCTTTAAACCCCAGAGGGAAGCTCCCTCCCCTAATGCAGCCTCCAGTCCCAGGCCAGGGAACAGAGAGGAAGGTGCGGCAATGGGGAACAGCCACTTAACACCAGAGAGTAGGAGGTGGCATTGGGTGGGGGAGCCCCATCCCCAGCCCAGAGAGAGGGGAGGAGCTGCCAGCCTCACAGGGAGAGCATCTCCCCAATCTAGGAAGCAGGGAGCAGTTCCAATGGGCAAACCCAGCCCTGCCCAAAGGAAAGGCAGGATATTGGAGAAGAGCGATGGGGAGACCTCCTGACCGGGGTGAAGCTGAGGGATGTGGCAGGGAGCTCTGTTCACGTGTGACTCAGTTAAGAGTGTTTCTGTTCATCAGCGTGGGCATGAACTCAGCACTAAGGGTAGTGTCAGGACTGTTTTTGTGTTCCCACCCCCTCCATGGCCCTGACCGAGGCCCTGCCCCCGTCCAGCCTGGGAGACTTGCCCGCTATGGAGAGCCCCTGACACTCCATCTGCCCTGGAAATGGGTCCGGGGGCTCTCCATAGCGGGCAAGTCTCCCAGGCTGGCCAGGTGGAGGATCCAGGGCTCCCCAGTGCAGTCCCTGGATGGTGTCCAGGTTCTGGCTTCTGGCCTGGCCAGGGCCTCAGGGAAAGAGGAGCAGGGGTGGGGCCACTGAGAGAGTCCAGCACCAGGGAGAGGTTGGTGCCGCGGGAAGGGGCTGCACTACACAGAGAGGATCTGATCAGCTGCCCTGCCCAAAGCACAGACACTGCCTGCCATGCTCCACCCCTGCCAAGGCTTGCAGTGCGTGTGTGGGGGCAACGTGGCCCTCTTCCCCCAAACTATGGCCATGCTGAAAAGTGTCCTGGTCATCCCACCTTTAAAAGTGTGTGGGTGTTGGGGGGGGGGAGACATGGGCCCCTGGATCTCCTTACTGTTTAATGTGTTATTTTTAGGGCTGTGTGTGTCATGGTCGCTGTCAGTTTGGTTGGTAACTTTAGCTACAATCTCATGAAGACGTTTTCTCTGGAATTTTCTCATAATTTAAAGGCAATCTTCACCTGCAGACTCACCCCGTCTGTGTGCTCCAAATGATCCTCCCCTTTTTCTCTCCAATTCAGATGGCAGAGTGTCTTGGGGGAGAAAGGAGAAGAGAGGTGAGATTTCAGACTTTCATATTCATAAGAGCATCCCCGCTCTGAAACAGTTTTATAATTATGACAGAGAAACAGACAGAGAGGCCCAGAGACACACTCAGGTATTTAATATAAAAAGGTCTGAAACCTATTTCCCCTCTCAATCAGGCATCTCTCAGCAATGGAGCCAGCAGCCTTGCAGCCTCACAACTATCCCAGGACACACAATCTGTAAGAGATTTACTTTTCCCTCCTCATCCCCTCCCTCTCTTCAGACTCCAGTTGGTTTGTCTCATTCATTTACTGGCTTTTGTTGTAACCTAGACCCAGGTCATGCAAAGACTTTAGAATAAAAGTAACTTTACCCACTTGTGTATCTATTGGGTTTCCGGGAAACGGGGCGGGCAAAGCCCGCCCCATGCTAACGGATCCCCCCCCAGCCTAAGGGGAGGTTCCACAGGGCTTCAGAAACCCACTAATTGCGGGGGAGAACTAATAAAAGAACAGGGACAGGGCAGTTATCCTGTTTCTGGGATAAAAGGAGGTAAAAGGTGAAAAGCAGCTGAGGTCGGCTGACTGGGGAGGCAGCCACAGCTGGGGCCACACCCAATTAGGCCACAACTGGCCCTGATCATAGGGCTGGGAGCTAGGCAGGCAAGAGTCTCACTGCAGGGCTGCCTGGGAGCGCAGGGTACCTTACACAGAACAGGGCTGGGGCGGGGCAGGCAGAGCTGGGGACCTCTGGCCTGGCAAGTCCCCAGGCTGAGGCCTTGTTAAGGGCCAGGGATGGTACTAGGGTTAGAAAGGCAGTAGGTCCAACCCCTTTGCTAATGATGAGTGGACATTGTGGACTGCAGGCTGCCCCAGAGAAAGGGGGCTAGATGACTGGCAGTAACCACTGAGGCAAGGTGGGTATAGAGGGTTGGGATTCCCCTGGGAGAGGAGACCCAGAGTGTGGGGGTACTGCTGTGGGCAGAACCCCAAGGTAAGGGGCACTGGGGTCCAAGAGGGACATGGAGGGGCCTGAGGCAGGAGAGACACTGGCCAGCAGTGGGCGCTCTGGAGCGGGAAAGCTAATTCCCTGACTGACCAGCAGGAGGCGCCGCACCACTGAGTGCTCAACCAGTTACACTTGAAGTTTTAAAATCATGTTTTGAGGACTTCAGTAACTTGGCCAGAGGTTAGGGGTCAATTGCAGGAGTGGGTGGGTGAGATTCTGTGGCCTGCAATGTGCAGTTGGTCAGACTAGATGATCATGATGGTCCCTTCTGGCCTTAAACTCTTTGAGTCATTTCTTAATTTAACAGCATCATCTAAGTGGGAACAAATTGATCAGCACCATTCTCTTCTCAGAGACTCATCCCAATTTCCATTCCTAGATCCCTTCTAGGTACCTTTGAACTTCCCCAGAATGTCCAATAGCAGAATCATTTTCTGGGAGAAATCACTGACTCGCTCTTCCACTTCAGGAGAAATCTCTTCCGGCTGCTGGAACTTCCCCTTCTCACACCTGGAGGGAAACAATTTTACGTGCTTGTATTTTACTGTGTGACTCATTATAAGACATCTCTAGAAAATACACTTTTCCACTGACTGGAGAATTCCAGAGTCTTCTGTACAAGTGTTAGCACCCCAGGATGAAGTTGATCAGAGAGATTTGTATCCAACATGTGATCTCCCCACACATTTTGCTGTAGAGCCCTGGGGAAATGCAGTGCTACCCTCATGATCAAGCTCTTTCCCAGCATTGTGGAGTGTGAGGGAGCCACATACCTGCTCAAGGTGGTTCTGACATCCTAGAGGAAAGAGAGACAAAAGAATTTCAGTCCTCTATGACACATACACAGGGGATCCCAGGGAAGGGGTTTAGGAAGTATGGGGGAAGAGCCCCTGCCCTGGCCCCAGGGCCATTGATTCCCTGAGCTAATGGGGCTTTTCCATCTTTCATATCCCTGTGACTCTGCTAAGAATAATACTCACTCAGATGTCAGCAATGCACATGCCGAGTTACACTGAGATCTCCGACTACTGGACTCCAGTGCTTATGATTCAGCAGCCCACTCCTCCCTCTGTGGGGTTCTGGCATGTTTCTAATGATGAGTGCGGGTTTCCAATTGTCCCTGGGGGTGCTCAACCCCATGCCCCACCTCCACTCCAAACCTTTCCCCAGTGCCACACCCCAACCCAACTCTTCCCCCTCCCACTCAACCTCCACCCTGTCTCTTCCTCGTCTCCTCTTGTGAGCTGCCATAAATATAAAGGAAAGAGTAACATAAAATACCTAAAAAAAACAGGAGTACTTGTGGCACCTTAAAGACTAACAAATTTATTTTAGCATGAGCTTTCGTGAGCTAAAGCTCACTTCTTCAGATGCATAGAATGGAACACACAGACAGGAGATATTTATACATACAGAGAACATGAAAAGGTGGAAGTATGCATACCAACAGGCAGAGTCTAATCAATCTCTGTATGTATAAATATCTCCTGTCTGTGTGTTCCATTCTATGCATCCGAAGTAGTGAGCTTTAGCTCACGAAAGCTCATGCTAAAATAAATTTGTTAGTCTTTAAGGTGCCACAAGTACTCCTGTTTTTTTTGCGGATACAGACTAACACGGCTGCTACTATAAAATACCTACTTGCAGCTGTACTGAATCACTTTAGCTCTAAGGGGTTAAGAAGCTCAGATAACCTGGTTGGCTCCTGACCAGAAGGACCGATAAGGAAAGAAGCTACTTTCAAATCTGGTGGGTTGCGGGAGGTTTTGTTTGGGCTCTGTTTGTTTGTTCCCTCTCCTGATACAGAGATAGACCAAGCAGGGACAACATCTCCTGAAAACCTACCTGAAATGATCCATCTAAGATTACAAAAATTCTAACTAAGGCAAGGAAATGCATTAGGTTATTGTTTTGTTTTAGCTTGTGAATTTTCCCTATGCGAAGAGGTAGTTTTAGTCCTGTTTTTGTAACTGTGAAGCTGAGTCCAGAGGGGAGTCCTCTGTGTTTTAAATCTTTTTATTACCCTGTAAAGTTACCTTCCATCCTGATTTTGCAGGTGTGATTTTTGTACTTTTTTCTTTATAATAAAGTTCTTCTTTAAAGAACCTGATTGATTTTAGTGTCCTAAAGATAAAGGTCTGGTCTGTACTTACATTAAAGGCAATTGGTCGGTATATTATTCTCAAGCCTCCCCAGGAAAGGGGGTGAAGGGGCTTGGGGGGATATTTTGGGGGAATAGGGATTCCAAGTGACCCATCTCTGAATTTTTGTTTAAATCACTTGGTGGTGGCAGCAAGGACAAGGAAAGGAATTTGTGCCTTGGGGAAGTTTTTAACCTAAGCTGATGGAATATAAGATTAGGGGGTCTTTCATGTGGGTCCCCACATCTGTCCCCCAGAGTTCAAAGTGGGGAGGGAATCCTAACCTGAGCACACTCCCTCCCCGCTCCTCCCCCTCCCTCCCAGCATCTCCTGCACACAGTGGATCAGCTGATTGCAGCAGGCAGATGGTGCTGGAAGAAGGGGGAGGAGTTGATCGGCAGGGCTGACGGTGGGGAGCACTGAGGGGGAGAGCTGGCTGTCCTGGAGCACCCACCTATGTTTCTCATTCAGTCTCACCTGTAGGAATTCACTCGCTGGCTTCTGACACTTCCCCTCCAGCTCACTGATCAGCTCACTCAGATGGGAAATCTGCTCGGAGAGTTTACTGACATTTTCATTCTGGATCCTCACAATCTCCTTGTCCAGCTCCTCCAGCTGGGCCAGCAGGAGTCGCTCTTGTTCCTCCAGGAACTGCTGCAATTGCTGAAATTCAGACACAATCTTCTGCCTCTCGGTTTGTGTTTGTTTCTGTATGAAATAGGGCAAGGGTTGGTCAGGGACATGGATGTAGCCCAGGGTCCTTTCATGGAGAGCTGAGTGTGCAGGAGGTTGATTTTCTTTGAAAATCCTAAGATCTCTGACATTTGACTCTACCCTGTGGGTACTAGGCAGGGGATTCTCTCACACCTTCCCTTTTGGCCCCTGTATCTCTGTGAAAGGGATGTTTCTCTGTCAGTCATGGTCAGCATCTTCTGTTATTTATGGTCTGTGGAAATTCAGACCCAGAGCAGCAGGAGGCAGGACTCAGCACTACACTGACTGAGACGTCAGCGGAGTTAAAAGAAACAATTTTTTAAAAAATGCACAAAATGTCTAGACACAGAGGACAAGCACTTCACGGGGACATTTATGTGAATTCAGGCAAGCCACGAGGGCTACTCATCAAAGCTTAGGGCTTGTCTACACATGAATCAAACCCAGCAATCCGTGATCATGGAGAAACACACACAAGCCCATGTTCACGTAGACCACACAGGAGTCTGCCTCCTAACAGACCTCCCACTGCCAGTCCCACAGCTGGTTCATAACAACAGGCACCTACCAGATATTCCCGGCAATTCCTCTCTCCAGTTGCTTTCAATCCCAGCAGCTTTTCTCTCTCTTCCCTCAGAGTTTTCAAATGGGCCTGGATTCTTTCCTGAAGAAACAGAAATGATTTGGGAGGTTTTATCTGGATAGTTTAGAGGTGCTTGGAAGGGGTGTTTTTGCACCCAAAACCCAAGATGACTGTGGTTCTAATCACTTTGCGACATCAGGACCACCAAGGTGATGAAACCTCATTAATGGAAACTAGGAGAGTGTCACATTCAGACTCGTTACCAATTCTGGTTCAGTGTTTTTAGTAATTAGCAAGAGATCTCAATTATACCCAAGCTTTACTGGTATTTGTGAACTGATTAATGGTACAGAGCATAACAGGGCACTGGAGTCACATGGGGGTGAATCAATAAACCTGTTTTTTGAAGGTTTAACAAACAAAGTGATACAAATCTCAGAAGCCACCAGGGTTTAAATATGGGCTGGGATTTCAGCCCTGAAGCCCTGGGGCTGCACTGGTTGGGGAGAGCTGGTCTAAGCACCAGGGCAAAACTCGTGAGATGTCGGGAGGCCATTCATCTGGTTTGAAGCTGCGCAGTCCAGTTTTGTGGAGCATTATCCCTGTCCAGCAGGGACTCAGCACTGGACGTGGCTTTGTCTGGTGCAAAAGGGAGAGGAGGAGACTGCGGCTGCAGGAGGACACCCGTGAGGGTGGGGGCAGAGCTGGGGTGGCACCTTCATGCGGAATGATGCAGGCGGGTGGCACACTGGAAAAAACGGTGGTGGGGTCTACAGAGGGTGACTGATACTGGTGAGGACGGGCCCATGCAGGCAGGTGTGAGGGTGTCCCGTGTTCTGGGGATGCCTCAGTGACCTCCCTAATTAGACATGATGCAGATTTGTATAAAGTACGGGTTGGGGGTTGCCCCCAGTGCTGCCCTAACCTCTCTCCATGGCACTGCCCCCTGGGCAGGTACCCCACGGTCCCATTCCCTGGTAAAGATCCCGGAAGCAGTGCATTCTGGGAGATTACAAAAGGCTGCCTGGTGGGACTAACAGAACAGCTCTGGCTGGTCCTTGCCCACGTACACAACAGAGAAGGTCAGACTGGCACCGGTCAGCTCCAGCCTGGGGTTGGTTTTGCTACAACCCAGTGAAATCCCAGCGGTACTTGGCATGGACCTGAGCTGTCTGGAGCCCTGTTGTGTGCGGACTGAAGGTGCTCGGGGTCCCATGCAGCGTTTAGCCCAGTGATCTCCTCTAGTACAGGCCGGCAGCATCTGAGTTTAACCCCTCGTGGAGCAGCACAGGAGATCAGAATCCCAGTGAGAAACCTCCTCTCCCTGGTGGGCCTGGGTCCTTTATCAAGGCGTCTCTCCCTCCTAACGGAGACACTTCATGACTGGGTGGGGCTGATGCTAAGATGGCAGCATGGCAAAGTGGTTCGGGTCTTGGACTGGGTCTGGGGAGATCTGGGTTCTATGCTAAGCTCTGTCACTGACACGCTCGGTGACTATGCGAAACTCACTGCCCCGCTTTGTGCCTCAGTTTCCCTTCCCACCTTTTGTCTAGCTAGACTAGTGGTCACCTACCAATCGATTGTGATCAACTAGTTGATCCTGGAGATTCTCCCAGTCGATCGCAATCTCTGGCAGCTGTGCGGCACTCCCAGAAGGGGCCAGCATGCCCCTGCAGCCTGGGGTGAGGGCAGGGTTCTCTTCACAGGGCTCCTGCCTGCAAGCACCGCCCCCGCAGCTCCTATTGGCCGGAAACGGGGAACTGTGGCCAATGGGAGCTGCGGGAGTGGTTCCTGCAGAGAGGGGCAGCGTGTGCAGCCACATGCTCCCCTCCAGGGGCCACAGGGGCACATTGGCCCCTTCTAGGAGTGGCGCAGGGTCGGGACAGGCAGGGAGCCTGCGTTAGCCCCGCTGCACTACTGACCGGGAACCACCTGAGGTAAGTCAGTGCTGCCCAGCTGGAGCCAGCTTCCCTCACCCCCTCCTGCCCCCCAACCCTCTAATCCAGCCCTGACCCTCCTCCCAGAGCCAGCACCCTGTGCCCTCACCTGCACCCCAACCCTCTGCCCCAGCCTGGAGCCCCCTCCTGCACCCCAACCGCCTGCCCCAGGCTCAGCCCAGAGCCCCTTCCCAGACTGTAAACCCCTCGGCCCCAGCCCAGAGCCCACACCCGCACCTGAATCCCAACCTCCTGCCACAGACCAGTGAACGTGAGTGAGGGTGGGGGAGAGCAAGCAATGGACGGGGGGGGGGGGGGATGGAGTGAGCGGTACTTCGGGCGGGGGGTGTAGATCCTGCTTTCAAGATTTGATATTTTGCCTGTTGCCACGCTGCCAGATCATTAATTTCGTTATAGCATCTCCCCACACAATGAAGACTTTACAGAGCTGAATGATGAGTCACACCCGTGACAGGGAACTTTCAGTGAAATTAGCCTGTAATTAAAACCCCAAAGTTAACCAATTAAATTTGACAGCAATTCCCTACCTTGTACTCCTGGGCAGCCTCCTGGATGGGAACCACTGTGTGAGCGCGGTGAGTCCGGGACTCTCTGCAGATCACACAGATGGGGGTTTGATCCTCTTCACAGAACAGTTTCAGAGCCTCCTGGTGTCTCTCACACACCCTGTCCCCTCCTGCTCCCTTTGCTGCCTGTAAACTCAACCGCTTGACGAGTTCTATGACATTTGCCAGCTGCCTGTTGGGTCTGAGGTTTCTCTGCTGCACAGTTTCTCTGCACTGAGGGCAGGAGGCGGCTGTATCGGATCCCTCCCAGCACTGGCTGATGCAGGCTCGGCAGAAATTGTGACCACACTCCACACTGACAGGTTCTGTGAAATATTCCAGACAGACGGGACATGTCGCTTCCTCCTGGAGTCTTTCCACGGGGTTCTCTGCAGCCATGGCTCCCTCTGGATAGTGGATCAGGGTTAGTTTCAATTTCCTGAATTCACACTCTGCCCCGCCTGCAGCAGCAACGGGGTGTTTCCTTGCCTGAACATGACTCAGGGCTTGGCTACACTTGAAAATTGCAGCGCTGGGATTTACAGCGCTGGTCGTGCAGCCGTGTAGGGACAGCACTGGTGTGTGGCCACACTGACAGCTACCAGCGCTGCAGTGTGGCCACACTTGCAGCATTTGCAGCGCTGTATTGAGAGGTGCATTGTGGGCAGCTATCCCACAGAGCACCTCGTCCCATTTTGGCGCTGTGGGTTGTGGGAAGGGGACGGAAGGGTGTGGGTCATTCCGCTTCCTGTCCCAATGGCCCGTGGTGCATCGCTTCACATCCCAGCATTCACAGTTTTTCCAGCCACGTTTGGCGCCATTGTGAGTCTCTTTCTGCTTTTTACTCTCTGTCTGTGAATCGCGATTTCTGTGGGAAATGGAGCCCAAGCTGCTGAGGACTGTGCTGATGAGTGTCGCCAGCACAACACGTTTGGCAGTTGAGCTATTCCTTCAGCTCCAAAGTGACAGTGAGGAGTCCGACGATGATATCGATATCGAGTCGCCTGCCGCGTGTGACACTACAGTGCTTGTGGCATGCACGGAAATGCTCAGCACCGTTGAACGCTGCTTTTGGGCTCGGGAAACAAGCACTGAGTGGTGGGATCACATCGTCGTGGAAGTCTGGAATGACGAGCAGTGGCTGCAGAACTTTCGTATGAGAAAAGCCACTTTCATGGGACTGTGTGCTGAGCTCGCCCCCACCCTGCAGCACAAGGACACGAGATTGAGAGCTGCCCTGATGGTGGAAAAGCGGGTGGCTATTGCAGTCTGGAAGCTGGCAACTCCAGACAGCTACCGGTCGGTCGGGAACCAGTTTGGAGTGGGAAAGTCGACCGTTGGAATCGTGTTGATGCAAGTTTGCAGGGCAATTAATCGCATCCTGTTAAGAAGGACCGTGACTCTGGGGAACATGCAGGACATTGTGGATGGCTTTGCACAAATGGGTTTCCCTAACTGTGGAGGAGCGATAGATGGGACGCATATTCCTATTCTGGCACCCCCCCACCTAGCATCTGAGTACATTAATCGCAAGGGGTATTTCTCTATGGTTCTCCAGGCGCTTGTGGATCACCGTGGGCGTTTCATTGACATTTACACAGGCTGGCCTTGAAAGGTGCATGATGCACGCATCTTTCGGAACAGTGGCCTGTTCAGGAAGATGCAGGCAGGGACTTATTTGCCAGACAGGAAGATCACAGTAGGGGACGTCGAAATGCCCATTGTGATCCTTGGAGACCCCACTTACCCGTTACTGCCTTGGCTCATGAAACCGTATACAGGGAAGCTTGACAGGAGCAAGGACCGGTTCAACTACAGGCTGAGCCGGTGCCGAATGACTGTGGAGTGTGCTTTTGGGCGTTTAAAAGCCTGCTGGAGGTCCCTGTATGGGAAGCTAGACTTGGGGGAAAGCAGCATCCCCGCGGTTATATCCGCATGCTGTACCCTCCATAATATTTGTGAAGGGAAGGGTGAAACATTCAGTCAGGCATGGACCACTGAGGTTCAAGTCCTGGAGGCTGAATATGCACAGCCAGAGAGCAGGGCTAATAGAGAGGCCCAGCACAGGGCTACAAGGATTAGGGATGCCTTGAGGGAAGAATTTGAGGCTGAAAGCCAACAGTAATGTTTGCTGCCTTGCATGGGAGTGAAGTGCAGTGGTTACACTGTTAGGATTCTGTTATCCCTAACATGATTTGCAGTGACTGTTTCTTTACTGGAATAAGGTATATTTCACTATAATAAAGACTGTTTTCAAAGCCAAGATTTATTTTATTGAAAAGAAAAAAACTTCATTGACAGACACACAACATTTCAGGAACCTAAAAGGTCAGGGGGGTGGGTTGGTGAACTGTACAGTCACAGGTTTGCATATGTCCTGTCTGCAGTGCTGTGGAATGGCTGCTGCACTTCAGGGTGCATATACTGCATGGTGATGGGGGTTGAGTGCAGAGGGTTAGGGTCATAGGGCTGGTTGGTGAACGTACAGGTGTTGGAGGCAGATGGTGGTGGTAAGAACCTGGATGCTGGGGAAGGGAGGTTTGAGCTGACATTGGGGCACAAGGGGAAAAGCTTTGGGACGGGGGGGCGGGGGAGTAGCACGGTAGTGCTCTGCTTGCATGGCTACGAGTGACTCGATAGAGTCCGCTTGGCGCGACAGGATGCTTAGCAGCTGCTCTGTGCTTTTCCTCCTGTCCACTGCGTTTCTCTGGCGGATCCTGCTTTCCCTCTGGCGGATCCTACTTTCCCTTTCTCTCCACTCCTGCAGCTGTTTACTCTCTCGAGCAGAGTGATCAATAACTGTTTTCAGCATGTCTTCCTTGGTTTTTCGCGGCTTTTTCCTCAGATTCTGTAGTCTCTGTGCTGTGGTAGATCTGGGCAGTCCAGCAGTCAAGGTCACTTCTTGAAGGCAAAAATGGCAACATTTAACAGGGTAGCATTGTTCATTATCTCATCCAAACAGTAATTCCCACACACTGAAGGAGTTTTCAGTGTTCACTTTAGCATTCTTTTCCCATACCAAATAAAACCACACATAACAAAACAGGAGCCACGAAATGGTGAGTAAGGGGTACTGAGATTGCTTCAGGGCTGTGCAGGGGTTTCTGTGCATTGGGGACAGCAAACAGCTACAGGGGGGATCTGCACTAAACACTCTCCCAACATTTTCCACCGGAGTTACTCCTGGAAGATATCTCCCTGCTGCGGGTCACCAGGGAAGAGCGGGAAGGTCTTCTACAGCAATGCGGATTCTGCCCTGGCCCCTATGCAGCTTGCCTGTGTGCAGCAATGGTCCCCCCACCCCTCGCGGCACAGTGGCGCGGACGCGTTAGCCTGACTGGGACAAGGACCACAGTGGCTCTCCCTATAAACCTGTGCAGGCACATTGCCCACGCTCTGGCTGAAACTTTTGAGGAGATTACTGCAGCCGATTACCACGACGTGATAGACCACATCAATGGGCTATTCCACATCTAGGCATGCATGCATGCAGCCCTAACCCCCCCTCTTCTCCCGAAACATTTCCACCCTGAAAATAAAAGCCGCTTACTGGTAACCCGCTCCTCTGCTTGTCCTTCAGCAAGTGCTGGCTGCTGCGATTGGCTACCTTCCTCCTGGCTTGAGAAAAGCTCCTGGCTGCATGCCTCCTGGGACTCTGGGGTGTCTTCCCCCATCCCAGTAGCTTCACTCGCGGTTTCCTCCACCCCCCCCCCTCCTCCTCCTGCTGCTCATGTCTCCCAACCTGCTCAGAAGTGTCCATCGTGGTCCTCGGATTGGCAGTGGGGTCACCCCCAAGTATCGCATCCATCTCCCTGTAAAAACGGCAGGTCGTGGGGGCAGCGCCGGAGCGGCTGTTTCCCTCACGGGCTTTGTAATAGGCACTCCGCAGCTCCTTTACTTTAACCCTGCATTGCAGCGTGTCCTGCTCATGGCCCCTATCCAGCATGGCTCTTGATACCTGGGCAAATGTATCATAATTCCTACGGCTGGAGCGCAGCTGGGACTGCACAGCTTCCTCCCGCCAAACACTAATGAGGTCCAGCAACTTGCCATTGCTCCATGCTGGGGCTCGTTTGCCACGTGGAGGCATGGTCACCTGGAAAGATTAACTGATTGCACTCCACACCTGGCTGCAGCAAACAGGAAGGGGATTTTTTAAATTCCCAGGGCATTTAAAGGGTGGGTCACCTGAGGGGCCAGAGCAGTAGAGTACAAACTGATGAGCAGAGTGGCTGAACAGGAATTCTGGGACATCTCCTAATACCCTGGAGGCCAATAACAGCGCTGGTGTGTGTCCACACTTGACGAGCAGCGCTGGATCACCAGCGCTGTACTCGCTACACCCCAACCAGACCAGGTGTTCAGCCAGCGCTGCAGCCAGGGAGTTGCAGCGCTGGATGTGCCTTGCAGGTGTGGACAGTTACTAATTGCAGTGCTGGAAAGCCTCCACCAGCGCTGCAACTTTCAAGTGTAGCCAAGCCCTGAGTTCCTTGACGTTTATGTGAAGGGTCAGGTCCTGCAGAGACCACAGGCCTTGGGTCTGAAAATTCCCCTCATGGGCCCCCCAGCCCAGGTCTGATGCATCGGACACCAGCTCCAACAATGGGGCCCTGTCCCAGAACAGGACCCTTTGGAGCATGTTGCTTGGGGCGTACCACCACCGCAGGGTGGTGAGCACTGAGTTTGGCACGGTGAGGACCTAGTCCTCCTGCGGGATGGAGGGGGGCAAGGTCACAATCAGGTCGTCCGGACGGGGCGAGGAGGCCGGTGCGGTGCTTTGGGTGTTGGCTGGCACTGGAGGATCCACCACCTGGTTGGACTCTGGCACGGTACTGAGGACACGGGTCCCACCGATTCCTTTCCTGGTGGTGTAGTGGAGGCCAACAGGGCTTCCGATGCCTTGGCCACCGAGCGAGCCCACATTTGGGGGCTGCACCGGAGGCCATGGTGACCACTGGTACCACTGGGCTGGCAATGATGCTCAGTGCCATCACACTTGCTGCAGCACCGGTGGATCTGGCTGTTCGAGTTGGCTAGCCTGGCCTGTAGATGAACGGCCGTGAGCAGAGGCTGGGCTGGCATATAACTCGCTGCTGTTTCTGGACTGGGAGTAGAGGTGGCGTCGGGATCTGCGTTGGCCACAGGACCACGATCTCAATGCGGAGGAACGGCACCAACGGTAATAGCTGCTCCGTGATCGACGGGCGGACCTACGACAGCGGGACGCCGGCGATCGACACCCAGGGCTACGATGCCTTGGCGGAGACTTGGAGCGGGAGTCCGAGTGGGAACGGCATCTATGATCGTGCTGCGACCAACTGCAGTACCTCCTTCGAGGTGAGGACCGCTGGCGACCTCCGCCACAGTCCCGTCGATATTTGCTCTGCGAAGAGGAGCGCTGCCAGGAGTCTGGCCGGCGTTGAGAGTGATCGACAATGGACTGGGCCCTGAACGGTCGCTGGGCAGTGAGTGGTGTCGGGAAAGTTCCCGAGACCGAGACCAATACCGGGCCGGCAGCAACTGCGGTGATCCCAGCGGTGGCTTGCCTCTGGAGCATGGGGAAGCTCCCCTTCTACCACGCCAGCCAGGCACCAATTCAGGCAGGGCCAGCTCTAGGCACCAGCCCTCCAAGCATGTGCTTGGGGCGGCACTTTCTAAGGGGCGGCAAAATCCACCCCCCCTCCCTTTTTTTTTGTTTTTTTGCTTGGAGTGACAAAAAGCCACTCGCCCTGTCAGCGCACGAGCTGGGATCCGCGCCCCCTGCCCAGCCTGGCGGCGCCCTGCCCAGCCCACTCGAGCAGGGAAACGCCGCGCTGCCCTGGGGAGACTCAGAGCGGCAGCAGCAGCAGGACCCCTCCCCCATCCCTGCATCCCAGGTCCCACTTCCCTCCCTCCTCGGCTCCTCTCACACTCTGGGAGCCCCTCTCGCACAGCCGCAGCCCAGGCTCGGCTCCCCCCATCCCCGGCTCCTCATATGCTCCAGGAGCCTCTCTTGCCACCGCCGCAGCCCAGGCCCTGGAGCGAAGCAGGGTCCTCTGGAGCTGAGCCCGAGCTGCGGCAGTGAGAGGGGCTCCTGGAGTGTGTGAGGAGATGGTGAGGGAGGGAAGCGGGGTCCCCTGGAGCCGAGCCCCGGCTGTGGGGGCGAGAGGGGATCCTGGAGTGTGTGAAAAGGTGAGTGGCCAGTTGGGCTCATCGGTGCTGAGCAGGTAGCCCTGCAGCCGGAGATCCTCGCCTTCCCGCCCGCCGGGGCTGGGCCAGGGTGCGGTGAGGCTGAAGAGCAGCAGGTCCGGGGGGGCTCTCCAGGTCCTCGGCTGCCAGCATGTCGGGAGTGAGGGCGGTGAGCACGAACTGATCCACCTCAGCCACCAGCAGCACCGCGAAGCCCAGGGAGGGGGCCGTGTTCTCCGCGCCACCCGGCACCGCCACCTGGAAGTACTCCCACTATGCACTGCCCAGCAGCTCCACCCGCATGGGGAAGGAATCGCGGCTGGGCCAGAGCTCAGCTGCCGTGTGCTGGTAGCGGATCCCACATTTGGGGGTGGGGAGCCTAGTGCTGGAGGGCTGGGGTGTGTGTGAGTGGGGGAGAGAGATCCCAGTGCTGGGGTGGTGGGGGGGAGGGGCTTGGGCTGGGGTGGGGGCAGCCAAAATTTTTTTTGCTTGGGGCGGCAAAAAACCTAGAGCCGGCCCTGAATCCAGGGGTTGCAGGGGCTGCTCCCCGCACACGGGTACTGCTAGGGGAAAAACATCCGGCACTGGTGCACGTGGCGAGCACGCACACCTATTGTGGAATAGACATGAGCAATCACTCGAAGAAGAACTCACCCTGTCTGTGTGCTCCTAGGGGTTCTCCAATTTGTGTCTCCAGTGCAGACAGCAGAGTGTCTGGTGGAGGAAAGGAGAAAAGAGACGAGATTTCAGGCTTTCATATTTGTAACAGCGTCCCCACTCTGAACACATAGAACTGTGTTTTCATCATGACAGAACAGACTGAGAGGCCCAGAGACACACTCAGGCATTTAATATAAACTAACTGAAACCTTCTATTTTCTCTCTCATTCAGGTATTTCCCAGCAATAGAACCAACATCCTTGCAGCCTCACAACCATCCCAGGACCCACAATCTGTAAGTGAGATTTATTTTTCCCTTCATCATCCCCTCCCACCCCTGAGACTCCAGTTGGTTTGTCTCATTCACTCACTGCCTTTTGTCGTACCCTAGACCCAGATCATACAAAGACTTTATCATAAAAGTAACTTTACCCACTTTGGTCCCTTTGGCCAGGGGTCGGCAGCATCATATTGTACGACAGACACTTGACAAAATTACCAAACCTAGGGTTTGGCTACACTTGCAGCTGTACAGCGCTGGGAGTTAAAGCTGTCTTCGTACAGCTGTGTAGGGAAAGCACTGCAGTGTGGCCACACTGACAGCTGCCAGCACGGCAGTGTGGCCACATTTGCTGCATTTGCAGCGGTGTTGGGAGTGGTGCATTATGGGCAGCTATCCCAGCGTTCAAGTGGCTGTAACGTTCTTTTCAAAAGAGGGGGGTGGGGTGGAGTGTGACAGGGAGCGTGGGGGAGACAGAGAGAGTGGATTTTTGGAGCTGACACTGTGTCAGCTCCCTGCCTTGCAAATTCTGACCCCTTCCCCCACCCCTCTCTCATTCACTAAATGCAAATAGCCTCTTTGGTTTTTTCCTCACAGACCAGATAAGCAGCCTCCCCGAAACGGACCCCCCCCCCGTGCCGCAATGCTTCTCTCCTCAAGCCCCTTCCCTCCTCCCTCTTCGAGCAAACACTAGCTGTGGGCTTTCCAAAGGGAGCTCCCTGCCTCTGCTCGAGCAAACAGGAGCTGTGTTTGTTTTTTAGATAAGCAGCTCCGGGAGCCCCAGTTCACAACAAAACAAACAGAGGCATCACAACAAAACAAAGAGAGTTATCTTTACTTAAAAGCATTATGGGAAGGTTCTGGAGGTCAGTTACAGCGTAGTAAGATTAATCACTGTTTACACTGGCACCCCAGCGCTGCAGCACCAGCGCTGTTCTCTTTATTCCTCTCGTCGAGGTGGAGTACAATCAGCGCTGTAGCCAGGGAGATGCAGTGCTGTATGTGCCTTGCCAGTGTGGATGGGGAGTAACTTACAGCGCTGTAAAGCCACCACCAATGCTGCAACTCTCAAGTGTAGCCAAGCCGCTATTGATGGACATTGGCGGGATGTTATGTCATTCAGTCATCATTCAACCCGTAAATTAACACACAATTTTCCACACTGAAAAAACCATAACCTGGCTAGGTAGTTAATAAATAATAAACTATAACAATAATAATAAATTCAAGTCACTTTAGTGTTTTTGAATGTACCTCACTGCCACAGTCAATATTTTTTTTGTAGGATTGGGGCACTGAAATAAATATTTATCCTAAAACCATATTTCAGTGCATTCTTGTCACTACTTTCTTGTTTAAATAATTTGTTTTATGGGAGGAGGAGGAGGAGGAGGGTGGTGTGTGTGTGTGTTTCCCACCTCTACACCGCTTACCCCATGTCTCTGCCCTGTCTGTGTCCCTTACATGGGAGATCCCCCATCATGTCACAGGATGTGGGAAGCAGAGGAGGGGAGTCTCTCAGGGGAGCAGGGTTTCCCACCCCCTCACTGTGACCAGGGAACCCCTCTCCGGGCAGGGGTTATCCCAGGGTGAGTGGGAACCTCCTCTGACGCCTGACAAGGACAATCTCTGCTGGGGGCAGGGGTCTGTTGTGAGCAGGGATGGAACAAATTCTTGTGTGGGGGTGTGTGTGTGACGAAGTGGGACTGTTCTTAATGTTTTCTCTGAATACTGTGTTGGTCCCTCAGTGTCCCTTATGCAGTTCTTAAGTATCTAGGTGGTGGAATAAGGGTGTGTGATTGCTGCAGAGCAAAGGGCCAGTGCACATAAATGCCTGACACTGTCTCCTAGCAACTGATGGCCTGGGCCCCTTCTCTGCAAGGGTGCCAGCTGAAGGTGTTGGAGACAAAGAGGTCAGGTGGCCTCCTGGCCTGGGAGAAGAACTGAGCAGAGAGGAGGGGCTGGAGGGGGTTTGGGAGTCTGGAGCTGGCTGGGGATGAGAAGTGAAGTGCAGATGTGGGTGTCCGGCTCACTGCCCCCCAGAACAGACCCAGCCGAGGGGTCCCGTTCGCTGTACCTACAAGCTCTGTGTTAGACCGTGTTCCTGTCATCTAATAAACCTCTGTTTTACTGGCTGGCTGAGAGTCACGTCTGACTGCGAAGTGGGGGTCCAGGACCTGGTGGCTTCCCCAGGACCCCGCTGGGGTGGGCTCTGTGGGAAGCACACGGAGGGGCAGAGGATGCTGAATGCTCCAAGGAGAGACCCAGGAGGTGAAGCTGTGTGAGCTTCTTACCCTGAAGACAGTCTGCTCTGAGGGAGAGGAGGCTCCCCAAAGTCCTGACTGGCTTTGTGGGGAGCAGTTCTGGAGCATCGCTCGGTGACTCCGTGACAGGGGGGCTCACCTCCAGTAGCTCCCCAAAGTGGCTTCCCTTTGTCTCTCATCCCTGCTGCTGCTGCAGAGCTAGGCTGAGGGGCAGGGGCGGCTCTAGCAATTTCACCACCCCAAGCACGGCGGCATGGCGTGGGGGGCGCTCTGGCGGTCGCCGGTCCCATGGCTCCGGTGTACCTCCTGCAGACGTGCCTGCGGGAGGTCCACCGGAGCCGTCTGCCGCCCTCCCGGCGACCGGTGGAGCGCCCCCCACGGCATGCCGCCCCAAGCACGCACTTGGCATGCTGGGGCCTGGAGCCGGCCCTGCTGAGGGGGTCTGTGCAGCTGGGGGAGGGGTAGCACTGAGGGGCTGGAGCTAGGCTGAGGGGAGCTGTGCAATATGGAGGCAGCACTGAAGGCCTGGAGGGAGCTGGGCTGAGGGGAGCTGTGCAGAGGGGGGTGGCACTGAAGGGCTGGAGCTAAGCTGAGGGGGGCTGTGCAGAGGGGGGTGGCACTGAAGGGCTGGAGTTGGGCTGAGGGGAGCTGTGCATCCAGCCACAGAGAAGTCCAATACCCCCTGTGTGGAGACAAGGGTCAAAGTGACGTGTGCATAATCAGTGGTAATAAACCACAAGAGAGAAGAGAACAAGAACATGAAAATAGCTTGCAGAAAAAAGCCCTGCCAATGAAATGTTCATGCATGTGCAGTGTATGACCTATATAAGGTACTTCATATTCATATCACTCAAAGGTGATTGGACAAGAACTAATAAATATGCAATTTGGATGTGTATAATATGTCAGACATTGTAAGGGGTAATCAGAGCTTCATAAGAAAAATCCCCCATGACCCGCCTATGCCCCGGGAGAAGGGAACTGGCCAGCACTTCTTTCTATATGCGATGGCTAGTAGCAAATATCCCAATGGCTAGTGATGGGGCACTAGATGGGGAGGGCTCTGAGTTAGAGAAAATTCTTTCCCAGGTGTCTGGCTGTTGGGTCTTGCTGAAATGCTCAATGTCCAACTGACCACCATATTTGGGATAGGGAAGGAATTTTCCACCAAGTAAAATTGCCAGAGACCCTGGTTTTATTTTGTTTTTTTTTGTACAGATGCTATACTAAAATAAATGGTGGAGTCTCTGTAACTTGAAGTCTTTAAATCAGTATTTGAGGACTTCAATAATTCAGCCCGAGTTTATGGGTAAATTGCAGGAGTCAGTGAGGCGGTTCTGTGGCCTGCAATGTGCAGGAGGTCAGAGCAGATGGATCTGCTTAAGTTTATCTGAGAGATTTGTTCTGACCTTAAAGTCTGTGAGTCATTTCTTACTTTATAATTGTAATTGAAAGGTATGTTTGTGGTGCAAACAAAGGTTTGAATGAATCAACCTGAATGTCTTGGACCAAGTGTCTGGCCTTTTCACCCAACATTAAATAGAAGCATCATCTAAGTGTGAACCAATTGACCAGCACCATTTTCTTCCCATAGTCTCAGAGGTACATCCCAATTTGCATTCCTAGATCCATTTTAGGTACCTTTGCATTTCCTCAGAGTCGCCAATAGCACAATAGTTTTCTGGGAGAAATCGCTGACTCGTTCTTTCAGTTCAGGAGAAATCTCCTCTGGCTGCTGGAACTTCCTCTTCTCACACCTAGAGAGAAACAATTTCACGTGATTATATTTCATTGTGTGATTCATTATAAGTTCTGGCTAGTGAGTCCCTGCTCTAATATGCCTGGAGTCAGAATTCCTCGACTTTTCCCAGCCTCAAAGTAGGTGCAACACAGCCCCTGGCCGTACAACCTTCCCTTCAAAGGGCTCATTAATATTCTTCAGCTCTGGGGACAAAAGGGGAATTGAATCTCCATGGCCAATTTACTCCTTGGCCTCCATGCTCTGAGGGGCAGGAAATTCCTACGTGAAGTGCTGTAGAAATCTTTCCACTAGGAACTAGACTGAGATGCCAATTCCCCCCCTCCCCACCTCATTCCACACAGGTCTCCTACCAAGCCTCAGGCTGGAAAAGACTCTTGACCGCTGCTGCCTGGGCTGAATAGTGACCAGTGCCTCAGCAGTGAGAGGCCCATAATCCATCCCCACAATCCTGAGGCAGCCAGTCCCCTATGGACGTGACATCTCTTGGAAATACTTGAGGTTAGTCCTTCCCACTGAATGGAGAATTCCAGGGTGAGAACCTCAGGATTACGTTTATCTGAGAGATTTGTATCCAACATGTGATCTTCCCCACACATGTTGTTGTGGAGATGCAGTGCTAACATCATGTCCATGCTCTTTCCCAGCATTGCCAAGTATGTGTGGGAGGGAGAGAGAGCCACATACCTACTCAAGGTGCTTTTGACATCCTAGAGGAGAGAGAGAGGAGAGAGATTAAAAAAATCTCAGTACCACCTGAAACACACTTGGGATTCCAGGAACGGGATTTTGCAAATCCAGGGAAAATCAGCCCTGCCCTGGACCCGGGGCCATGGTTTCACTGAGCTAATGGGGCTTTTCCATCTCTAATATCAATGCGTCTGTGAGTCTGCAAAGAACAATTGTCATTCACATGTCAGCAATGCACACATTGAGTTACACTGAGATCTCTGACTGCTGGACTCCTGTGCCCGTGGTTCAGGAGCTGTCCTGTCCCTGTGTTGGGATTTGGGATGTTTCTAGCTCAGTCTCACCTGCAGGAATTCACTTGATGGCTTCTCACACTTCCCCTCCAGCTCACTGATCAGCTCACTGAGATGGGAAATCTGCTCGGAGAGTTTGGTGATATTTTCATTCTGTATCTTCACAATCTCCTTGTCCAGCTTCTCCAGCTGGGCCAGCAGGAGTCGCTCTTGCTCCTCCAGGAACTGCTGGAGTTCCTGAAATTCAGACACAATCTTTTGCCTCTCAGTTTCTGTCTGTTTCTATAAGAAATAAGGAAAGGGCTGGTCAGGAACATGGACGGAGCCTGATGACCTTCCACACAGTCTTACGAGAGAGAGTTTCTTTACAATCTCTAACACATCTGTGTAGAGACCAGGACATGAGCCGTCAGGCCTAGTGCTCAGAGCTGCAGCTGGAAATCGGGAACTGCAGCCAAAATCAGAGCTGGAGTCAAAGTCAGGATCTCACCAAGGGTTGGGGCTACAGTCGAGCTCAGGAGTCATGCCAACGGCTGAGTCAGAATCAGTGTCTGGAGTCACACCAGGGATCGGGACTGGAGTTGGAGTCAGGCAGCCACACGAAGGGTTAAGCTGGAGTCAGATAACAGTACTGCAGGTCAGACCTGAGTCAGGGACAACGCCAGGGCCAAGCCAGAGTCAGGGTCCAGTCCAGCAGCAGATTGGAAGTTCACACAGTTGTTTGGACAACTTCATGTGACTCCTGCTGGCGTAATTCATGCATCCGAACGTCTGCTCCAATTGGGAGCTTCATAGGCAGATCCTCTGGTGGGCCAGAGTTCCACTAGCCCCTCCCCTGCTGGCTCTGGAGAGCGGCTGGGTTGTAATGACAGTCTCTGTGGACTGAGGTTCAAAACCCACCATTCTTCACATCATGACACTTGACTATACACTGTGATCACAAGGGAGAGGATTTCCTTACAGCTTCTCATTGGGCCCCAATCTCTCTGAAAGGGCTGTCTCCATGGCTACTGGGGTATAGTCAGTGCAGTTTGGGAGACATGTTGTGAAAGCCACAAGGGGTAGTAATTAACTCATTAATTAAAATTCATCTTAGATCCTGCAGAAGATGCTGTTGTCCTTCTCCAAGGAAAGAACAGTTGTGATATGCACACCTGTGTGTACACACACACACACACACAATATCCCATGATCATGGAGAAACACACACAAGGCCACAGAGAAATCTACCAATAAATATCCCTCTCACTTCCATGTCCCAGCAGGCGAAGAACAACAGGCACCTACCAGATACTCCTGGCTTCTCTTCTCTCCAGTCACTTTAAATCCCAGAAGCTTTTCTCTCTCTTCCCTCAGAGTCTTCAAATGGGCTTATATTTTTTCCTGACAAACAGAAATGATTTGATGGGTTTATTTTGATGGTTGTAGGGGGTAGATGAGGTGTTTTCCACCCAAAGTTCAAGATAACAGTCAGTCTTCCTAGATAGACTAGGTGGGTAAGGCAATATCTTCTGCTGGGCCAGCTCCTGTTGGTAAGAGAGTTACACACAACTCAGCTCAGGGGAACATACTCTTTCCCAGGTCTGAAGAAGAGCTCTGTGTAAGTCTGAAAGCTTGTCATTCACCCACAGAAGTTGGCCATGAGCAGATATTACATCACCTACCTTGTCTCTCTAATATTCCGGGACCAACGCAGTTACAACAATACTGTGTACAACAGTGGGTCTTTCTAGAGGTAGGACATCAGAGACACCAAGGAAATGAAACCTTATTTATGGAAATTGGGCGGGTTTTGTATTCAGATTGTTTGAAGTTATTACGTCCACTCTCTCCATTGAGTTGAACCAGTGGAAAACTGGTGTCCCATGGCAGTGAATCTATAAAGATGTTTTTGAGAAGATTTAATGAACAGTGATACCAACCCCATAAGCCACCGGGGGCAGCCATATAGGCCAGGATGTTCAAGGAAGTCCAACTCCATTGACTTTCAGCCCCCTGGGGATTGGACTGGCTGGAGTAGGGCAAACCCCATTAGATGTGTTGGTTTGTGTTAGGAACAGCTGGGGTTTGCCCTAATGCTGTCCTAGCCCCTTTCCGTGGCAATGGCCTCTGGGTAGCTACCCCAGCGTCCCCAGCAAAGGCTCCGGAAGCAGTGCATTCTGGGAGATTTCAAAAGGCTGCCTGGTGGGACTAATGGAACCACCTTGGCTGGTCCTTGCCCACGAACACACGAGAACAGGTCAGACTGGCACAGGTCCGCACTGCCCAGGGGTTAGTTTTGCTGAAGATTAGTCGAATCCCAGTGGTACTTGGCATGGACCTGCGCTGTCTGGAGCCCTTGTGGGCGTGGACTCGAGGTGCTCAGGGTCCCACACAGTGTTTAGCCCAGTGATCTCCTCTAGTGCAGGCCGGCAGCATCTCAGTTTAACCCCTCATGGAGCAGCACAGGAGTTCACAATCCCAGTGGGAAACCTCATCTCCCTGCTGGGCCTAGGGCCTGTATCAAGGAGTCTTTTCCTCCTAATCTCTGCACTTCATCACTGCTCAGTGCTGCTGAAAGGGGCAGAGTAGCTAGTGGTTTGGGCACTGAACTGGGCCTTGGAAAACCAGGTTTTTATATCCAGCTCTGACACGGATCTGCTGAGTCACCTTGGACAAGTCACTTCCCCTTACCGTGCCTCAGTTTCCCCTCCCACCCTTTGTCTGTCTTGTCCAGTTGGACTGTAAATGGCTCAGGGCAGGGATTGGCCCTCACTGGGTTCTGTGCAGGGCCCCCTACAATCAAGGTCAGAGCTCATCTGGGTTCTGTAGTGGATGCAAATAACAATAAACACTATGATACAACCAGTAATACCAGCCACAGCTTGTAACTCCCCTATCAGCTTTCAAGCAATGAAGGCTACACACAGCTGAATGACCCAGTTAGACCATTAACCTGTAATTAACATCCAAAGTTATCACCCATTAGACTGGACAGCAACTCGGTACCTTGTATCCTGGGCAGCTTTCTGGATGGGAACCACTATGTGAGTGCGGTGACCCCAGGATCTGCCGCACACCACACAGATGGGAGTTTGAGCCTCTTCACAGAACAGTTTCAGAGCCTCCTGGTGTTCCCCACACACCCCGTCCCCTCCGCTTCCCTTTGCTGCCTGTAAACTCAGTCGCTTGGCAATTTCTAGGACATTTTCCAACTGCCTGTTGGGCCTGAGGTTTCTCTTTTGCACAGTTTCTCTGCACTTAGGGCAGGAGATGGCTGTATAGGATCCCTCCCAGCACTGGGCGATGCAGACTCAGCAGAAATTGTGCCCACACTCCAGAGTGACAGGCTCTGTGAAATATTCCAGACAGATGGGACATGTAACTTCCTCCTGGAGACTTTCCATGGGGTTCTCTGTGGCCATGGCTCCCTCTGGGCAGTGGAACAGTTTCACTTTCCTGATGTCAGGAATGTAGGGGCAGATTAGTGATGGGGATGATGTACCAGCACTGATGGTGAAAAAAATCTAAATAAAAACAAAAATCAAAAGCCTTGTCCCCCAAGTGCCCCAGCCAGGGCCCCCACAATGCACCCCCCACTGCCAGAGCCAGACTCTCATGCCTCCACCCCACTCTGTCCCAGTCAGGGCCCCATACACCCCCAACACCCCAGCCCAAGCCCTCTACTGCCCATACCAGTGCCCCTTCCTCATTCTGCATTCAAATACCTGCCCCCATGTACTCAAGGGTCCCCCTCAAGCAACACCTCTCTGTGCCCCCCAGAAATCCCCACAACCAATGTCCCTCTTGCCTCTCTCAGCCCCACTCCACACACCACCACCAGTCCACTGTACCCACCAACCAAAACCAAGAGAAATACAGATCAACACAAAGAGCAGAACTTTTAATATTTTTTAAAAGCGGGGGTGGGGGAGAGGTGACCCAAGGTACCACCACTACACACCCAGAGCAGACCCCCAGTAGACCCTACCCCCGGCTGGTGCACCCCAGATGACCATAGACCAACCAAGAATTACCACAGGACAATGGGTGCCACTCCCCACCCCCAACCAACCCAATAGAGCCAACCCCCACACCACCCCCATCCCAGCCAGGCCAATCCCCCGTAACTCCCCCAAACCCAGCTGCAGCCTTTGCCAACTCCCCCCCCACACACACACAACAAACCCTGGATGAGTGTCATCGTTGATCTAACACAGCACAGTGAACAGAAAGGGAAACGGACACAGAGCTGGGCTGTGGGCCCCAAGCAGGACATGAGCAGAGTCCCCCCAGGCCTAACAACAGCAATTCCGGGCCCCAGGGCAGAACAGTCAATGGGCCCCCACTGGTGCCCGCATGCACAAACTGCGCCCATGTGGACTCCGTGTGCCTGACATTTGGGCGGTGCTGCGCCTGCGCTAGACTGCACTCAGGGCCCCCACTCAACTGCGCTGCTGGGGGCGCTTCTGGCATGGCCAGGGCTTCCACATGCCCACCCGCCTGCCTTCGCTCCTGCCCCTAGTACCACCCCTCGCACCATAGGTGCTGACTTTTAGTTGTGCCGGTGGGTGCCCCATCCCGGCTCCTCCCCCTTCCCCGAGGCCAAGCCCCCACTTCACCCCACTCCACCGCTTCCTGCCACTGCTCTGCCCCTCCCGCAGGTCCCCTCCCCTGACAGCCTCCTTCTACCCACTGCTCACTCCTTTCTGCCCCCTCCTGCCTTAAGGGTGAGGTGTGTGTGTCTGGGGGGGCTCAGTCTGTCCCCAGAACTGACAATTTTCAGCATATTTATACACTTCTTTCATACTCTAGTTATTGAATGTGTGTCTGTCACTGGTATCACTGGAATGTCATTATTAAAATAGCAGTGAACTACAGCATTACATTACCATGAATTACAGTGTATTAAAATCATTGCACTCAGCTACAAGCTGTCTTCAGTAACATCCCAGTCTCTGTGCTTCACCCCTGCTTAGGGCCTGTTTGGGAGCTGAGGGCCACTGACGGCTGTGGGAAGAAGGGGGATGGGAGACACAAGCAGTGGGGAGTTTTCCCCCTTCTCCTTTCCTATCGCTCTCCCTGCCCCTTTCCCTCGCTCTTGTTTCTTCTCTAAGTCCTTGCTCCCCTTCCTGATGTTTCCCCCTTCTTGCTTCCCACCCGTGTCTATTTTCTCATGTCTCTCTGCTCCCCATCTCCTGGTGGCTCTGTCTAGTGCCCGCTCCCACCCACCCACTCAAAACAGCAGAGGAGGTTCCCCTTTCTCGAGTAGGAAGGGTGGCCCAGTGGTTAAGAGAGAGGCCTGAGGCTCAGGTGTGCTGGGTTTGGTTCTCTGCTCTGCCACTGACTCTCTGCTTAGCCTTGGGAAACTCACTTCACCTCTGGGTGCCCTACATCCCACCTGCCACATGGGGCTAATGCTGACCCTGCCTCCTAGGCTGAATCCCTTCATGGCTGTGTGGTGATGGGGAAATGGAGATACCAAGGTGGGTACATTTGGCTGAATTTCTCCACAGCCGGAGAGTGAGAGCCAGCTCCCCGCAGGGGGCACAGGAGATAGAGAGTCTCAGCTGTCAGGGCTTCAACCCTCTTGCCCCCCACCCCACCCTGCGTGGTTCCTGCCGGAGTCCAGGGCTTCTCCTGCCCAACCCCCCGCCCAGCTACCACGGTCCGGGGCTTCTTCTCCCCACCCCTGGCCAGTGCAGCTCCTGCCAAGGTCCAGTGCTTTTCCTTCCCCTAATGTGCCACTGCACCCACCCAGCATGTGCGTCTAGGAGCCCTGCAGCCTGCTGGGGCGATTTCAAAGGGCCTGGGGCTCCCAGCCACTGCCACCACTACCAGGCACTGGCAGCTGCCGTGATTGGAGGCCCCGGACGTCAGATGGTAGGTTCCTGTTTGTGGGTTGCTAAGCAGAGACACACACTCCTCTGCAGCCCAGATATAGGCACCATGAGAGGGGTGTGACTTAGGACATCCCTTCCCGCCTTGTCAGCATCTCCCATTGGCTAACTTACATGGCTCCCCGTCTACTGAGGTGGCTTTTGTGAATCACATTGTAAGGTGCCCGTGTCGCCCATGCATTGTCTAGGGAGTTTAGGCCTCTGACTCAGCTCTGAGGGTCACAGTGCTGCTGTCCCTGTGATTTTCTCACTGCCTAAAAATTACTCACTGTGATTCTCAGCATTGCAACACCAGAGTCCCTTCATGGATTGCCCCCTGTGCAACCAGTCACCACAGCTGAGCAATTCCTGATTGACATGGGGGTGCACAGGACAGAGGCAGAGCACAGGCTGGTTAGTGACACATCACGCAGTAAAATCCAAACTCTCTTACCAGAGGCTCAATATTCCTTGCAGCTGGAACATTAAAGTGGAACAAACAAGAATTATTGTTTGTAATGTTTTATTTACAGTAAGTTGCTGGAAAGTAGCAAAGTAAAAGGAGCTAAGAAGGAGCTTTAATAACTGGAGCCCGGCAAGGAGATCCCCAGCTACTGAGAACAGTTTTCTTTATGGCACTAAAATAGCACCAATGGCCAGGAATTAATATAGGGAATAAATGAGTTACAGTCTCACTGTCAGTAACATGTAATAAATCTCCGTGTCCCGCTCACGTTCCCTTTCCTTCCATACTGTCCTTTTCTATTCATTATTGTTCTAGCCTCACTTTCCATCCCTCTTTATTTCCCTGTGTCTCTCCTCCCTGGGTACGTCTACACTACGGGACTATTCCGAATTTGCATAAACCGGTTTTGTAAAACAGATTTTATAAAATCGATTGCGCGCGGCCACACTAAGCCCATTAATTCGGTGGTGTGCGTCCGCGGTCCGAGGCTAGCGTCGGCTTCTGGAGCGTTGCACTGTGGGTAGCTATTCCCTAGCTATCCCATAGTTCCCGCAGCCTCCCCCGCCCCTTGGAACTTCCGGGTTGAGATCCCAGTGCCTGATGGGGCAAAAATCATTGTCGCGGGTGGTTCTGGGTAAATGTCGTTAGTCACTCCTTCCTCTGGGAAAGCAACGGCAGACAAGCATTTCGCGCCTTTTTCCCCTGGATTGCCCTGGCAGATGCCATAGCATGGCAATCATGGAGCTTGTTTTGCCTTTTGTGACTCTCACCGTATGTGTACTAGATGCCGCTCACAGAGGCGATTCAGCAGCGCTACACAGAAGCATGCTTTTGCTTTTGCATGACAGCAGAGATGGTTACCAGCCGTTCTGTACCATCTACCAATCCATAAATTGGAACTAAGATGATCATGGCTACCAGTCTTTTTGTACTATTTGCTGCTGTCATAAGTGCCCCTGGCTGCTCTTAGCCAGGGGCGCAAAAGCCAAAATTGGGAATGACTCCCTGAGTCAATCCCTTCTTTTTGGTATCTAAAAATAGAATCAGTCCTGCCTAGAATATAGGTAAGTGTACTAGATAACCACTGTATCATAGAACCAGAGAGCACAGCTGCTCTGTGTCAGATCCTGCAGAAACTATGATCTGTATGCTATTCACAGGGGGTGCTCCTGTAACAACCCCACCTGTTGATTCAGTTCTTCCCCCAGCCTTTCTGGGCTATCGTAGCATTGTCCCCCCACTTGTGTGATGAAGTAATAAAGAATGCAGGAATAAAAAGACATGGTGACTTGTTAGTGAGAAATGAGTGGAAGGCAGCCTCCAGCTGCTATGATAGTCCAGACAGGACATTAAGCAGTGTGTAGGAGAGAAGCCCAGCATCCCTTTGCTAGTCCAGGGGCAACTGAATCTGTTCTTTACACATGAAGGGTGGGGGCTGATGGAGCTCAGCCCCCTGTTGCTATGATGACGATGGTTACCAGCCATACTGCACCATCCACCAGAAAAAATTAGGGCCAGGCGCCCTTGATTGACCTGACAGATGCTAGTCAGCATGGTTACTGCCCCATGTGCCAATAGGCTGATGACGAGGACGGTTACCAGTCCTTTTGAACCATCAGCCACCCATGGCAGGGGGGGAGTGAGGATGTTGGTGTTGAGTGCTGCAGCATCGTGTCTATCTGCAGCATTCAGTAAAGATAGGGTGACATGTAAAAGAGTCAGAGGATTGTTTTCCCTTTCGCTTCTGGGGGTGGGGGGGGCGAGTAGATAGCCAAGCTATGCCCTGACCCACCGCGGACACTGTGTTTGACCCTAGAAGCATTTGGAGCTCAGCCAAGAATGCAAATACTTTTCGGAGGCTGCAGGAACTGTGGGGTAGCTTCAGTCCTCCAGTCCATGAGCGTCCATTTGATTATTTGGCTTTCCGTTACGCTTGTAACGCTGCAGTGCTCTGAGTCCCTGCTATGGCGTCTGTCTGGAGATTTTTAAAAAAGGATTCTGAATTTCATCTTCTGTAACGGAGCGCTGATAGAACGGATTTGCCTGCCCTTACAGCGATCACATCCGCATGGTCCGTGCTGGAGCTCTTTCTTTATTTTGATTTCGGACTGCATCGCGACCCGTGCTGATCGGAGCTCCACGCTGGGCAAACAGGAAATATTCAAAAGTTCGCGGGGCTTTTCCTGTCTACCTGACCACTGCATCCGAGTTCAGATTGCGGTCCAGAGCGGTCACTGCTGCACTGTGGGATAGCTCCCGGAGGCCAATACCGTCGATCAGCGTCCACACTAACCCTAATCCGATATGTAAATACCGATACTAGCGTTACTCCTCTCGTTAGGGAGGAGTACAGAAACCAGTTTAAAGAGCCATTAAAATCGATATATGGTGCCTCCTAGTGTGGACGGTTGTGGTGTTAAATCGGTTTTACGCTCCTAAAACCGGTTTAAACGCCTAGTGTAGACCAGGCTTCTGTCACAGATCATCCCCCTCGGCTGCTCTCTTCCTTCCCTGATCTTATCCCTTCCCCTCGTGCTGATCCCCAGCTGGGAGACCCCAGTGAGATCTAAGGACACAGATCTGTACAAAACGCTCCCTCCTGCTGCTGCTTCTCCCCAACAACCCAAACCCTGATTGATTCATGCTGTGTCCCTGCCACCCCCACCTGCGCCTGTCCCCTCCCCGGCTGTTAGTGCTGCCCCCAGCCCAGCCCCCAACTCTGCCCCTCAGGGCCCCTCCTGCAGCCCCAGGGGTCTTCCCCTTCCTCCCCCTATCCCTTGGGCTGCAGAGAGGGTGGGGGAGGTGCTTCCAGGGGCCATAGAGATGAGGAGCCAGAGGCTGGGTAGATGGGAGTCCTCCAAGATCATAGAGACTTGGGTCCATGAGGCTAGAGAGGCTAAATTCTGGTTCCTGCCTCTGCTGTGTCTCAGGGACACAGGCTGAGCCGGGATCCCCATGGCCCCACACAGAGCCAGGGTCGGATTCTCCCCCCAGGGACGGAGCCCAGCGGGAAAGTGAAGATCGGGGCCTCGTCACCAGCATCGATAAATGTCACCTGCCCCCGGTCACAGTCCAGACAAACCCGGATCCTGCTGGGGGCCCGGCTCAGGGGCAGGGGGGTCACAGGGGAGGTGAGAGCCTGGAACTGACCCTCCCACCGCCCCACAGCCCAGATCCCCCCCTCAGGGCTAAGGCTGATCCGTCCCTTCCTCCCCACAGACTCTCTGGCCACCCCCACAGCCCAGCTTCCCCCACCCCCCACCTTCACCTCCCAGCAGTGCATCCCCGAGGTGAATCCCTCACAGCCCAGCACACACGGAGCAGTGTCAAATCTCTCAGAGGTGTTGGGTAGTCGCTGCTGCATGTCTCCCCATCTCACACATTTCCGATCCTCAGACAGGACGAGGTGGGGATGAGCCGTGTCTGGATCCAGAGTCACATTCACTGGAGAGAGAATCAGAGCGTTAGGGTCAGAGCTCAGCCCTGGGGGAGGCTGGGGCTATTTCTCACGCTCCCCAGGAGCCCCATTCAGGCTGGGACAGTCCCGGATCCCAGGGAACTGCCTCTGTCCTGGACATCTGAGGGTACATCTAGACTACCTGCCATATCGGCAGGTAGCGATCGATTGAGATGCGATATATCGATCCCCAAACGCGCTCCTGTTGACTCCGGAACTCCACCAGCATGAATGGCGGTAGCGGAGTCGACGGGGAGCCGCAGACGTTGATCCCTCGCCGTGAGGACGAGAGGTAAATCAATCTAAGATACTTCGACTTCAGCTATGCTATTCACGTAGCTGAAGTTGCGTATCTTAGATCGACCCACCCCCCTCCCCAGTGTAGACCAGCCCTGAGACTGAGCAGAGATGTCACTGCAGCTCCTCAGTCTTTGTAACAGGTCCCACTTCATTAGTTTCTCATTTATCACAGAGGCTTCAGCTCCCACATCCCGCTGCTGGTGTTGCCCCATTCCCAGCAGCACAGACACAGCCAGGAAGGCGTCAAAAGTTTTTATTGAGGGAGCAGAAGTGGCAGGTACCAGCTTTAAACCCCAGAGGGAAGCTCCCTCCCCTAATGCAGCCTCCACTCCCAGGCCAGGGAACAGAGAGGAAGGTGCAGCAATGGGGAACAGCCACTTAAGACCAGAGAGTAGGAGGTGGCACTGGGTGTGGTAGCGCCATCTCCAGCCTAGAGCGAAAGGAGGAGCTGACAGTCTCACAGGAAGAGCATCTCCCCAATCCAGGAAGCAGGGAGCGGCTCCAATGGGAGAGCCCAGCCCTGCCCAGAGGAAAGGCAGGATGTTGGAGAAGAGCGATGGGGAGACCCCCTGCATCGGGGTGAAGCAGAGGGATGTGGCAGGGAGCTCTGTTCACGTGTGACTCAGTTAAGAGTGTTTCTGTTCATCAGAATGGGCATGAACTCAGCACTAAGGTTGGTGTCAGGACTCTTTTTGTGTCCCCGCCCCCTCCGTGGCCCTGACTGAGGCCCTGCCCCCTGGCCAGGCTGGGAGACTTGCCCGCTATGGAGAGCCCCTGACACTCCACCTGCCCTGGACATGGGTCCATGGGCCTTTGGCAGCAGTCCCCAGCCCATGTACACACTCCCTGGGGTGCACCATCCTGGGCAGGTGGAGGATCCAGGGCTCCCCAGTGCAGTCCCTGGATGGCAGCCTGGTTCTGGCTTCTGGCCTGGCCAGGGCCTGAGGGAAAGAGGAGCAGGGGTGGGGCCATTGAGAGAGGCCAGCACCAGGGTGAGATTGGTGCTGTGGGCAGGGGCTGCACTACACAGAGGAGCTGCTCAGCTGCCCTGCCCTAAGCATTGATACTGCCTGCCATGCTCCACGCCTGCTCAAGGCTTGCAGTGTGTGTGTGGGGGAACGTGGCCCTCTTTCCCCAAACTATGCCCATACTGAAAAGTGTTCTGGTCATCCCACCTTTAAAAGTGTGTGTGTGTTGTGGGGGGAGACATGGGCTCCTGGATCTCCTTACCGTTTAATGTGTTATTTTTAGGGCTGTGTGTGTCATGGTCACTGTCAATTTGGTTGGTAACTTTAGCTACAATCTCATGAAGACGTTTTCTCTGGAATTTTCTCATAATTTAAAGGCAATCTTCACCTGCAAACTCACCCTGTCTGTGTGCTCCAAACAATTCTCCCCTTTTTCTCTCCAGTTGAGATGGCAGAGTGTCTTGGGGGAGAAAGGAGAAGAGAGGTGAGACTTTCATATTCATAAGAGCATCCCCACTCTGAAACTGTTTTATAATTATGACAGAGAAACAGGCAGAGACGCACAGAGACACACTCAGGTATTTAATATAAAAAGGTCTGAAATCTCTGTTCCCCTCTCAATCAGGCATCTTTCAACAATGGAGCCAGCATCCTTGCAGCCTTACAACTATCCCAGGACACACAATCTGTAAGAGATTTACTTTTCCCTCCTCATCCCCTCCCACCCTTCAGACTCCAGTTGGTTTGTCTCATTCACTTACTGCCTTTTGTCGTAACCTAGACCCAGAGCCTGCAAAGACTTTGGCATAAAGGTAACTTTACCCACTTGGGTCCCTTTGACACTAACAGGATGTTCAGAGTTTGTGAAATCTTGGCTCTAATTGTGAGCTGTTGGGTCTGTTTACTCAGCGCCTCTACAGAGAGTAGCACGATGGGACCTCGTCCTCCATAGGCAGAAATGGAAATAATAGTAAAATTATTTTATCAAGGTGGAAATTGAGGTGGGGGAGGATTGACTCAAAGGGTTCGATTCCCCCCTGTACCGGGAAAAGGAGAGAGGGGAGGGGCCATTTGTGACTCTGCTGTTCAGTGGCTGCAGGGGCCGGTGCAGACCTTGGCACAGGCTGAGGAAGTTCTGAACCAGCCAGAGCTACATCCCTGTGACAATGGCCCCCGGGTGTTTAGGCCACTGTGCAGAGTGTCAGAAGCCCAGCTTTCCACTGCCCATGTCCTTCTATCCCTCGTCCACCCCCTCCCTCTTCCACCCACCCTCAGCACCCCCACCCCATTCCCAGCCCTCTCAGGAACACGCCTTGTGCCTGCAGCTGCTGGGAAGGAGGCACCAGAGGCGCCTGTGCTGGAGGGATCCCTGACCATGGGGGAGGGGCTTTCTCCTTCCCTACAGCCCATTTGGCCCAAACTAGCTGCAAACGGTACCAGAACACAGTGACCGCCTGGATCCGCCTTTGAGAAATGTGCCCCATGGCTGGTCATGGGCCAGTAGACAGGGAGGGCTCTGAGCTATAGAGAGTTCTTTGCCACGTGTCTGGCTGTTGGGTCTTGCCAAAATGCTCGGTATCCAATGACCATCATATCTGGGGTCCAGAAGGAATTTCCCCCCAAGTCAGATTGACAGAGAGCCTGGGGATTTTTTTCCTTCCTTCCTCTGCAGAATGGGGCACGGGTCAGTTGCGGATTTAAACTAGAGTCAATGGTGGATTCTCTGTAACTTGTGTATCTATTGGCTTTCTGGGAAATGGGGCGGACGGAAGCCCGCCCCATGCTAACAGATCCCCCACGCCAGCCTAAGGGGAGGATCTACAGGACCTCAGAAACCCACTAATTGCGGGGGACAACTAACAAAAGAACAGGGACAGGAGTGTGGTCAAAGGGTCATAAGAAGGGAGCCTGACGGGGACACCGAGCAGAGAACCCCGGACAGCGCCTATTGCTCCTCGAAGGCGTCAAGGGAGCCAGTGGACGCCACCCAGAGGAACTCCTTCCAGAGATGTGAACGGACTTAGGATCGGAAACAAGCCCCACAGTCGCAGGAGTCTCCATTGGCCAACTGCCTCTCCCTGGTCACGTAGATGGCCAGTTTGGCCAGGGCGAGGAGGAGGTTGACCAGGAGGTCCCGCGACTTCGTGGGGCCACGGATAGGGAGTGCATGGAGAAGGAGGTGGGGGGAAAAGTGCAGCCAGAAACGAAGCAGGATATTGGTGAGGAGCCGGTATAGGGGCTGCAACCTGGCGCACTCTACGTAAATGTGAGCCAGGGTCTCCCTCACGCCGCAGAAAGGGCAGGTGTCTGGGACAGGGGTAAACCGCGCCAAGTACACGCCCGTGCTCACGGCCCCATGGTGGAGCTGCCAACTGATATCCCCGGCGGGCCTTGGGATCAGGGTGGAGTACAGGCTGGCCCACCGGGGCTCCTCACCCTCCAGAGGTGGCAGGAGGTCCTGCCACTTGGTGTCAGGGTGGGACACGAGGGTGAGGAAGTGAAGGGTGTGGAGCACGAGCATGTAGAGATGCTTCCTTGGCACGGTTTGGAAACGGACCGGCTGCAGATCGTGCACCCGGCTTGTGGAGAAGGTGCGTGGGGGCCGGTCGGGTCCACGGGGCAGGGGCCTGACGAAAAGGTCCAGAGGGCATGGGGTGGGGGGCGGGCGGGGCGTGCCCTCACGCAGGACCCGGTCGAGGTAGGCCCGAGCAGCGGGCGGCAAAGCGGCCTTCACCTCCTGTAGTACGCGTCGGGGAGTACAAGGTCTCGAGATCCCCATATACCAAGCGAGCACCAGGGGATCCAGCCAGTCTCCCCGGTCTTAGTCCAGGAGGTCTCCGACCCTGGTAGCTTCCGCCAGGACCAACCTCTGGCGCACTGCGGGGGACTCCTCCACCTGCACACGGAGCTGGGGGTTGTGTAGCAGGGGCTCCGCGAGAAGATCCGCCCCCTTGGTGGCTGCCATGGACTTGGTCGCAGAGAACAGCTTCCAGGTCCGGAGGAGGTCTTGGTAGAAGACCGGCAGCCTGGAGAGGTCTCGCAGAAGACCCCTCGGATCGAGATAAAGGAGCTGCCGGTCGTATCGGAGCCCTCGGAAGCGGCACAGGAAGGAGTGCGCCAGGGTTCTCCACGCCAGACTACCCGCACCATAAAGGAGCCTCTGCAGTGCCTGGAGGCGGAAGATGTGGACCTGAGTGCGTAGGCACTTCAGGCCCTGTCCTCCTTCCTCCAGGAGCAGGTGGAGCACCCCTGCAGGGACCCAGTGCAGTCCTGGCCAAAAGAACTCCAGAACAACCTTCCGGAGGTCGGCCAGGAGCACCAGGGCCGGGACCAGGGTGTTGAGCTGGTACCAGACCATGGACAGGACCAGTTGATTGAGCACCAGTGCCCTCCCTTGGAGGGAAAGGCACCGCAGGAGTCCTGTCCATTTCCGGAGCCACTCCGCCACTCTGCCCTGCAAACCTTGCCAGTTCTCCGGCGGAGACGGATGCGTGGCAGAAAGGTAAACGCTGAGATAGAGCAGCGGACCCGCGCTCCACCGGATGGCCTGAAGCGCGGGTGGGAGGAAGCTCGCCTGCCACCCGTCCCCGACCAGCAGGCCAGAGCTCTTGACCCAGTTGACCCGGGCAGAGGAGGCCGCCAAGTACACGGCCTGGCAGGCCTCCACCCGCGCCAAGTCGCCCGGGTCCTGGACCACGAGGAGCACATCGTCAGCGTATGCCAACAGGACCAGCCGCAGCTCCGGTTTCCGAAGCACCAACTCCGTCATCCTCCTGTGGAGGAGACAGAGGAAGGGCTCGAACGCCAGGGCGTACAGCTGGCCCGAGAGGGGGCACCCCTGCCGCACTCCCCGCCCGAAGCTAACCGGCTCGGTCAGGGTCCAGTTGAGCCTGACCAGACATCTGCGGAAGCATACAGCACCTGGAGAAAACCCACAAACTGGGACCTGAAGCCAAACGCTTGCAGAATGCCCAGGAGATACCCGTGGTCCACCCTGTCGAACGCCTTCTCCTGATCCATAACTTGGGTAGCAGGACAGTTACCCCCGTCCTGGGATAAAAGGAGGTAAAAAGTGAAAAGCAGCTGAGGTCGGCTGGTTGGGGAGGCAGCCACAGCGGGGGCTACACCCAATTAGGTTACAGCTGGCCCTGATCAAAGGTCTGGGAGCTAGGCAGGCAAGAGTCTCACTGCAGGGCTGCCTGGGAGCACAAGGTACCTTACACAGAGCAGGGCTGGGGCGGAGCAGGCAGAGCTGGGGAGCTCTGGCCCGGCAAGTCCCCAGGCTGAGGCCTTGTTAAGGGCGAGGGATGGTACTAGGGCTAGAAAGGCAGTAGGTCCAACCCCTTTGCTAATGATGAGTGGACATTGCGGACTGCAGGCTGCCCCAGAGAAAGGGGGCTAGATGACTGGCAGTAACCACTGAGGCAAGGTGGGTGTAAAGGGTTGGGATGCCCCTGGGAGAGGAGACCCAGGGTGTGGGGGTACTGCTGTGGGCAGAACCCCAAGGTAAGGGGCACTGGGGTCCAGGAGGGACATGGAGGCGCCTGAGGCAGGAGAGACACTGGCCAGCAGTGGGTGCTCTGGAGCGGGAAAGCTAATTCCCTGACTGACCAGCAGGAGGCGCCGCACTGCTGAGTGCTCAACCAGTTACACTTGAAGTTTTAAAATCAAGATTTAAGGACTTCAGTAACTTGGCCAGAGGTTAGGGGTCAATTGCAGGAGTGGGTGGGTGAGATTCTGTGGCCTGCAGTGTGCAGTTGGTCAGACTGGAGGATCATGATGGTCTCTTCTGGCCTTAAAGTCTTTGAGTCATTTCTTAATTTAACAGCATCATCTAAGTGTGAACCAATTGATCAGCACCATTCTCTTCTCAGAGGCGCATCCCAATTTCCATTCCTAGATCCCTTCTGAGTACCTTTGAACTGCCCCAGAATCTCCATTAGCACAATCGTTTTCTGGGAGAAACCACTGACTCGCTCTTCCAGTTCAGGAGAAATCTCCTCTGGCTGCTGGAACTTTCCTTTCTCACACCTGGAGGGAAACAATTTCACGTGATTATATTTTACTGTGTGACTCATTATAAGTTCTGGCTAGTGAGTTGCTGCTCTAATGGGCCTGGAGTTAGAATTCCTCAACTTCTCCCAGCCTCAGAGCAGATGCAACACAACCCAGGGCCAAGCAGCCTTCCCTTCAAAGGTCATTAATATTCTTCAACTCTGGTCTGGAGAGACCAGTTCTGCGGACAAAAGTGGAATTGAGTCTCCATGGCCAATTCGCTCCTTGGCCTCCATGCTCTGAGGGTCAGGAGGTTCCCAGGTGAAGTGCTGTAGAAATCTGCCTCTAGGAACTAGACTGAGACACCAACTACCACTTCCCCAGCTCATTTCTCACAGGTCTCCAAACAGCCCTCAGATGGGGAAAGGCTCTTGAAAACTACTGCCCTGGGCTGAATAGTGACCAGTGCAATGCAGTGACAGGCCCATAGTCCATCTCCACAATCCTGAGGCAGCCAGTCCTCCAGGGATGTGACATCTCTACAAAATACTTGAGCTTAGTCTTTCCCACTGATGAGAATTCCGGAGTCTTCTGTACAAGAGTTAGCACCCCAGGATGGAGTTGATCAGAGAGATTTGGATCCAACACGTGATCTCCCCACACATTTTGCTGTAGAGCCCCGGGGAGATGCGGTGCTACCCTCATCATCAAGCTCTTTCCCAGCATTGTGGAGTGCGAGGGAGCCACATACCTGCTCAAGATGGTTCTGACATCCTAGAGGAGAGAGAGACAAAAGAATTTCAGTCCTCTCTGACACACACACACAGGGGATTCCAGGGAAGGGATTTTGGAAGTATGGGGGAAGAGACCCTGCCCTGGCCCCAGGGATTCCCTGAGCTAATGGGGCTTTTCCATCTTTCATATCTCTGTGACTCTTCTAAGAATAATACTCACTCAGATGTCAGCAATGCACATGCCAAGTTACACTGAGATCTCCGACTGCTGGACTCCAGTGCTTATGATTCAGCAGCCCGCTCCTCCCTCTGTGGAGGTCTGGCATGTTTCTCATGATGAGTGCCGGTTTCCAATTGTCCCTGGGGGTGCTCAACCCCATGCCCCACCTCCACTCCAAACCTTTCCCCAATGCCACACCCTAACCCAACTCTTCCCCCTCCCACTCAACCTCCACCCTGTCTCTTCCTCAACTCCTCTTGTGAGCTGCCATAAATATAAAGGAAAGAGTAACATAAAATACCTCCTTGCAGCTGTACTGAATCGCTTTACCTCTAAGGGGTTAAGAAGCTCAGATAACCTGGTTGGCTCCTGACCAGAAGGACCGATAATGAAAGATGCTACTTTCAAATCTGGTGGGTTGCGGGAGGTTTTGTTTGGGCTCTGTTTCTTTGTTCCCTTTCCTGATCGAGAGATAGACCAAGCAGGGACAACATCTCCTGAAAACCTACCTGAAATGATCCATCTAAGATTACAAAAATTCTAACTAAGGCAAGGAAATGTGTTAGGTTATTTTTTTGTTTTAGCTTGTGAATTTTCCCTATGCTAAGAGGTAGTTTTATTCCTGTTTTTGTAACTGTGAAGCTGAGTCCAGAGGGGACTCCTCTGTGTTTTAAATCTTTTTATTAACCTGTAAAGTTACCTTCCATCCTGATTTTGCAGGTGTGATTCTTGTACTTTTTTCTTTATAATAAAGTTCTTCTTTAAAGAACCTGATTGATTTTAGTGTCCTAAAGATAAGGGTCTGGTCTGTACTTACATTAAAGGCAATTGGTTGGTATATTATTCTCAAGCCTCCCCAGGAAAGGGGGTGAAGGGGTTTACGGGGATATTTTAGGGGAATAGGGATTCCAGGTGACCCATCTCTGAATTTTTGTTTAAATCACTTGGTGGTGGCAGCAAGGAGAAGGAAAGGAATTTGTGCCTTGGGGAAGTTTTTAATTTAAGATGATGGAATATAAGATTAGGGGGTCTTTCATGTGGGTCCCCACATCTGTCCCCCAGAGTTCAAAGTCGGGAGGGAATCCTAACATGAGCACACTCCCTTCCCGCTCCTCCCCCACCCTCCCAGCATCTCCTGCACACAGTGGAACAGCTGATTGCAGCAGGCAGATGGTGCTGGAAGAAGAGGGAGGAGTTGATCGGCAGGGCTGATGGTGGGTAGCAATGAGGGGGGAGAGCTGGCTGTCCTGGAGCACCCACCTGTAGGAATTCACTCGCTGGCTTCTGACACTTCCCCTCCACCTCACTGATCAGCTCACTGAGATGGGAAATCTGCTCGGAGAGTTTACTGACATTTTCATTCTGGATCCTCACAATCTCCTTGTCCAGCTTCTCCAGCTGGGCCAGCAGGAGTCGCTCTTGTTCCTCCAGGAACTGCTGCAGTTGCTGAAATTCAGACACAATCTTCTGCCTCTCGGTTTGTGTTTGTTTCTGTATGAAATAGGGCAAGGGTTGGTCAGGGACATATGGACGGAGCCCGGGGTCCTTTCATGGAGAGCTGAGTGTGCAGGAGGGTGATTTTCTTTGAAAATCCTAAGATTTCTGACATTTGACTCTACCCTTTGGGTACTAGGCAGGGGATTCTCTCACACCTTCCCTTTTGGCCCCTGTATCCCTGTGAAAGGGATGTTTCTCTGTCAGTATTGGTCAGCATCTTCTGTTATTTATGGTCTGTGGAAATTCAGACCCAGAGCAGCAGGAGGCAGGACTCAGCACTACACTGACAGAGACGTCAGGGGAATTAAAAGAAACAAATGTTTTAAAAATGCACAAAATGTCTAGACACAGTGGACAAGCACTTCATGGGGATATTTGTGTGAATTCAGGCAAGCCACAAGGGCTACTCATCAACTGAAATGGAAGCTTAGGGCTTGTCTACACATGACTCAAACCCAGCAATCCGTGATCATGGAGAAACACACACAAGCCCATGTTCACATAGGCCACACAGGAGTCTGCCTCCAAACAGGCCTCCCACTGCCAGTCCCTTCTGGTTCATAACAACAGGCACCTACCAGATATTCTCGGCAATTCCTCTCTCCAGTCGCTTTCAATCCCAGCAGCTTTTCTCTCTCTTCCATCAGAGTTTTCAAGTGGGCCTGGATTCTTTCCTGAAGAAACAGAAATGATTTGGGAGGTTTCATCTGGATAGTTGAGAGGTGCTTGGAAGTGGGTGTTTTTCCACCTGAAACCCAAGATGACTGTGGGTCTAATCGCTTTGTGACATCAGGACCACCAAGGAGATGAAACCTCATTAATGGAAACTAGGAGCGTGTCACATTCAGACTCGTTACCAATTCTGGTTCAGTGTTTTTAGTAATTAGCAAGAGATCTCAATTATACCCAAGCTTTACTGGTATTTGTGAATTGATTAATGGTACAGAGTATAACAGGGCACTGGAGTCACATGGGGGTGAATCAATAAACCTGTTTTTTGAAGGTTTAACAAACAAAGTGATACAAATCTCAGAAGCCAGCAGGGTTTAAATATGGGCTGGGATTCCAGCCCTGAAGCCCTGGGGCTGCACTGGTTGGGCAGAGCTGGTCTAAGCACCAGGGCAAAACTCGTGAGATGTCGGGAGGCCATTCATCTGGTTTGAAGCTGCGCGGTCCCAGTTTTGTGGAGCACTGTCCCTGTCCGGCAGGGTCCCAGCACTGGACGTGGCTTTGTCTGGTGCAAAAGGGAGAGGAGGAGACTGAGGCTGCAGGAGGACACCCGTGAGGGTGGGGGCAGGGCTGTGGTGGCACCTTCATGCAGAACGATGCACACGGGTGGCACACTGGAAAAAACGGTGGTGGGGTCCACACAGGGTGACTGATACTGGTGAGGATGGGCCCATGCAGGCAGGTGTGGGCATTTCTGATGTTCTGGGGATGCCTCAGTGACCTCCCTAATTAGACATGATGCAGATTTGTATAAAGGACGGGTTGGGGGTTGCCCCAGTGCTGTCCTAACCCCTCTCCGTGGCAATGCCCCCTGGGCAGGTACCCCACAGTCCCATTCCCTGGTAAAGATCCCGGAAGCAGTGCATTCTGGGAGATTTCAAAAGGCTGCCTGGTGGGACTAATGGAACCACTCTGGCTGGTCCTTGCCCACGAACACAACAGAGCAGGTCAGACTGGCACCGGTCAGCTCCAGCCTGGGGTTGGTTTTGCTACAATCCAGTGTAATCCCAGTGGTACTTGGCATGGATCTGAGCTGTGTGGAGCCCTTTTGTGTGTGGACTGAAGGTGCTCGGGGTCCCACAGAGTGTTCAGCCCTGTGATCTCCTCTAGTGCAGGCCGGCAGCATCTGAGTTTAACCCCTCGTGGAGCAGCACAGGAGTTCAGAATCCCAGTGGGAAACGTCATTGCCCTGCAGGTCCTGGGACCTTTATCAAGGCGTCTTTTCCTCCTAATGGCCACACTTCATCACTGCTCAGTGCTGCGGGGGGTGGGCAGGGGGAGGCAGCGTAGCCTAGTGGATAGAACACTGCATTTGGCCTTGGAAAAGTGGGGGTTACACTCAGCTCTGCCACTGACCCACTAAGTGACTTTGGACAAGTCACTTCTCCTCACTGTGCCTGAGTTTCCCCTCCCACCCTTTGTCTGTCTTGTCCAGTTAGACTGTAAATGGCTCAGGGCAGGGATTGTACCTCACTGGGTTTTGTGCAGGGCCCCCACAATCGAGGTCAGATCTCATCTGGGGGCTGTAGGGGCTGCTGGGATGCAAATAACAATATAAACCCTGTGACACAGTCAGTAATAACAGACACAGCTTGTAACTCCCGCTCTGCGAGCTGAAAGCAGCACTCTCACACAGACTGTCCTGCAGCTCTTGTGAATCCAGCACCACCTAGAATCAAACCTCACTGATCATTTAACAGCATCTGGGGCTGTAGGAAGGTCCCATAGTTCACTGGTGGGAGCTGGGTTTGAAAAGGATTCAGCTGCTCAGAGAAAAAACTCCCCCCTCTCCCATCAGACAAATTTAAAATCTTCCTCTGTTGCTTTCCGTGCGAGGCTGGAGTATTGTTTATGTGTATAGCCGCTTTCACGCAATGTAGGCTACACACAGCTGAACGATGCAGTTACACACCTGTGTCAGGCAAGGCCGTCAACAAGGGAGGCAAAAGGGGCTGCTGCCCTGGGGTTCGGTGATTTAAAAGGGCCCGGGGCTCCTGGCAGTTGCCGCTGCTCCTGCAAGAACAGTGGTGGCCAGAGCCCCAGGCCCTTTAAATCGCTGCTGGAGCCCCAGGTGATGTGGCCTGGGCAGTGCTGAAGGGCTGTCTGGGGTAGGCTAGCCCCAACCCTGCCCCTTCTCCCTGAGGCCCTGCCCCTTCTGGAGGCCTGGAGCTGCCCCTCTTTCCCCCCCGGTCTTGCCCAGAGGCCTGGCAAGTCTGTCAGCAGCCCTGGTGTCAGGCAACTTGTGATGCCATTTACCTGTAATTAAAATCCAAAGTTATTACCCATGAGAGTGAACAGCAACTCTGTATCTTGTGCTCCCGGACAGCTTGCTTGATGGGAACCACCGTGTGAGCTCTGTGAGCCCAGGACAGACGAGAAACCCGACAAATTGAACTTAGATCCTCTTCACACAGAACAGTTTCAGAGCCTCTTCCCGATGTTCCCCACACACCCTCTTCCCTCCTGCCCCCTGTGCAGCCTCTAAACTCAGCTGTTTCTATGGGGGCAGGACCCCAGCCCCTGAGCACCCCCAATCTCCCACTCACCCGCTAAGTGGGCAGAATGTGGGCCCAGCCCCCCATGGCCCCGGAGCACAGGGATGGTGCCCGGCCCCAGCCTCCCCCAGCCTAAAGTCCAGGCAGCCCCAGGAGGTGGCAGAAGCAGGAGAGGTGCCTGGGGGCGGAGTGTGGGCGGGGCTACGTCTGGCACTTTGGGAAGGCATTGCCTTCCCCTGCCTCTGGTACCCGTCGCCCATGCTGTCAGGGGTGTAGTGAGCGCAGCTCATGCCTTCCATGCCTGGCCTGGCAGCACCATGGACACATCTTGCTTCAGTCCTGTGTGTGAGGAAAGTGCCTCACATGGAGCTCTAGTGCCCATGTCTCCCTAATGACAGGCTGGGTGCCGGCCATCAGTGGCCAAGGCTCCCTGCACCTGCCCGGAGGAAGGAGACTGCAGGGCAGAGATTTAGGAGGATCCAGAGATCAGGGAGAAAATCTGGGAAATTAGGAGATTCTGTGGCTCTGAGAGACTGAGTCTGAAAAGGAAAGAATTGAATTAACACGGATCCAGAGTGTGTCCTACCTTGTATTTCTGGGCAGCATCATCCATGAGAAGCACCGTGTGAGATCTGTGCTCCAGGGATCTCTCACAAACCACGCACACGGCTTCCCCGTCCTCTTCACAGAACAGATCCAAGGCTTTGCCGTGTCTCTCACACAGATTCTCTTTTCCTTGTTTGAAATCCATTTGTTTGATTTTTTCCACTATATTTGCTAGCTGATAATTACTCTGGAAAGCCCCTTTCCGGATTCGGGCTCTGCAGCTGGGGCAGCACAAGGGGTCAGAGTCCTGCTCTTCCCATGTCTCACAGTACTGAGAGATGCAGCCTCGGCAGAAGTTGTGCCCGCACTGTATGGTGACTGGGTCCGTCAGATATTCCAGGCAGATGGGACAGCTGGTTTCCTCTTGGATTTCCCGTACAGGAGTCCCTGAGGCCATGGCTGCTGTGATCTCTGGGCTTCTGTTCTCTCTGCTTCTGCTCCGGATCATAAATTTTTATGTAGATAGTGGAAAAATACAAATAAATAAATAACTAAAAGGTTAGTTTTTATTCCATTCCATTTGTTTTATGAAAGACATTATTTTCAGTTGATTCATTAAAAAACAGAATTGTAAAAATGAAACAAAAATAATTTTGTTCAAAAGTAGTGATGAAAAATAATTTCCATGGGTTAACCATGCCCGCAGATTTGCTCATGAAAATGAGGCTTTTCACACGGCAGAGAACAATCTGTCTCAGAATATGTTACACTGCCTCTTTCACAGGCATGACATCAGACCTTTCCCCAACACAGAACCATAAATCACCCCTGCTATCCTCTATTCCAGGGGTCAGCAACCTTTCAGAAGTGGTGTGCTGAGTCTTCATTTATTCACTCTAATTTAAGGTTTTGCGTGCCACTCATACTTTTTAACATTTTTAGAAGGTCTCTTTCTATAAATCTATAATATATAACTAAACTATTGTTATATGTAAAGTAAACAAGGTTTTTAAATGTTTAAGAAGCTTCATTTAAAATTAAATTAAAATGCAGAGCCCCCCGGACCGGTGGTCAGGACTCTGGCAGTGAGAGTGCCACTGAAAATCAGCTTGCGTGCCGCCTTTGGCACACGTGCCATAGGTTGCCTACCCCTGTTCTATTCCATAGCTCTGCAGCTACAAAAAATACAAGGCAACGTGAACTTGTCCATGGGATAACAATGTTACACTGGATACACACAATCAGTTCGGTACCAAAGTCCCCGTTTAAGATGCTTAAGTGTCAGTTTCAGAAACACTTAAATGCAGAAAATACCTAATGAATCCTATAGGTGCCTAAACTCACTCAGTGCAGTGGTGCCAGATCCAGGAGGGTCCAGGGGGGCCATGGTCTCTGCACTTTCTAATATGGGCACGAAGCAGCAGAGGCAGGGGCTGCAATTCGCAGTGGAGGAGCTGATCACGCCCTGCCCACTGTTCCTCCTCTCCCGCCCCACACCCCCCACAGGCCCTGTCCCCTGGCCAGGCTGGAAGCCAGAGCCGGGCTGTGGTAAGAGCTGCCCAGGGAGCCTGGGCTGCTCCTTTAATTAAGGAGTCTAAATTAAAAATGTCCCTTAAATCACTTACCTTAATTTTATCTGGACCCGGGGCACTATCTTTTTTAATCTCTCTTAAAACATTTCTAACTTCATCCACAGAGATCGGACTCATTAATATATCATTATCCGCCCTCTCCATGGCTGAAGGCCACCCCACTATATTCCCATGTCCAGCATTTCCTAAAATATCTATAAAATACTTTTCTATTTCATCCATAGGGATTTCACAGTTCACTTTATCTGGTTCTCCCATAATAACTCGGGCTAATCTTCTCCTATCTTTATATCATAGGTTTATTCCCCACTTTGAACTTTAGCGTTCATAAGATGGGGACCTGCATGGACTCCTCTAAACTAAAATCCTAGTTAGATCTGGTTCTTGCTGCCACCAGTCAAGTTTTAAGTGTCTGACACACTCCCTGTTCCCCCAAAAACTTCCCCTGGGGAACACAGATCCAAACACCTTGAATCGCAACACAAAGGGAAATAATCCATTTCCCCCACCTTCTTCCCCCTCCCCTTGTCCTTGGGAGAGATACCTTGATTCAAACTCCTTGAATCAAACAAAGAGGGATTTACTTTTCCCCCTCCCCTTCCCTTGAAAATCCAAACAAGGGAAGAAATCACTCAGGTTCTAACAGAAAAGATTTTATTAAAGAAAGAAAAAAAAAAGTACACTATCTCTGTATTACCAGGATGAAAAAATACAGGGTTTAACTTATAAGAACTGGAGAGACTTCCCCTCCCTCCTCCTCAGAATAATCAAAGTAACAACAAACGGAAATAAAGAATTTATCCAGCAACACACAATTGCAAATGCAGAAATAAAATTATAAGACTAATCCGCCTTTCTAATACTTACTATACTGAATAGAAGAAGATACTTAAGAAAACCTGGAGAGATGGAAAATATGTCTGGTCACCCTTAAATCCAAAGAGAGACAAAGACCCAAACAAAGAAACACAGACAAGGACTTCCCTCCACAGAGATTTGAAATTATCTTGTCCCTTGATTGGTCCTCTGGTCAGGTGTTCATCAGGTTACTGAGCTTGTTAACCCTTTCCAGGTAAAAGAGACCTTAACCCTGATCTGTTTATTTATGACACTTTATTAAATAATTGCTGATAAAATTTATATTTTGCTTTTTTGGTTGCATACCTCCTAATCGCACTGGACTGCTTCTTCCTATCAATACCTACTCCCTTCCCTCTACCTTTGGTCCTCATCTCAACTTGTTTATCTCCGCCAAGATTCTTTCCATCTACTAATGAGAGACATATCTTCTCCAATTCAGTCCATCCAAATGTTTTAGTTGAATCCTCCTTAAGTAATTCTTCAATTTCTATCAGACTATTCATTATATCTTTACCCTCTCTACTTTGCTTTCCCCACTTACCGGTTAAACCCCTAGAATCCACTTCTGGATTCCTTTTTAATGATAAAATCTTTTCTCTCGGAGGAGGAACATCTAAAATACTTTCTATAATTTGTCCTACCTCAATTTCCTCCTCCTGAGCTATCTCTCGCTTCTTCTTGGCTAACTCTCACCTTTTATCTGATATTTGTTTATTACTTTGTCTTTAATTCGCTTTCTATGCATTTATTTATATTTCTTTCCCCCATATATTTCTTCTCTAATAATACAAGTTGCTCAATTTCGTCCTCAGTCCATATACGGACTCAGGATGCGCCCTCTTTAATTTTACTCCTAACCCTCTCATTTATCCTTTGTTCATTCCTTATAGCCGGGTGTCGATGTCTACAATGCTGACTCAGGCCAGATTTAGTATGGAACGCAAGCCCACAGGCAAAACAGGTATGGCTCTTAGACGGGGTATCCACCTCCCTGGGCCTGCACTTTGGGTAGTGGCAAGCGATATTATGATATTGAGAAGTTTTGCCACACTTCTTGCACAACACACGTTTGGCCTTACTCCTATGTACAACATTGATATGTTTGGCCCATTTTAATGCCTGGGCTGCTGTCGGGAGCCCCATATCCTCCACCTGCCCCAAGGTGCAGGGACAAAGGTCAAGGGCTGCTCTCAGGCATCTTGGAGGCTGCCCAGGGCAGTGGAGTTGTAAGGATCAGGCCTTTTTCTGTAGCCATATTGTAAGGCCTAAAGCCTAAGGTCTTCGTCTGCAGCCAGATTAGAAGAGCAGCAGCCCTTAGCTGAGAAGCAGGAAGTCACATCCTCACATTCCATCTAAATGACATTCAAACAATATAATATCGGGCTGTTAAGAAGGAGGCCCTGTCCTAATGGCCCCCGCTGTCACCAGATAAGGAAACAGACTTTAAGATGGTTAAAGACAACTTAGTTTGATAAGTAATTTCTTCTCAGACAGAATGCTATCAACAGCTGTAGTTGTGAAATCCTCATTTCTTTATTGTTTTGTCTTTATGGTCCCCACTTCCCTATTGTTTGTCTGGAGGGTCTTTGTCTGGTTGTTTGATAGTTTTTGTTGTATAATTAATTTTGCTAGCTGTAAATCAGTTAAGGTGGTATGATTGGTTAGAGAATTTTCTTACACTATGTTAGGATTGGTTAGTAAAATGTTACTAAAATGATTGGTTAAGGTAGAGCTAAGCAGGACTCAGGTTTCACTCTATAAACTGGGGTCCAAAAGGAAGTTCTTTGGGGAGCCAACTCCAGGACACGGCCCCAAAGATCAGAGCTGCCAGACCTCAGCACCCTGCCAATGACACCGTGCAGAAACTGGAGTCCCCCAGATGGACCTGATCCTGACTGGCCATCAAGAAAAGTTCATCTGTCTTAGTGGGAGTGGGGAGCATTGTATGCTTAGCGTGTGCATTTTGTTTTGGTGATTGTTAATAAATAGAGGTTATGTAGGATATTACTCTGTAAGGCTCTTTCACTGGTAAAAGACCACACACACCTGCAGAGTGTAAGGTTATGCCTGAGCCCTAGGAACGAGTGGATGCCCCTAGAGCGTGTGAGTAACAGAGAATTTTGTGAGGGTAACAGAGTGTCTGGAGCTCCCCACAGAAGCCCAGACTCCCGAGGTGGCTCTTACCACTGCTGAGCTCTGGTTTCCGGCCTGGGCAGCACCTCGGTGGCGGGAGGAGGAGCAGGGAATGGAACCAGGGTTCGGGTGCCAGTGACGCCCCCACTTCTGCACAGACTCCAGCACTCCTGACTGAGTGCCTCCGTCGTTGGAATAAAAGTTCCCTCAGCACCTATGGTTTGTGCTCTGGGCACCTGCTCTGCTGTCTCCCTCCTGGCATCCAGGCTAAGCCCCAGAGTGATTCATAAACTCGGGAAAGACGGGCATTCGGCTGCCTAAGTCATGGGTGGGGCCACGGGCGGCTTGTGACCCTCTGGCTGGGGGAGGCTAGACCTCAGCCCCACCCCTTCTGGCCAAAGTGCCACCACTTCCAGGAGCCTGGAGCCTCCCCCCACCCCAGCTGCCAACACCCATCCCAGGCTGGCTAGTGCCCGCAGCACCACCCCCACCATATGCTGGGGCAGGCGGAAGTGCTGCAGTCCCCACCCTGAGCCCCTGGAGCCCAGCGGCTCTGCCAAAGGGGGGCCCTGGGAGGTGGAGTGTGGGTGGGGCCATGCCTGGCCATTTGGGGAAACTCAGCCTCCCCCAGCCTCCCCTACCCGCTGCCAATGGGTGGGGCCCCATCTGGTAGCCTCCTGTGAGTATGCCTAAAGGATCAGGTCTTGCAGGCAAGTTCACACAAAACACCTGGGGGCAGGGGGAAGATAAGAGAGGAGGAGCCTCCCTCATAACTTTTATCCCAGTACTTAGGGCACTCCCCTGAGATGTGGGACCCCTCTGCTTCAGGTCCCCCCAACTTCAACATGCTGCCTACACAGCTGTTTTAGAGCACTAATGCAAGCGCCAGTTTGTCAACCCAGGTGGGAGGCTCAGAGCCATGGACTGTGTAGACGTACGCCAGGGGCTTCTCTCTCCTCATTCTTTTTTTTTTTTAAATAGGAGTTTAGGCACCTAATTTGGGCTTTGAAGTTCATAGTGATTTTCTCATACCTAACACTTATATATGGTGCCCCAGACCAGAGCCCCCTCCTGCACCCTGAATCCCTTGTTTCTGGTTCCACCCTAGAGCCTGCATCCCCAGCCAGAGGGCTTACCCCCTCCTGAGCACTGTGAGAGGGGCAGGGCCAGTGCAAGGATGTTTTGCACCCTAGGCGAGACTTCCACCTTGCGCCATCCCCCGTTCCCGAGCCCCCGTCCTGAGGCACCCCACCCTGAGGGCCCACCCTATGGCAGCTCCCCACCCCCCACCCTGAGGCACCACCCACCACCCCAGCTCACCCCTGTTCCCTGCACGAGCACAGGTACCCCGAGCACACCGTCGCTGCTTCACTTCTCCTGCCTCCCACACTTGCAGCGCCAATCAGCTTAGGTGCCGCAAGCCTGGGAGGCGGGAGAAGTGAAGCAGCGATGGCGTGCTCAGGGAGGAGGTGGAGCAGGGGTGATCTGCGGCGGGGAGTTCCCCTGAGTGCCGCCCCTCCCTCCTTACTTGCTGCAGGCGGCCCTTCCCGCATTCCCCTGCCCCAGCTCCCTGTGACTAAATGCCGGCGGCGACCGAGTCAGACAAAGATCCGTCCGCTGTGGTCGCTGCCGAAGAAAATGCTGCCCCCCAAATGCTAGTGTCCTAGGTGACCGCCTAGGTCGCCTAAATGGTTACACCAGCCCTGGAGAAGGGGTTTGGGGTGCAAGCTCTGGGTGGGAGTTTGGGTGCAGTAGGGTGCAGGCTATGGAAGGAGTTTGGGTGAGGGGTGCAGGCTCTGACACCCCCCCCCCCGATTTAACCCCGGCTCCCACCCCCCACCCCCGATTTTTCCCCTGCAGCTCCTCTTCTGCTGCTACCTACAGTTGCTTGATCTCCCCTGGTCAGTACATTTCTGCCCCCTGCTCAGATCGTGACACTGCTCTGCTGCCAGATGTGCCAACTTTCTAAATTCCCAAGGGGTGCTCGACCTCCCCTCTGTCCCAGGCCCTGACCCCACTCCATCCCTTCCCCAAAGGCCTCACTCCCAACCCGCTTCTTCCTTCCCCCACTCCACCCTGCCTCTACCCGCCCCACTGAAATCCAGAAAATCTCTGCCTGGGGGCCTTTAACTCTACAGGCACCTAAACTCACTCAACGCCGAGATCATTTCTATGGTAAAATTCCCTAAGGTTCCTAAATTTCTGTTTCTGGGTCTGGGCACTGCTGCCTCACTAGGTGTCCAGACACCTGCCTCACACGTAAACCCCAGAAGGATCCTCCAAGCAGAAGACAGGCAGCAGAAAACCTGTGGGGCCCAACCCTGTAGAATCCAGAATGATGCCATAAAAATCCTGCTTTGGCTGAAGCCACACTTTCAGGTGAGAGACGATTCTGTGTGAAAAATGTCAACACGCTGTAATTATGGAGGTCTTTAGCTGCAGAGGAATAGAGATCTCTAATAGAGACTGTTCATGTTTTAAAGAAAACTATTTGGACTATTCAGTAAGGAAATATAATTTCCTCAATTCTCCTGTTTCATTTTCATTAAGCTAGAACAGAAATTATGTTGCTCAGAGGAAACAAATTGTCTCTCACATGGGGGAGCACGTTACTCGCTGTTATTCTGGTCTTACTCACAGAGATCTGAGCATTGATAACATCCCTGTGCAGATGTATTGGTGAGTAACAATGGCACCTACCAGCAGTTCCTGGATTTTCCTTCTCCCCACTCTAGTTAAACACCATATTCTCATCTCCCTCTTTCTTCAAACTCCCCAAACAGCTTCACATTTGATTCTAAGAGGAGAAAAGTTGCTCTGTGTTTTGGGGATTTTACATCAGGAACAAAATTGATCAAGATACTATGGGCCTAGAGAGTCACAGGAACAGCCCTGCAACCCACAAAGCTGAGTGAGGGGCCTAGACTCCCTATACAACATCCCTCTGGTCAGCATCTCCCATTGACTGGCTTAGGCAGCTCCCTGCCTGGCACGCTGGCTTCTGTGTCACCCATTCTAAGGCACTTACATCTACCCATAGCTCAGGCTTTGTGGCTCACGGTGTGGTTCCAGTGACTTTCCAGGCAGCTCCAATTTAGACCCAGTGACATTCAGCTTTGTAATACCTGAGCCCCTTCATGGATCCCGCTCTTTGTCTCCAACTCAGAAGGAGAGAACAAAATCTCCCAGCATGCAGCAGGCTCATGAGGCCGGGGGCCCTGCCTGCTTTTCCTGAGCCCAGATGGCCCCCAGGACTCCCAAGGGAAGGGTGAGCTAGTGAGAGGCACTGCAGTTAGGTTGGTCATTTTGTGCTACATGATCTGAACTCTCTTGTGCTTTATCTGGTTAACTGGGGCTGGGGAGACAGATTTCCTGCTTTCGTAATTATAAAGCATCCCCACTCTGAACTGACTTAACACACACAGAGCTGAGCTTTTAATAATAATAATAAATAAATAATAATAATAAAAGAAGAAAGCAGCACTGGGCCAACCCTAGGTACCGCTGGGGAGCCGGGGGGCACACAGGGGCTGCCGCTCGCATGCATCTGTTGCAGGAGCCCCACAGAGAACAGACCCAGCCCAGCCAGGACTCTGGCACCAGCCCGGCTGGGGGCATTTTCACCCTCATCCCACATCACTGTCCTGTGCGTCTGACCCCCCCCCAGCATTGCCCTGCAGCCTGTGCCTGGGATGCACTTGGGCACACAGCTGGATGCCAGGGGGTGTGTGAAAAACATCACCGGATTCAGGGTAACCATAGGTGGGTTTTTTAATAACTTCAGCAAAAAAAATTTTTCAAGTCACCCCTGCCAGGACCCCTCGGAAAATGTTTGAATTAGGCCGGGCCCTTCCTAAAGCCGGCCCTGACTGTAACTGCCAGGCGAGCAGGGCAAAGGCAGGTAAATCAACGCTGCAGCTACTGCTCTTCCCCCCCCCAACCACAACCCACCTGCAGGGAGCCAGCGGCAGACACGGGCTGGTGGTGAGCGCAGGAGGGGACGGGGGGCAGTCGGCAGCCCCCAAACGAGCAAGTCAAGGCCCCCGCACCCGAGCCAGGCGCCCGCAGCAGCCACGTGGCGCCGCAGGAGGAGCGAGGAACGGGGCCAGCAGCAGCGGAAGATCCCAAAAGCGAAACGAAAAATCGCGCAGGCGCAGTAACGCCCCTTTAAAGCTTTTTTTAAAGCCGATTGGGTAACCGGGAGCCAATCACGCTCTCGGGAGGGAAATTAAAAACCAACCAACAGAAGAGGCAGAAGCCCCGCCCCCAGGGGCGGCCCCAGAACAGGCAACATTTGCTGCAGGAGAGAAGCCGAGCGAGGCCGGCCGGGCTCTGCCTTGGCAGCTCCTGCAGCAGCCGCCGGGTGTTTCCCTTCCTGGGACTGACTCGGCTGCTGCTGGGCGGGGAGGAGCCCCCGGGAACATTGCAGCCTGCGGGCGTTTGTGTGACATGTGCCCCAGGGCCCTGTGGCTGGGGGGCATCCCCCTATCGCGGTGCCCCTGAAGGAGCAGCGTGTGTGTGTCTAAGGAGGGATTGTCAGAATTCACTGATCTCAGTGTCTATCACTACCAGTTTTAAGCATTTTTTCCAAAATTTATTGAGTTAATTTTTCACAATTTCACTGGTACCACCCCACACACCCTAGGTGCTGAGTTTTGGTTTTCCCAGTGGGTGCCCCATCCCGGCTCTGCCCCCTTCCAAGGTCAAGCCCCCACTTTGCCCCACTCCACCTCTTCCTGCCCCTGCTCTGCCCCCCTCCCTCTAGGTCCCTGCCCCCCCAAGTACCTCCCACCTATGCCCCCTCCTGCCTCAAGGGTGAGATGTGTGTGCCCCAAAACTGACAATTTTCAGCATATTTATACACTTCCTTCATATTGTAGGTATTGAATGTGTGTATATCCCTGGTATCCTAACAATGTCGTCATTAAAATAGTAGAACTACATCATTACATTACCATGAATTACAGTGTATTAGAATAATTACACTCAGATACAAGCTGCCTTCACTAACACCCAGTGGTGAGCTGGAGCCAGTTCACGCCGGTTTCCTGGAATCGGTTGTTAAATTTAGAAGCCCTTTTAGACCTGGTTGTCCTGCGTGGGACAACCGGTTTTAAAAGGACTTTTAAATTTAACGACCAGTAAAGCTCCGGCAGTTCCCCAGCCCCAGCTCACCTCTGCTCTGCCTCCTCCCCTGAACTCTCTGCTCCGCTTCTCCCCTTCTCGCCCCACCCCCTGCTTTCTGCAAATCAGCTGTTCGCATGGGAAGCCTGGGAGGGGTGAGAAGCAAGCGGTGGCTTCGCGCTCAGGTCCAGGGAGATGGAGCGGAGGTGAGCTGCGGCGGCAGGCATGAGGAGGGACACGCGCCATGGCAGGTAACCCCCTGCTCCCCCCCAGCTACACTACCCCACCCCTAGGAGCTAGAGGGACCTGCCGGATTCTTCCCTAGAGCCGCTCCAGGTAAGCACTGCCGGGACTCCTCATCTTGCCCCTGGGCAGGTCCCTCTGGCTCTTTGGGGCGGGGTGGGGCGGGCACCCACTACGGTGGCCCACGAGATCCTCCTGCCCGGCCCCTGAACTCCCGGCCAGGGAGGCTAGTCCCCGGCTGTTCCCCATCCCCTGCAACTTCAGCTCGATCCGCCGCCGGCGCGTGCTCTGGGCGACGGGCTGTGAGCTCAGCCTGACCCGATGCTCCAGGCGCTGCAAGGTGGCGGCTCGGCCCAGCTTCAGCTGCGCGTCCTGGCCCAGCCTGGCTCCAGCTGTGTGGTGCGGCCCAGCCTGGCCCGGCCCCGTGGTGTGGCCCGGCTCTGCCCAGCTCCAGCCATGCAGCCTGGCCCGGCTCCAGCCGAGCGGCGTGGCTGTAGCTCCACCAGCCACCTCCAGGCAGCGCAGTAAGGGGGCAGGGATCAGGGAGGGGGTGTTGGATAGAGGGCAGGGGAGTTCGGGGTGGTGGGGGGTGTGGATAGGGTTCGGGGCGGTCAGAGGGCAGGGAACAGGGGGATTGAATGAGGACAAGGGTCCCAGGGGGACAGTCAGGAAGGAGCAGGGGTTGGATGGGGCAGTGGGAGGCAGTCAGGGGCAGGGGTTCCAGGGGCGGTCGGGGGTGGTTGGATGGGGCAGGGGTCCCGTGGGGCCATCAGGAATGAGAGGAGGGGTTGGATGGGGTGGCGGGGAGCTGTCAGGGGACAGGGAAGGGGGGGTGGATGGTGCAGGTGTCCTGGGGGGGCATCAAGGAATGAGGGGGGGTTGGATGGAGCAGGAGTCCCGGGGGCGGGCCTGACCCCCTCGTGGGGTGAGGAGGGAACCGGTTGTTAAGATTTTGGCAGCTCATCACCGCTGACACCCCTGTGTAAAGACACTGTGTTCACTCTGTGCTTTACTCCTGCTTAGTGCCTGTTTGGGAGCTGAGGGCCACTGATGGCTGTGTGAAGAAGGTGGATGGGACGCACAAGGAGGGGGGAGTCTTTCCCCCGCTCCTTCCTCTTTTCTCCTCTCCTTTCCTATCGCTCTCCCTGACCCTTTCCCTCCCTCTTGTTTCTTCTCTAAGTCCTTGCTCCCCTTCCTGATGTTTCCCCTTCTTGCTTCCCACCTATGTCCTTTTACCCATCTCTCTCTGCTCCCCACCTCCTGGGGGCTCTGTCTATTGCCTGCTTCCACCAACACACTCAAAGCAGCAAAGGAGATTCCCTTTCCTTGGGGAGGAAGGGTGGCCTAGTGATTCAGGAAGAGGCCTGGGGCTCAGGTGTGCTGGGTTTGGTTCTCTGCTCTGCCACTGACTACCTGCTTAGCCTTGGGAAAGTTACTTCACCTCTGTGTACCCTAGATCCCACCTGCCACATGGGGCTAATGCTGACCCTGCCTCCTAGGCTAAATCCGTTCATAGCTGTGTGGTGATGAGGGAAATAATGATACCAAGGTAAGTAGATTTGGGCTGAATTACTCCACAGCCTGACAGTGACAGCCAGCTCCGTGCAGGGGGCACGGGAAAGGAAGGGGCTCAAGCCAGCTCTGCACAGAGGGGGGTCAGGACTTCAGCCCCACATCTGCTGGGGTCATGGGCTTCTTCTCGCCCCCCACCTCACCCAGTGTGGCTCCTGCTGGGGTCTGGGGCTTCTCCTTCCCCTAATCTGCCACTGCACCCATCCAGCGCGTGCACCTAGGAGCCCTGCTGCCTGCCGGGGCGATTTCAAAGAGCCTGAGGTTCCCAGCCGCTGCCACCACTACCAGGCACTGGCAGTCGCTGCGACTAGAGGCCCCGGACGTCAGGTGGTGGGTTCCTGTTTGTGGATTGCGAAGCAGAGACACACACCCCTGTGCAGCCCAGATTTAGGCACCTATTCGAGAGAGGGGTGTGACTTGGGACACCCCTTCCCCCCTTGTCGGCATCTCCCATTGGCCAGCTGACAGGGCTCCCCGCCTACTGAGGGGGGCTTTCATGTAACGCATTGTAAGGTGCCTGTGTTGCCCATGGATTGTCTAGGGAGTTTACACACCTGACTCAGCTCTGAGGGTCACAGCGCTGCTGTTCCTGTGATTTTCTAGCTGCCTAAAAATTAGGCCCTGTAACACTCAGCATTGCAACACCTGAGTCCCTTCATGGATTACACCCTGTGCAACCAGTCACCGCTCCGCAGAGCACAGCTGAGCAATTCCTGATTGACAGGGGTGTGCACAGGACAGGGACAGAGCACAGGCTGGAGAGTGACACATCACCATAGGCGCCAACTTTCTCAGCGCTGGTGAGTGCCTGCACCCCCCTCCCAACTTTCCCCGCCCCTGGCCCCCCTGACTCCACCCCATCCCTGGCCCTGCCCCCTTTCCAACCCCATCCCCAAAGTCCCTGCCCTAACTCCGCCCCCTCCCTGCACCTATTGGATCCCTTCCCCAAATCCCCGCCCCGGCCTCGCCTCTTCCCCCAGCGCACCACGTTCCCCCTCCCTCCCTGCCCTGTGAATCAGCTGTGTCACGGCACAAGCGCTGGGAGGGAGGGGGGAGAAGCAGGACGTGGTGGCGCGCTCGCAGAGGAGACGGAGGTAAGCTGGAGTAGGGGGGTGGGGCCACGGGGAGCTGCCGGTGGGTGCTGAGCACCCACCAATTTTTTTCCATGGGTGCTCCAGGCCCGGAGCACACACGGAGTCAGTGCTTATGCAGATCACAGCAAAACCCAAACTCTCCTTCTAGAGGTTCAATATTATCTGCAGGGCCGGCTTTAGGCTGATTCAGCCAGTTCCCCTGAATCAGGCCCCACACCCTTGCCGCCGCTGGTACGCCATACCGGGGCAGCCCGGCTTTCCCAGGGGGCAATTTAAAGGGCCTGGGGCTCCCAGCAGGGGCTGCAGCCCCAGACTCCTTAAATTGCCTCCAGAGCCCCACGGCTGGAGCCCTGGGGTAGGGCTGTGGGGCTCTGGGGGCTATTTAAAAAGTCCGGGCTCCCGTTGCTTCTACCGCCCGCCCAGCCCTTTAAATAGCCGCTGGAGCCCCACTGCTTCTCCAGGGCTCCCTCAGCCGCCCCAGTCTGTTAAATAGCCGCGAGAGCCCCGCTGCTTCCCCAGGGCTCCGGCAGCTATTTAAAGGTCTGGGATGGTAGAAGCAGGGGAATCCCTGCCCTGCCTGCAGCCAATCCCTGCTGCACCTCCTGCCCACACCAGCCCCGCACCCCGCACCCCCTGCCCTGCCTCCAGCCAGACCCTACCTCCAGTCAGCCCCTGCCCTGCCTCCAGCCAGCAATGTACGTAATATATCATTTTATTATTATTTATATAGTTATGGAAAGTAAATAATACATGGAGGAAATGAAAAGGTTTTTTTAATGTGATTTTGTTTTTAGTCACCCCTGCCGGGGCCCTGCCGAAAATGTTCAAATTGGGTCCCGCACTTCCTAAAGCCGGCCCTGATTCCCTGTGGGTGCTGGGGGGACACAACCAAGTCGGGAAGCAAATCCCTTGACGCTGCCCCCGGCACCTGCAGCTGGGACAGTAAAGTGGAACAAACAAGAATAGTTTGTAATGGTTTTATTTACAAAGTTGCTGGAAAGTAGCAAAGTAAAAGGAGCTGAGAAGGAGCTTTAATAACTGCAGCAGGGCAAGGAGATCCCCAGCTACTGAGAACAGTTTTCTTTATGGCACTAAAATAGCACCAATGGCCAGGAATTAATATAGGGAATTAATGAGTTACAGTCTCACTTTCAGTAACATGTAATAAATCTCCCCGTCCCGCTCACGTTCCCTTTCCTTCCATACTGTCCTTTTCTAGTCATTATTGTTCTAGCCTCACTTCCCATCCCTCTTTATTTCCCTGTGTCTCTCCTCCCTGTCACAGACCATCCCCCTCGGCTGCTCTCTTCTTTCCCTGATCTTATCCCTTCCCCTCGTGCTGATCCCGGGCTGGGAGCCCCCGGTGAGATCTAAAGACACAGATCTGTACAAAATGCTCCTGGCTGCTGCTACTTCTCCCCAAACCTCCAAACCCTGATTGATTCATGCTGTGTCCCTGCCACCCCCAACTCCGCCTGCCCCCTGCCCAGCTGTTAGTGCTACCCCCTGCCCAGCCCCCATCTCTGCCCCTCCTGCAGCACCAGAGGTTCTTCATTCCCCTCCCCCTCCCATCCCTGGCGCTGCAGAGAGGGAGGGGAGGATCTTCTAGGGGACATAGATGAGGCACTGGGGGCTGGGTTGATGGGAGTCATCCAAGGTCATAAAGACTGGAGTGTATCAGGCTAGAGAGGCTAATTTCTGGTTCCTCCCTCTGCTGTGTGTCTCAGGGACACAGTCGGAGCCGGGTGTCTCTGTTCCCCACCCAGAGCCAGGGTCGGATTCTCTCCCCAGGGATGGAGCCAGGCGGGAAAGTGAAGATCGGGGCCTCGTCACCAGCATCGATAAATGTCACCTGCCCCCGGTCACAGTCCAGACAAACCCGGATCCTGCTGAGGAACCAGCTCAGGGGCAGGGGGGTCACAGGGTCAGTGAGAGCCCGGAACTGACCCCCCCCACCACTGCACAGCCCAGACCCCCCGCTCAGGGCTACAGCTGATCCCTCCCTTCCTCCCCACAGACTCTCTGGCCACCCCCACAGCCCAGCATCTCCCACTTCCCACCTCCACCTCCCAGCAATGTCTCCCCAAGGTGAATCCCTCACAGCCCAGCACACAGGGCTCAGTGTCAAATCTCTCAGGGTTGTCGGGCAGTCGCTGCTGCGTGTCTCCCCATCTCACACTTTTCCGATCCTCAGACAGGACGAGTTGGGGATGAGCCGTGTCTGGATCCAGAGTCACATTCGCTGGGGAGAGAGAATCAGAGCGTTAGGGGCAGAGCTCAGCCCTGGGGGAGGCTGGGACCATTTCTCACACTCCCCAGCAGCCCTGTCCTGGCTGGGTCAGGCCTGGATCCCAGGGAGCTGCCTCTGTCCTGGGCATGTGAGACTGAGCAGAGGTGTCAGTGCAGTTCCTCAGTCTATGTAATATGACCAACTTCATTAGTTTCTCTTTTGCCTGCAAAAGCTTCAGCTCCCTGCTCCCCATCTTGGGACTGCTCCATTCTCAGCTGCAGGAAGGTGTCAGAAGCTTTTATGGAGGAGGGGACGGGTACCAGTTAAAAAACTGAGTGAGAAACTCCCTCCCCTAATGCAGCCTCCACTCCCAGGCCAGGGAACATAGAGGAACATGCAGTGTTGCGTAAGTGCCACTTATCACCAGACAGTAGGAGGTGGCATTGGGTGGGGGAGCCCCATCCCCAGCCCAGAGAGAAGGGAGGAGCTGCCAACATCACAGGAAGAGCATCTCTCCAATCCAGGAAGCAGGGAGCAGCTCCAATGTGAGAGCCCAGCCCTGCCCAAAGGGTGTTGGAGAAGAGTGATGGGGAGACCCCTGCACCAGGTGAAGCAGAGAGATGTGGCAGGGAGCTCTGTTCGCGTGTGACTCAGTTAAGAGTGTTTCTGTTCATCAGAATGGGCATGAACTCAGCGTTAAGGGTGGTGTCAGGACTGTTTGTGTGTCCCCGCCCCCTCCGTGGCCCGGACCGAGGCCGTGTCCCCAGGCCAGGTTGGGAGACTTGCCCACTGTGGAGAGCCCCTGACACTCCACCTGCCCTGGACATGGGTGCGGGGGGCTGTGAGCGCAGCCTCCGGCCCATGTGCCTGCTCTCCAGGGTGTGGCATTCTGGGCAGGTGGAGGGTACAGAGCCCCCCAGTGCAGCCTGGGCTACCTGGGTGGTGGCCCCGGTTCTGGCTTCAGGCCTGGCCAGGAGGCAGGGCCTCTGGGAAAGAGGAGCAGGGGTGGGGCCTTTGAGAGGGGCCAGGACTGGAAAGAGGCTGGCGCCGCAGGCAGGGGCTGCACTACACAGGGAGGAGCTGATCAGTTGCCCTGCCCAAAGCACAGACACTGCTTGTGACACTCCATGCCTGCCCGAGGCTTGCAGTGCGGGGCGGGAGAAGGGGAACGTGGCACCCTGCCCTCAAACTATGCCCATGTCAAAACATCCCACTTTTAAAAGTGTGTGTGTGGCAGGGAGTGAGGGGGTGGGGGGGACATGGGCTTCTGGATCCACTGAATGTGTTATTTTTAGGGCTCTGTGTGTGTCATGGTCGGTGTCAGTTTGGTTGGTAACTTTAGCTACAATCTCATGAAGATGTTTTCTCTGGAATTTTCTCATAATTTAAAGACAATCTCCACCTGCAAACTCACCCAGTCTGGGGGCTCCTAGGGGTTCCCCACTTTTTCTCTCTAGTGCAGATGGCAGAGTGTCTGGAGGGGGAAAGGAGAAGAGAGAGGAGATTTCAGACTTTCATACTTATAAAAGCATCCCCACTCTGTAACTTTTATAATTATGACAGAGAAACAGACCGAGACACTCAGTTATTTAATATAAAAAGGTTTGAAATCTTCTATCTCCTCTCTCATTCAGGCATCTCCCAGCAATGGAACCAACATCCTTGCAGCCTCACAACCATCCCAGGACAGATAATCTGTAAGTGAGATTTACTTTTCCCCTCCTCATCCCCTCCCTCCCTTCAGACTCCAGTTGGTTTGTCTCATTCACTTACTGCCTTGTGTCATAACGTAGACTCAGATCATACAAAGACTTTGGCATAAAAGTAACTTTACCCACTTGAGTCCCTTTGACACTACAGAGAGCAACATGAAGGGGCCCCCACCCTCCACAGGCAGATAGAGGAATAATAATAAAATCATTTCATAAATGTGGAAACTGAGGCAGGGGAAGGTTGACTCTACGGGCCAGATTCACCCCTGTACCGGCAAAAGGAGAGAGGGGAGGGGCCATTTGTGACTCTGCTGTTCAGTGGCTGCAGGGGCCGGTGCAGACCTTGGCACAGGCTGAGGAAGTTCTGAACCAGCCAGAGCTACATCCCTACAACAATGGCCCCCGTGTGTCTTGCCCAGCGTGCAGAGTGTCAGAGGCCCAGCTTTACACGGCCCATGTCGCTCTGTCCCTCGTCCACCCCCCTCCCTCTTCCACCCGCCCTCACCACCCCCACCCCATTCCCAGCCCTCTCAGGAACCCGCCTTGTGCCTGCAGCTGCTATGGAGGAAGCAGAAGATGCTCCTGTGCTGGAGACATGGCAGGTGGGTGAATGGCTGGTTTAGGGAGGCCAGTCGTCCCCCCCAAGTCCCGACCATTCTACTGAAGCTACTTCCATGCCCCCTGGAGCCCACCCAGACCCATTGTAGCCGCTAGCTCCTGCCCAGCACACCCAGCCCATGGAGTGTCGGCCAGCTCCAGCCTTCCCAGTCACAGAGCACCAGGGGGCCGGGAAGCAGGGGCCGCGCTGCCAGACCCAACCCCCGGCCACTCCTCCCTCTGCAGCCGCCAGGCTCAGTGAAGGGCCAAGAGCAGCCTGCTGCACATAGCTAGGAGGGGGCCTGAGCTGGGGTGGAGCATGTGCGGGGCCACCCATGTCTTTTTGGGGAGGCGATGCCTTCCCCTGCCTTCGTTACCTGCCACCCATGGCTGGAGGATTCCTCACTGTGTGGGAGGAGCTTTCTCCTTCCCCACAGCCCATTGGCTCAGCACAGCTGCCATCCAGTACCAGAGCAGAGTGATGGGCTGGGTCCAGCTTTAACAGACGGCCTCTCGTTTCTGGTCTATATCTTGGATGGCGACTTTTAGGCCCTAGGGCCTGGTTCTCAGAGGAGTGGGGCACCTGCATTGACTCCACCTGCAGCTCTCTAGATGGGACAGAGAAATGTAGCTGCCCCAAATTAGTCCATTTTGCTAAATTGGGGCCTGAATGTTCTGACCTTCGGTAAATCATGAATTCATGTGAGCCATCCTGACTCCTGGGCCCCTGCTCCATCTGCTCCATTTGTCTGCTTTCCACTAGTTATTATGTTCAGTATTGAGAATTGGTACAAGGGTCATTTCTTACGCAGCAGTTTGGACAGACCGAGATTGTGTGTTTGCACTGACTGACTCGGCTTTGGCCTGGTGAGCAGTTTGCTGGACGTAAGGGAAGTGTTGCCTTAAGTGACCTTGTTACGAAGCGATGTGTTCATAAGTTGCTCGGTGGGACAAAGATGTTTTGATCACACAAAGAGGTTAAAGACAACACCCCCCCCCCCAAAATGTACTGTCCAGGAGCAGTTAGCAAAGTCCAAAAACTGCGATATGGAGACAAGCTTGAAAGTGACCTGGGCATAATCAGTGGTAAGAAATGAGGTTTATTATGTCATGGAGATCAGCAGGGAGCCTTGCAGCTCTCAGCTGCTGCTGGCATCAGGCCCTCAGCAGTTCCTAGCTGCAGGAGATGCCTTGGAGCTCCCAACTGCTGTGGGGGGTGGGGAGGGGTAGGGGACCCCAGAGTCCCCAGTCACTGTGGGTGCTGGACCCTCCTTCTTCCCTATTTTGTCAGGGATATTTTTAGTAAAAATCACGGACAGGTCACAGGCTTCCGTGAAGTTTTGTTTATTGCTCGGGACCTTTCTGTGATTTTTACTAAAAAAATCTGAGCTGAAATCTGAGTCTTAATAATATTTCAATCAGAAAAGAGAACAACAACATGAACATAGCTTGGACATCCAAAGACCTGCCAATTAGGAAGTTCATGTATGTGTATTGTATGAGCTATATACGCTATTTAATATTCATAACACTCAAAGATGATTGGAAAAGAACTAATACATACATCATTTGGACACGTATATTATGTCAGACATTGTAAGGGGTTCTCGGAGCTTCATAGGAGAAATTCACTGTGACCTGCCTATGCCCCAGGAGAAGATATTTGGCTAGTTCGTCTTTCTGTATGTCTGTCATTTCTTACTTTAAGAGTAACTGTAATGGCAAGGCAGGCTTTTGGTAGAAACAAAGGTTTGAATCAATCAATCAGGGTGACTTGGACCCCAAGAGTGTGACATTCTCACCCAAGAATTAAAGAGAAGCATCATCTCACTATGAACCAATTGCCAAGAGCCATTCTCCTCCCACAGCCACAAAAGCTTTTCCCAAATTCCACTCTAGATCCCTTCTAGGTACCTTTAAACTTCCTCAGAGGCTCCATGAGAGCAAGAGTTTTCTGGGACAAATCGCTGAGTCTCTTTTCCAGTTCAGGAGAAATCTCCTCTGGCTGCTGGAACTTCCCCTTCTCACACCTGGAGAGAAACCATTTCACATGGTTACATTTTACTTAGTGACACTTTATAATTTGTTGTCAGTGAAAGTTGCTGCTCTAATGGGCCTGGAGTTAGAATTCCTCTGCTTCTCCCAGCCTCAGAGCAGGTGTAGTTCATGCTCTGTCAGTCAAACCTTCCCTCTGAAGATCCCGTTTAACTCTGGCCTGGAGAGACCAGCTCTGGAGATAAAAGGAAATTGGCCACAGGGACTCAATTCCCCTACTTGGTCTCCATGATCTGAGGGACAGGAGGTTCCCCTGTTTACTGTTGTAGAAATCTGTCCACTAAAAACTGAGGCACCAACACCCCCCTCCCCAGCTCATTCCACACAGGTCTCCTAACAGTCCTCAGGTGGGAAAGACTCTTGATCGCTGCTGCCCTGGGCTGAATGGTAACCAGGGCCCCAGCAGTGACAGGCCCATATTCCATCCCCACAATCCTGAGGCAGCCAGTCCCCCAGGGATGTGACATCCCTAGGAAACACTTGAGGTCAGTCCTTCCCACCGAATGGAGAATTCCAGAGTCTTCTATACAAGGGTGAGAACCTCAGGATAAAGTTTATCTGAGAATTTTGTATCCAACGTGTGACCTTACCCACACGTTTTGGCAGGGATGGTGTCCCTAGTCTGTGTTTGCCAGAAGCTGGGGATGAGTGACAGGGGATGGATCATTTGGTGATTCCCTGTTCTGTTCATTCCCTCTGGGGCACCTGGCACTGGCCACTATCAGAAGACAGGATGCTGGGCTAGATGGACCTTTGATCTGACCCAGTATGGCCATTCTTATGCTGTGGAGCCCTGTGGAGATGCGGTGCTAATATTGTCTCCAAGCTCTTTCCCAGCATTGTGAAGTGTAAGGGGGAGTGAGAGAGCCATGTTACCTGGACAAGGTGCTTCTGATGTCCTGAAGAGAAAGAGAGAATTTCAGTCTCACCTGACACACACTTCAAATTCCAAAGAAGGGATTTTGAAAGTATGGGGAAGAGAGGCTCTGCCCTGGTTCCAGAGCCATGGATTCCCTAAGACAATGAGTCTTTTCTATCTCTAGCATCAATGTTCCTGTGACTCTGCAATGTACAATAGTCATTCACCTTTCAACAATGCACACACTGAGTCACACAGTGATCTCTGACTGCTGGACTCCCGTGCCCATGTTTTAAGAGCTGTCCTGTCCCTGTGGGGGGATCTGGAGTATTTCTAACTCAGTCTCACCTGCAGAAATTCACTTGCTGGCTTCTGACACTTCCCCTCCAGCTCACTGATCAGCTCACTGAGACAGGAAATCTCCTCTGAGACTTTGGTGATATTTTCATTCTGTATCTTCGGTATCTCCTTCTCCAGCTTTTCCAGCTGGGCCAGCAGAAGACGCTCTTGTTCCTCCAGGAATTGGTGCAGTTGCTGAAAATCAGCCACAATTTGCTGCCTCTTCTTTTCTATCTGTTTATGTAAAGCAACAGGGAAAGGACTGGTCAGGGACATGGAGGCAGCCTGGAGCGGGGGGAGAGGATCCTTTCATTGAGTGCTGAGTGTGCAGAAGGGAAAATTTCTTTGTAAACCTTAAGGTTTCTGACATTTGACTCTACCCTGTGGTTGCCACAGGGCTGTTCAGAGGGGGGGGCAAGTGGGGCAATTTCCCACAGGGTCCCCCACGAGAGTTTTTCGGGGTCCCTGGAGCAGGGTCCTTCACTCACTCCAGGGGCCCTGGAAAACACTCGTGGGGCCCGGGCCCCTGGAGCATCTTCTGCTCCAGGTCTTTGGCGGTGGGGGGTCCTTCCACCCCTGTGCAGAAGGACACCCTCCACCGCTGAGTTACTGCCGAAGCAGAACCCGCCGCCAAAGCGCCGAGTCCCGCTTTGGCGGTAACTCGGCGGCGGGGGCTCCTGCTGTGGGTCTTCGGGGCACTTCGGCGGTGGGTCTCAGAGTGGAAGGACCCCCCGCTGCCGAATTACTGCCGAAGCAGGGGCCCCCCACCGCCAAAGACCCCAGGGCCCCGGAATCCTCTGGGCGGCCCTGGGTTACCAGGGAAAAGTTTCTCTCACACCTTTTTTCATTTATCCCCATGTCTCTGAAAAAGGATGTTTCCATGTCTGACATGGTTAAGACTTTGTGTTATCAATGAACCCTGAGCATGGAGATCCTGAGCAGTAGAAGGCAGGACTCAGGATTACGCTGACAGAAGTTCCAGGGGGAAAAAAGAATCAAATGATTCAATAATGCAAGAAATGATGCAGACACAGTGAAAGCCACAAGAGGTAGAAATTAACTCATTCACTGAAATGGAAGTCTAGATTCTGCACCTGAATCTAACAAAAAAAAAATCCATGATCATGGAGAAACACGACACGCCCACATTCACCAACACCACAGAGGAATCTGCCTGCAAACAAACCTCTCACCCCAAGTCTTTGCAGGACAGTAACAAGAGGCACCTACCAAATACTGGCTTTTCCCCTTCCCAGTCATTTCAGATTCCAGGAGCTTTTCTCTCTCTTCCCTCAGAGTCTTCAAATGGGCCTGGATTTTTTCCTGTAGAAACAGAGATGATTTGGGAGGTTTCATTTCCAGTTTGAGGGGTGCGTGTAGGGGGATATTTTCCTACCCAAACCCTATTTAACTGTTGGTCCTAATGGGTTCATGACATTAGGGCCACCAAGGAAAAGAAACCTAAGAATGAAAACTGGGGATGTGTCATATTCTGGTTTGTTACCAATTCAGGTTCGGGCTTTTTAGTAATTGGAGAAAGATCTGAATTATCCAAGCTTACCTGGAATTTATTAATTAATTAGTATTACAGAACAGAAGAGGAAAAAGGGGTCACATGGTGGTGAATCACTACATTTACTTTTGAGAAGATTAAACTAACAATGAGATATAAATCCCAGAAGCACCCGGGCTTGAAATATGGGCTGGGATTCTCCAATGAGCCCAAGTCCCAATAGAATTTCAGCCCTGGGGATTGCACTGGTTGGACAGACCTGGTCTAAGAATTAGGGCAAACCCCATTAGACAGGCTGATTTGTGGTAAGAACAGTTCTGGTTTGCCCCAGTGCTGTCCTGAACACTTCCAGTAGCAATCCCTTCTAGGAGGGTAAATACAGTCCCAGTCCTAGTAAAGATCCCGGAAGCAGTGCATTCTGGGAGATTTCAGAAGTCTGCATTGTGGGACTAATGGAACCACTTTGGCTGGTCCTTCCCCAATACAATAAAACAGTTCAGACTGACACCAGTCAGCAGCACCCAGCATCGGCGCCGAATTCTGGTGCCAGTGGATGCTTGATCCTGCTTTGCCCGCCGGCCCTGCCCTGACTCCACCCCTGCCTTGCCCCCTCCCGGCCCCATTCCACCCCCTTCCCCAAATCCCTACCCCAGCCCCACCTCTTCCCCTGAACGTGCCACATTCTCGCTCCTCCCTCTCAGAGCTTGCTACAGCTGTTTGGTGGCAGCAAACTCTGGGAGGGAGGAGCAGAGACAGGGTGTGCTCAGGGGAGGAGGTGAGGTGGGGGGATGGGGAGCTTGCTGAGGGTGGGTGCAGAGCACCCATATTTTTTCCCTGTGGGTGCTCCAGCCTCAGAGCACCCACAAAGTCAGTGCCTGTGCCACCCAGGGGTTAGTTTTGCTGCAAACAAGTCTAACCTCAGTCGTATATGACATGGGCCTGTGCTGTCTGTATCCCTTTTGTGTGTAGACTCAAGATGTTTGGGGTCCCACACAGTGTTCAACACACTGATCTCTAGTGCAGGCCGGCATCTGAGTTTAACCCCTCATGGAGCAATGCAGGAGTTCAGAATCCCAGTGGGAGACCTCCTCTCCCTGCTGGGCCTGGGAGTTTTATCACGGCTTCTTTTCCTTTTAATGGCCACACTTCATCATTGCTCAGTACTGCTGCTGGAGTGGCAGCATGGCCTAGTGGTTTGGTGGCCTTGGGAGACCTGGGTTCTAGTCCCAACTCTGTCACGGACCTACTGGATGACACTGGGCAAGTCAAACTGCCCCTTTCAGTGCCTCAGTTTCCCCTCTCACCCTTTCTCTATCTTGTCGAGTTAGACTGCAGCCTGCTCAGGGCAGGGATTGTCCCTCACTGGGGTTTGTGCAGGGCCCAGCACCATAGTGCTCAGCCCTCACTGGTGGCCCCATTGATCAGCTCCTCCCCACTCCCACCTGCTGGAGATCAGCTGCTCAGGGGGAGAGGGTAGGGCACGCTCAGGGGAGGGCGTGGGACAGGGTGAGAAGAGGGGGTTGGGAAGAGGCCAGGTGAGGTGGAGCCTTGGGAGAAGGGGTGGAGTGGGGGCAGGGCTTAGGGTGGAGCAGGGCTTGAGCACCCCTGGGGAAATGAGGAAGCCAGCAGCTGTACCCACCGCAATCACAGTCAGATCTCATTTGGGGTGTGTTGGGGCTACTGAGATGCAAATAGCGATAATGAACACGGTATCAACAACCACAGCTTGTAACTTCCTATTCTCCACTCTGAAGGCAACACTCTCACACAGACTGGCTTGCAAGTGACTTAAACCTTACTGGTGATTGAACAACATCTGTTCTGCAGACAGGGCCGGCTCTAGGTTTTTTTGCCGTCCCAAGCAAAAAAACTTCTGGCTGCCTCCCCTGCCCCGCCCCCTTTTTTTGGCTTTTACACATGTGTGTACACCACCTGATTTGTGTTGTTTTCCACTCTCCTCAGCAATGGCCGATGATGGCTCTTTAACCTCATTCCAAGGGCATCTCTTAGATTCAAAGGAAAGATGGGGCTTGTATTTGTTACTTGGCTTATTGGAGGCAACTTATCTTGTTAAAGGAGAATCTCTTTTGCATTTGCTCTTCTTTCAGCGCATGCCCCTCCAACTTCACTTCCCACCCAGACTTGAAGCGAGATCGGAGAGTTTCACTCCTTAAAGTCTAAAAACCACGAGTGTTTCTTCCCCCGCTTCTCTCTCCTTTCAGTAGAGGGCTCCTGGTGTCTTTCCCTTTCACCTTAATTGGAAGGAATGTCCCCTTACCCCTCAGTCCTCCCTTTCCCATCACCACCCTCCTTCCAGTGACAGGTTCCTGTAGCGAATGCCTCACATGTCTGGGGTCGGAAAATATCCTACAAATCAAAAGGGAACCGGGGGGCGGGGGGAAGGTGAGGACAATGGGGTCTGGGTAGTCGCCACTCAGTCTGTCCCAGAGTCATGAAAAAACCTCACCTGTACAGTTCAGCTCCTAAATCTCTCTCTCCTCTTCCCCAACACTAGCGGAGTTTGCATCCATCAGCTGTGAATTACACTTAATGCTGGGGATGTTTTTTGTTTGTTGTTTTACCGCAGCTAGACAATAATCCACATGAGTTACTGGATGCTCTTTTGCTAGCAGGGCTGCATTTAAAGGTGCTTGGGTTTGGGAACCTCCCTCCTCCCTTTGAAGCTCTAATCGCCCTGCAAAAAGACCAGAGGAAAGCAGTGGCCGGTCCTCAGCTGGTGTGAATTGACATTGACTTCAGCTCTGACCATTCCCACCATCTGAGGAGCTGCCCCCAAAGGTGTTTCTCAGTTACACCTAGCAAGTGTGACACGGGTCCGGGACTATCTCCGCCACCCGAGGCCCCGATCCTGCTCTCATGAGAGAGGAGTCAGCACAGACCCTTGTCGATCCCTGCATGACACTGTTGGATTGGGTTCCTGAGCACGCCTGGCTGGCCGGGGGAGTCCCAACAGGTGTAAACAGCAGCCTGCCCCAGGCCGAGACTGACCTTTGACCTCCAATCAGCTGTTCCACGCGGTGACATCCCCGCTGGGTGGGCTGCGGCTTCGCACACTGCTTCCATAGCGGTGAACAGGGCGATTGTTTGCAGGACCAAGTGACCCGCTCTTAAAACCGCATAGACCACATCCAACTACACAGCCTGCCTTCCCTAGACTCTGCCCTGCTGGATGGATGGGGGAGGACAAACCCCTGCATTAGCTGGGTCCTTTCCCTCTCTCTCCCCTGATCTAGCACCAGCAATGAAGAGGTGGCTGCGAAGTGCAACAGCCCAGTGGACACTGTTGCGCTGAGTGGAGCCACAGGCCCATTCCTGAGCTTGGGTCCTCTCCATGAGCAGGAAGGTGCCATCTCTGGAGGAACATTGTCAGGAAGGACCCTGTCCTGGTACTGAACTGATCTGGATCCGGATCCCAGCCAATCTGCTGTCAATTCCTTCCCCAGGAGTTTATAAGAATGTCTGGACCGGATCTATACATCTGTTGTGGCCCCACTGTCAGCTACACCCTGACACGGGGGAGCTCTCCTAGGGCTCACATTGTGCGGGGTCTCACTGCCCGTCATGAGCTCGGGGAAGGAGCAAGGCTGGAAATAGAATGGTGGAGTCCTCGCTCTCCAGCCCTTCCTGGGGCAAAACTCCCATTGACGGGGGGGTGGGGGCGGGTAGGCTCCATCCCTGCCCCTTTCCGTGCAACCCTGCAAAGCCCTGCCCCTGGCAGATCTTGTATTCATGTGGATGTGCCCGCACAGGAGAGAGAGAGAAGCCAATTGTCAGGCAACCCAGTGCCTCGCGTCTTTCCTGTGACAAGGGCAGCACCTGCCTGTCTCTCCGGGCTGCTGCTTGGCAGAGGGGTTGTGTTCAGGTGGGAGCACGTGTGAGTCCCTGGGTGCAAGCCAGTGCCACGGGCAGCAGCTCGGGAAAGCGCTTGGTTCTCAGACAAGCAAAGAACACGCAGGGGGAGTTAGCCTGGCCTTGACTCACCACGTCGTGTCCAGAGTAGCGCAGAATAAGCCAGGAATGGCGGCCTGGTGTTGCCTTTGTTAGGAGTGTGTTTGAGTCTGACTGTAGTTATGTTCATGGGAGTCGTTGCTTCTCCCAAAGCCACCTGCATGGAAGCATTGGGATGCTGAAGAAATACGGAGACACAGAGAGAGAGAGGAGATTGCCTTTCCTGTAAAAGTGCCCTTATGCTCTGTCCCTCTGGCCAGTCATTGTTTCTTTAGAGTCAAGTCTTCTTTTCACACTGCTCTGTCAGACCAGGTGCCTTTGGCTAGGGCAATCTGCTGCAGCCATACAGAGCGACTGGGGGAATTGGGCTCCAGTGGTGATGGTGGGGCGGAAATGGGGCTGGCTGCATCAGCCTGACTCCCTGTGTACGCTGCCTATTTGTACAGACAGGTCCCCTTAGGTTTCCCAAGGAGCGCCCGGTCTGGAATCTCTCTCTCCATCCAGACACATGAGTGTGAAATATCCTGAACTCTGTGTTAGCCTTGCCAAGGGCCAGTCCATGTTTGCTTAGAGGACAGGGCTGATGCACGTGGGGTCTAGCTGACATGCTGAACGTCACTCTGGAGATCCATACACCAGCTATTTGATCTCTCCCCTCAGGTGCCTTACTGAGTTCTGACATTATAAACCATTGCGGTTACAAGGTATCCCAGTGAAGGGACCCTGCACTGGGTGACACATCTGTGCTAGCCGTTATGTTCTCTCCTCTTCTCAGATGTGCTGGCCCCTTGCACACTCCCGAAATTCAAGATTGAGGGCTTCTGAGCTTGATGCAGACTGGTTAGCTTGGAAACGGTACCGATTTCCATTTAAACTCTACATGGATTCGAGCCCAGAGAGGCAAACCTGATTGGAAACAGTGAGGTCTGTGCTCTGAGAGGTTCTTAATTTCAGCTCCACTGGGATTTTGAAAGTGGCCCTGCAAACCCTTCCTAGCCTCAGTAATCCTTACCCCACAAATTGTTCCACCAGAGCCAGTGGGGTCATTCCCATTAGTAAGGATGGCAAGATCTTAAAGAGAGCTAGACCTTGCAGATGATTGTCTGTTCCCAGCACCTGAGCAACTTCTAGTTTTCCATGCACCCAGCTTCTCTTTGCTTGCAGGTAATTGTACAGTAAACCCCGTGAATCTCGAGTAAGCATACGGGCCAGTGCTCTTTTCCTTGCAACACCCGAAAGCCTCAACTCCTGGAAAAGGATAACCAGAATGCCGCCCCTGGAAATGTGCTGCCTCAAGCTTGTGCTTGCTTTGCTGGTGCCTAGAGCCGGTCCTGTCTGCAGAAAGTTCCCTTCTGTCACCAGTGGGAGCTGGGTTTGAAGAGGAGCCAACTTCCCAGAAAAATTCTCTCCACCTCCCTATCCAGGGAGGGGAAAGTTTTGGGGGGACAGGGAGTGTGTCAGACACTGGAATTCTGGCTGGTGGCAGTGTTACCGGATCTAAGCTTGTAATTAAACTTAGAAGTGTCCATGCAGGTCCCCACATCTGTACCCTAAAGTTCAGAGTGGGGGAGGAACCTTGACAATTATGAAACCTAAAGTTCTGTTTTAATCATGTGACTCCAGAGATGGGTCCCTAGGGAAGAACCTATAGTACTTGTGCTTAAACCCACTCCTGTACATATGTTCCATCGGGGTGAAAGATTCTTCCTAAAATTGGAGGTGCCATGAGCAGGGGCGGCTCTAGGCATTTTGCCGCCCCAAGCATGGCAGGCAGGCTGCCTTCGGCAGCTTGCCTGCAGAGGGTCTGCTGGTCCCGCGGCTTCGGCGGACCTCCTGAAGCCACGGGACCAGCGGACCCTCCGCAGGCAAGCCGCCAGAGGCAGCTCCCGTCTGTTCCATGCAGCAGAGTGGGGGCTGATTTGTTCATTATTCATGTGAATGCCCTGCTGGCAGTGCCTCCCTGCATCTTGCTTCAGTCCTGTGTGCGAGGAAAGTGCCTCACACAGAGCTCTAGTGCCCACCTCTCCCTAATGAACAATGTGGGGTTGATAGGCTGGGTGTCATCCGTGGCCAGGGCTCCCTGCACTTGCCCAGAGGAAGGAGCCTGCAGGGCAGAGATTTAGGTGGAGCCAGAGATCAGGGAGAAAATCTGGGAAACTGGGAGATTCTGTGGTTCTGAGAGACTGAGTCTGAAAAGGGAAGGATTGAATTAACCTGGATCCAGAGTGTGTCCTACCTTGTATTTCTGGGCAGCCTCATCCATGAGAAGCACCATGTGAGATCTGTGCTCCAGGGATCTCTCACAAACCACACACACGGCTTCCCCGTCCTCTTCACAGAACAGATCCAGGGCTTTGCTGTGTCTCTCACACAGAGTCTCATTTCCTGGTTTGAAATCCTGTTTGATTTTTTCTACTATATTTGCTAGCTGATAGTTATTCCGGAAAGACCCTTTCGGGATTTGGGCTCTGCAGCTGGGGCAGCACAAAGGGTCATAGTCCCCCTCTGTCCATGTCTCACGGTACCGAGTGATGCAGCCTCGGCAGAAGTTGTGCCCACAGTGTATGGTCACTGGGTCCGTCAGATATTCCTGGCAGATGGGGCATTTGGTTTCCTCTTTGATTTCCTGTACCGGAGTCGCTGAGGCCATGGCTGCTGGAATCTCTCGGCTTCTGTTCTCTCTGCACCAGAAATGGTTTTGCTGATTATGGGCAGTCTCTGCCCCACCTCTTATCAGCTGCACCGGTTCAGAATGAGGTGAAGAGAAAGGAGAGGCCGGGAGGTGGAGCAGGAGAAAGATAAGGAAAGAAGGAAGCAGGAACTACCTAGGCCAGGAATAGGGGTGTAAAGGAGCAGAAAGGGAAGGAAAGGAAAAGGTGGGACGGATACAAACAAGATCACAAAAACTTAAACTCAGGGTCTTTCTACACAGCACATGTCCAGGCGGGGGTCAGGCAGGACTGTCCTCGTGCAGCTAGTCCAAGCCACCCCCTTGGCGCTGTGGCCACATTGCTCTTGGTGGTGTGGTTGAACCAGCAGTCAGCATGTGTACGTGTACCCAAGCTGGGACTCACACCTCCCAGGTGCTGTGTAGACGTGTCCTCAGTTGAACCAGGCCATTCTTAATTCACAGTGAGGGTGTCCCCAGTCACTCACAGACTTGCACTGGAACAACACGAGATGGGAACTAAACCCCCTTGAGTGAGTTCAGTGACAATGTGTGTGCAGAGGAGCCTTGGCGTGGCTGTGTCTTGCTGAACATCTAACCACCCGCCTGGGACCAGCCGGGCTACAGGGGCTCCCTGGGTTAAGGGCAGAGTCAGCTGGTGTGTGCTGGTGACAAGGCAGGAAACCGTAAACAGCTCATTAATCTGGAGGAGCAACCCTTGAGCTGCAGGGTGATTTTATGGCTAATATTTCAGCTTTATGACTGTGCAGTCTAAAGGTCACAGCCCAGCCCCTTCAAAACGCCAGCTAAGAGCTGGAAAGAAGATTTACAGGTTTAAAATTTGTAACAATCCTACTCACTCCCCCACCCCACCCCATTCCAGCTGCCCCAGGCTCTTCCTGTCCTTTTTTCTCCTTGGGCCAATACTGAGCCCATCATCACTGCCTGTGTGGACTGGTTCTGCGGGGGGTAAATATGAGCCAGGGATCCTAGTTTGGGTTTTGTCTGACTGTGGGCAGAGGAGTGTCAGGCCGGAGAGAAGGGACAATGGGGACTGCTCGGCACACAAAGCCGGACATGCTCAAGTCCACAGTTAGCAGCAATCTGCTCCTCTGCACAGGCTCTTTGCTGCTGGAGCTCCACACAAATGTTTCCCACCAAGGCATTCGCCACCATAGATCTAGATTCTAACTCAGGTTGTACCACTGATCCTTTGACCTGAGCAGTTAGCCAGTGTTTGGGGCATTCTAGGTTCTTCCATTGGCAGGAGAAATGGATTATTTCTTTGGTGCAGTCTTTATTATTTACAAACAATGTCCACACATTTCTGTGCCCTGAACATGGTAGAAACAAACAACTGCTGGTAATTTCCTTACTCAGAAATGCTCTTTCCCGGCATTGCCAAGTGTGAGGGGGACTGATAGAGAGCCACACACCTGGTCAAGGTGCTTCTGACATCCTAGAGGAAAGAGAGAGGAGAGAGAGATTTAAAAAAATCTCAGGACCACCTGACACCCACTTGGGATTCCAGGGTCGTGGTTTCATTGAGCTAATGGGGCTTTTCCATCTCTAATAACAATGTGTCTGTGAGTCTGCAAAGAACAATCGTCATTCACATTTCAGCAACACACACACTGAGTTACACTGTGATCTGTGACTCCTGCACCCCTGTCCCTGTGTTGGCATCTGGGATGTTTCTAGCTCAGGCTCACTTGCAGCTCCCATTGTCCGGGAATGGCAAACCGCCAAACCTGCAGACGCTCAGGCTTTCCCTGAACAAGCTGGGGGCAAGGCCCAAGGTTAAGAACCCCTGGTTTACATCGCAAGACCTGAGCAAACACCTGCCATTCTATTGCTCTACCAATGCAGGTTTGCATTTCAAAGTGCTATTCTAAGGGAATGGGAGAGCCTAAGTCTTATTTACCCAGCTTCCTAAGGAGCCTTTAAAGGTCGACCATGGGTCATGTCAGCCTATGGGTTAGTTAACCCTTTGTGGCCATGTGGCACATTTTCAAGAGATATAATCATATAATGTCACAGCAGGCTCGGCAAATACTGTGATCACAGCCTAGAGGCACCAGATCTTTAAAATACTCCAGACAGATGGGACAGGCAGGGCCGGCTCTACATATTCGGCCGCCCCAAGCAGTCATGCGCGGGAGACGCCCCGGAGCCCTGGGAGCAGCGGACCTCCTGCTGGCTTGACTGGTGAGGGTCCGCTAGTCGCGCGGCTCGGCTGGACCTCCCGCGGCGGGAGGTTCGCTGATCCGGCGTCTCTGGTTGAGCTGCCGCAGGCATGCCTGCGGGAGGTCCAGCCGAGCCGCGCGACCAGTGAACCATCCGCAGTCATGCCTGTGGCAGGTCCACTGGAGCCGCGGGAGGAGCGCCCCCTCTGCAGTCATGCCTGCGGCAGGTCCGGTCATCCCGGGGCTCCGGTGGACCTCCCGCAGGCGTGACTACGGCAGGTCCGCCGGCCCAATCTGCCGCCCCTGAGGACAACTGCCGCCCCACACGCATGCTTGTCGCGCTGGGGTCTGGAGCCGGCCCTGGGGACAGGTCAGTTCATCCTGGAGAGTTTTTGCTGGATTTGCAGCCACCATGGCTTCTAGTGCAGGAAAGAGACAAGAGAGGAGTTCCGATTCCTTTCTGGGTGTGGTCTCATGTGATTTCTTTTCTGTGGACTGTAAAGAGCCTTTGAATGAAGTGTGATGAGTCCAAATTGTCACCAGCTCCTCCAAAACATCTGCCAGGCCCCAAACGTTGGACTATTCACTTAGGTCAAAAAGGGTAACTATCAACTTGGGCAGGGGTGTTGAGCTGCCAAAATTTTAACAACCGGTTCCCTATAAAGAGTTCTGATTTAAGGGGAGGAGCGGGGGAGGGGCCGTGGCAGGGGCAGGCGGAGACATACTTGTGGGGCCAGGGGCCCCTGCAGGGCCTGCGGCAAATTGCCCCACTTGCCCCCCCCCAGCAGCCATAGAGCTTGCAGCCCCCTCCCCCCTTACCTTGCTGGCAGCTCAAAGCAACTCCGGAGCTCAGCTGAGCTGCCCAGCTTTACGGGGGAAGGGCTGGGGGAGCCTCAGCCTCCCCAGCTGGGAATCCTGGGAGCAACAGGATGGTCTGGCCCGCGGACCGGAGTTCTTTGCCCACCTCCGTCCCTTTAACAACCGGTTCTCCATGGAGGTGTAATTTTAGCAACCGGTTCTTGGGAACCTGTCGGAACCAACTCCAGCTCATCACTGGGGGTTTCACTGTCTGACATGAGGATCTGATGAAGCAGCCTGGCAAGGAGGGTGAGAATCACAGCTGCTGACTCCTACTGCCTGTTCCCTACCTGGCCTTCAGGCTCCTTAAGACCCATGTCTCTGGTGCTTGTGTAACCCACTGGGGTGTGTGTGTGGAGCTGGTACAGTTACAAAGGGTTGAATATTTAGCATAAGCTGGGGCAGCCTGTGCTTTTAGCTCTAGGGGTCCCTGGTTCAGTGCTGGGTGCACTGGCCAAGAGAGCAGCCGTCACACCTGTTCTTAGCCTGGCGGCTCCTGCTTCTGTTTCACTGCACAGTCTCCCCAGCTCCCGGGGACTCCTGGCTCTCTGCAGATGGTAGCGGGTGTGAGGGGAGCTGGCGCTGGGGCTCCTGCGCTGTACAGGGGATGGGCTAACCAGAGATCTCCTGTCCCCAAGGCTCTCAGGCCACTTGTCCAGCCTGGCTGCAGGAGGGGATCTGGAGACAGACAGAGGGGGTCTGGGAGTGTCTGGGGAGCTGCCACATGGGACCAGAAATGGAAATCAGCTGTGGTGAGAAAGGAGAGCTTCCAGGGATGTGGCTGGTTAAATGGGCTACTGTACAGCTGGATACAATTTTGCAGCTAGTTAATGGAGTGCACTGGGGAATTCTTATGTTCTTGCAGCTGGATGGTGTGAGATGAAATTATTTTCCTTAAGGGGAAGGCTGGCACTGCTCCCATTTTGCTGGAGAACACATGGCTGGAGATCTGGAGCCATCAGTCACACGCCTTCATTCTGCTGCTGTTTCCTGTGGCTGGGCACTGCAGCCAGGACTCTGTTGTGGCAGAGTGGATCTGAGACCAGATTCAATAGGGAGCCAGAACAGGAGCTGCAGCTGCGATGGGAAAGGCCTGGTGGGCAGAGATGCTGCTGGGGAAGCCACTGGTTACTTCATGAGCAACCGGATACAATATTGTTACAGATCCTGACTCCTAGGGTGATAAGATACATTGTTACTGTTCTGTAGGGGAAACTGCTCACATGGTTGTAAACTTGCTTCTGACAAGACCTGCTGCTTCTTTGCAGCCATAGTCCGTCAAGTACGGTAGATGGGCTCAGGCAGAGGATCTCACTGTTGCTGGGTTTTTCACTGGTGAACGTATTGCCTGGGAATTGCAGGCATTAGTCAGACACATGTGACGTGCAGTTATTTTTGGCCCATAGAAGTGGCCTCCAGGAGCTGTGAGGTGGTGGCTGGAGAGATGGATCCCTCAGCCCATGTCACGTGCAGCTGGCTGTGCCCATGAGAATCCCCAGACTGCTTAGTGGATACTCTCCATGTCCAGAGGCGCCAGCTTTCGAATTTCCTTGGGGGTGCTCAACCCCCACTCTGCCTAAACTCCACCCCTTCCCCTAAAGCCTCACTCTGGCCCCACCTCTTCCTGTTCCTGCTCTGCCCCACCTCTTCACACCCCACTGAAATCCAGAAAACCTCTGCCTGGCAGCCTCTAACTCTGCAGACACCTGAGCTCACTCAGGGTACGTCTACACTACGGGACTATTCCAAATTTGCATAAACTGGTTTTGTAAAACAGATTGTATAAAATCGAGTGCGTGCGGCCACACTAAACACATTAAATCGGTGGTGTGCGTCCACGGTCCGAGGCTAGCATCGACTTCTGGAGCGTTGCACTGTGGGTAGCTATTCTGTAGCTATCCCATAGTTCCTGCAGCCTCCCCCGCCCCTTGGAATTTCCGGGTTGAGATCCCAGTGCCTGATGGGGCAAAAATCATTGTCGCGGGTGGTTCTGGGTAAATGTCGTCAGTCACTCATTCCTCTGGGAAAGCAACGGCAGACAAGCATTTCGCGGCTTTTTTCCCTGGATTGTCCTGGCAGATGCCATAGCAAGGCAATCATGGAGCCTGTTTTGCCTTTTGTGACTGTCACTGTATGTGTACTAGATGCCGCTGACAGAGGCGATTCAGCAGCGCTACACAGAAGCATGCTTTTGCATGACAGCAGAGATGGTTACCAGCCATACTGTACCATCTACCAATCCATAAATTGGTAAAAAGATGATCATGGTTACCAGTCCTTTTGCACTGCACCATCTGTTGCTGTCATAAGTGCCCCAGGGGTGCAAAAGCCAAAATTGGTAATGACTCCCTGAGTCAATCTCTCCTTTTTGGTATCTAAAAATAGAATCAGTCCTGTCTAGAATTTGGGCAAGTGTACTAGAGAACCAGTGTATCATAGAACCAGAGAGCACAGCTGCTCTGTGTCAGATCCAGCAGAAATTATGAGCTGTATGCTATTCACAGGGGGTGCTCCTGCAATAACCCCACCTGTTGATTCCATTCTTCCCCCAGCCTTCCTGGGCTACCATAGCATTGTCCCCCCACTTGTGTGATGAAGTAATAAAGAATGCAGGAATAAGACACAGTGACTTGTTAGTGAGAAATGAGTGGAAGGCAGCCTCCAGCTGCTATGATAGTCCAGACAGGACATTAAGAAGTGTGGAGGAGAGGAGCCCAGCATCGCGCTGCTAGTCCAGGGGCTATTGAATCTTTTCTTTACACATGAAGGGTGGGGGCTGATGGAGCTCAGCCCCCTGTTGCTATGATGAAGACGGTTACCAGCCATACTGCACCATCTACCAGGAAAAATTAGGGCCAGGCACCCTTCATTGACCTCACCGATGCTAGTCGGCATGGTTACCAGTCCTTTTGCACTGCCCCATGCGCCAATACGCTGATGATGATGATGGATATCAGCCATATTGTACCATCAGCCACCCATGGCGGGGGGGGGGGGGAGCAAGGATGTTGGTGTTGAGTGCTGCAGCATCACGTCTATCTGCAGCATTCAGTAAAGATAGGGTGACATGTAAAAGAGTCAAGAGAGGATTGTTTTCCCTTTCACTTCTGGGAGTGGGTGGGGGGTGCGTAAATTGCCGAGCTATGCCCTGACCCACCGCGGACACTGTGTTTGACCCTAGAAGCATTTGGAGCTCAGCCAAGAATGCAAATGCTTTTCGGAGACTGCAGGAACTGTGGGATAGCTTGAGTCCTCCAGTCCATGAGCGTCCATTTGATTCTTTGGCTTTCCGTTATGCTTGTCACGCAGCAGTGCGCTGAGTCCCTGCTATGGCGTCTAGTGGAGATTTTTTAAAAATGATTTTGAATTTCGTCTTCTGTAACGGAGCACTGATAGAACAGATTTGCCTGCCCTTACAGTGATCACATCCGCATGGTCCATGTGGGAGCTCTTTCTTTATTTTGATTTTTAACTACATCACCACACGTGCTGATCAGAGCTCCACGCTGGGCAAAGAGGAAATATTCAAAAGTTCGTGGGGCTTTTCCTGTCTACCTGGCCACTGCATCCGAGTTCAGACTGCTGTCCAGAGCGGTCAGTGGTGCACTGTGGGATACCGCCCGGAGGCCAATACCATCGATCTGCGGCCACACTAACCCTAATCCGATATGGTAATACCGATATTAGTGCTACTCCTCTCGTTAGGGAGGAGTACAGAAACCGGTTTAAAGAGCCCTTTATATCGATATAAAGGGCCTCTCAGTGTGGACGGGTGTGGCGTTAAATCGGTTTTACGCTCCTAAAACCGGTTTAAACACCTAGTGTAGACCAGGCCTCAGTGTCATAAACAGTTAGTTAAGGGTTAAGGTTTTTTTCTACCTGTAAAGGGTTAACAAGCAGTACCTGTGAACACCTGACCAGAGGACCAATCAGGGACAAGAGATTTTCAAATCTTTGTGGAGGGAAGTCTTTGTTTAAGTGTTCGTTCTCTCTTTGGATTTAAGAGAGGCCAGTCATGTCTCCAAGTTCTCCTGGAATAGTTCCTACTATCTCATGGGCACAGCCAGCTGCACGTGACATGGGCTGAGGGATCCATCTCTCCAGCCACCACCTCACAGCTCCTGGAGGCCACTTCTATGGGCCAAAAGGCGGATTAGTCTTATAATTTGATTTCTACATTTGCAATTGTGTGTTTGCTGAAGGAAATTCTTTATTCCTGTTTGTTGTTACTTTGCTTTTACTGAGAAAGAAAGGGGGAGGGGGAATTCTCTCCAGGTTTATAGGTTAGACTTTGTGTATTGTTCCTCCTTGGTATTACAGAGACAAGTTACTTTCTTTTTATTCTTTAATAAATTCTTTTCTTTTCTTTGGACTTGGTTAATTCCTTCTCTTGTGGAAATTCAGGGGAAGGGGAGGGGGGAACAGTGAGTTCCTCCTGAGGTTGATTCACAGAGTTGAATCGGTGTGTATCTCTCCTAAGCACTAGGAGAGGGGAGGAGGGAAATGGTTTGTTTCCCTTTGTGTTTGATTCAAAGAGTTTGAATCAAGGTATCTCTCTCCTAGGAGAAGGGAGGGGGGAGGAAGCAGGGAAGAATGGTTTATTTCTCCTGGGTGTAAGAACTCCATGGATTTGGGGCTCTTGGGATCCCCAAGGATTTTGGGGAAGGACTGTGTCCCAATACACGTACATTATTGGGTGGTGGCAGCTTTTACCAGATCTAAACTAGGATTTAAGTTTAGAAGGATCCATGCAGGTCCCCATCTTGTGAACCCAACAGCTCCAAGTGGGGGTGAAACCTAGGACACTCAGCATCAACATTTCTATGGTTAAATTTCCCAGGGTTCCTAAATTTTTCTGTTGCTGAGTGTGAGCGCTGCTGCTGCCTAAGTGTAGGTGTCCAAACACCTACCTCATGTGTAGACCCCAGAAGGATCCTCAAAGGAGAAGGCAGACAGAGGAAAGCCTCTCTTGCCTGGGGGCCCAATCTTGTAGGAGCAGTACTGGATTTATAATGGCATTGGGCACACACACAGCAAGGGCCCCCTTGGCCAGCGCTCCACTTCTGCTGCCTCCCAGCCTTTCCAGCCCCTTCGCTGACAACTGGGACCCTGGGCGTCTCCTCCTCCCCCCACCCCACCCCACCCCACCCCACCCACAGTTGCTCCTCCTCTCAGCTGGCCAGCTGAGCAGGGGCAGCTCCAGGCCCCAGCACGCCAAGCACGGGCTTGGGGCAGCAAGCTGCAGGGGGTGCTCTGCCGGTCGCCGTGAGGGTGGCAGGCAGGCTGCCTTCGGTGGCTTGCCTGTGGAGGGTCCGCTGGTCCCACGCCTGCAGGAGGTCCGCTGAAGCTGCAGGACCAGCGGACCCTCTGCAGGCAAGCCGACGAAGGCAGCCTGCCTGCCGTGCTTGGGGCGGCAAAATGCCTAGAGCCGCCCCTGCAGCTGAGGGCTTCTTTCATCTCCCACCCTGCCCTGTCACTGGGAAGTAGCCTGGGGGAGAAGGGGCAGAGAGGAGCCCTCAGCTATTGCCGTGCTGCTCCTCCGGGCTGCGGGTGATGGATGGTGCCACTTTGGGATCCCCTGGGGTTGGGAAGCCCGAAGCCAGGGCCTGTCAACCAGCCACGTGGAGTGGAGTGGAGAGGACAGAGTCCCTGCCTGCTGCTCAGCTGCTCTGCAGCAGAGGAAGGGGGGTCTAGGACCAGGGAGACCTGCTCTATATGGGCAGCGGGGATCCTGCTTACCCCCTCCCCAGCCCTGCTGTGTTTGCAGTTTACCCCTGGCACCTCCCTCTCTCCAGGGACCAATCCAAGGTCCTGCCCCACTCTGCTTTTGCCCCCATCCTCTGTCTTGCTCCAGGCAGCAGGGACTAATCCTCCCCCCCATGCCCCACTGTGCTCATCTTGCCCCTGGCCCCTGGCCCCTGCCTCACTCCAGCTGGGGATCAATCCTTCCCTCCCACCATGCCCCGCTGTCAGGGTGGATAAAAATCAATCATTAAAAAAAAAATTTATTTTTTTTTATTTAAAGTGGATTTTTTTGATAAAATGCTTTTTGAGGATAAAATCTATCTAGAGATAGTTTTAATTAAGATACATTATAGCTCAAAGGTATCTTATCTTGGAACAAAGATTATAAATTCTAATTCTATAGAATGAGACAATATATTCATGTAATGTTTAAGAAAAGTTTTGTAAATGAGTTCCAATAGTTCGTGGATTAGGGACCCAATATTATGCGGCTGCACAGGCTTCTGTATAGATTATTTAGGTTAATGTTTCTATCTACTCACTGGGACTCAGTGCTCAGTCTAGAAGGTACCATCAGAGCTGCTTAGTTTTGCAGTTCTCAAAATGTGGATTTGTGTCTCCAGAGGTAACATGCTTGTTAACAGCAAAAATATTTTAAATAATATATAGTGGTGAGAAATAACAGACCTCGCCTCTACTGTCCCTCTGCAAATTTGTGTACATAGAGTCAATCTCTCTAAAAGTGCAAAGTTTCAAAAAGTTCAGTGAGTAGAAGATTGTTGAGGGTGGAATAGATCTGGACAAGGAGAAGTCTGGAGATAAATGTGAGAAGCGAGGGACATATGCTTTTTTTTGTTAAAATATTATGTTTGCTGTTGAAGAAAAAAATCCAGAATACTTAATGTTGTTTTTAATTAAATAAAGCAATTTAAATGTCTGTTTGGTGATGTTCTCCTCCTAATACAGCCTGGCAAGAAAATCCTCCAAATATTAATGATTAACCTCTTGAATTGATAGTTCACCTCCCAGTGACTTCATAAATATCTGCTTCAATTACCTTTGGTAAATTCAATAACCAAACAATCATTCATTTTCTGATACAGCTGTAAAACTCATATGAAAAGTTGTCAAAATAAATCACTGTTAAAAACGTATAGTGTGTACCTTCCAAAAATGAAACCTACATCTCTCAACCGCATTGTGAAGAAATGTATTAAGGTTATAACAACCAACAAGAAGGCACTTTTATGTAGAAAATCATGATTAAATCGAGTCTTCCTGACTAGTGATTTAAATCAAATCCACCCTGCCTGCTGTGCTCTTTCCCTGGCCCCTTCATTCCCCAGGGGACCCCACAAATATGTTTAGCGCCAGGCCCACAAAAAGTTAATTCGGCCCCGTCTAATACAGTCATAATAACCATTATATTTTTCATCTCATGCTCCAAATGGAAACTCCCCTTTTAATTACTTCATTAATAAACAGCCTTTGTCCTGCTCCACTGGAGTTTATGGTGAAGTGAGCGTCTTTATTGCTGTAAGGTTGAAGGTTAAAACACAACCTCTCTCTCTGTCCTCAGGTACAAATCAAACAGAGACCAAACCAGGTTAGTTGTTAGTTCTAAGTTCTGATTGGTCAGCAGACACAGTGCTCTCCTTGTGACAGGATCCCCAGGGTACAAACTGAATCCGGGGTGCCACTGCGGCCCCTTACGTCTCCAGCCTGGGCTGTCTCTCACAATGCTTTGAAGCAGTAAACCCCATTGGGAGCTGTTATCACTCAGCAGAACAGCACGGGGAGCCCCACACCCAGCTGGATTCCCTGAATGCTCCCAGAGCCACTCTCACATCACACAGAGAAAAGCACCAGGAAATAGCCCCCAGCTCCCCAGCCTTGCACCTCAATGTAAGTTTATTGCCCCGTCTGCCCCTCCCTCAGTGTGGAGAGGACGTGCACCAGCCTTTGTACCAGAGCTGAGATTTCCCAAGCACTTCAACCAAAGCACACGGTTGTAGGTGAAATATAAACCAAACAGAGTTATTAACTGAAGAAAGAGAGACTTGAACTGATTAGAAGTGGTCAGAATAAAAGGTCGGAGACAGTTAGCAAGGAAAATAAAAGATAAACATATGATCTAAATCCTAAACCTCACTACACTAGGCAATATTTAGCTCAAGCAATTTTCTCACCCCACTGGATGTTACAGGTCTCAATACACAGGCTTCACCTTTAAGCCTGGACCAATCTCCTCAGTTGAAGTTTTTGTCTTATCAGCATTTTTGTTGCTTCCAGCATAGATGGGGGAGGAGAAAGGCAAAAGCATGATGCCACCATCCCCCGTTTTATAGCCTTAGCCCATGTGCCTATAACACACTTGCTCAGACATGTCCTGGTGGCATCGCTGAGTCACAGAGTTGAGCAATCCCCCTGCTGTGGTTTTCTGCAGCTGAGTCCTAGGGCTGAGCAGTGCCTATTGTGTTGGAGCACTGGGGCTCCTGCGCTGTACAGGGGATGGGCTAACCAGAGATCTCCTGTCCCCAAGGCTCTCAGGCCACTTCTCCTGTCTGGCTGCAGGAGGGGATCTGGGGACAGACAGAGGGGGCCTGGGAGAGTCTGGGGAGCTGCCACCTGGGACCAGACATCAAAATCCAGCTGTGGTGAGAAAGGAGTGTTTGCCAGGGATGTGGCTTGTTACAGGGGCTGCTGTAAAGCTGGATACAATGTGGCAGCTATTTAATGCATTATACTGTGGAATTTGTATGTTCTTGCAGCTGGATGCTGTGAGCTGAAATTATTTTCCTTAAGGGCAAGGCTGGCACTGCTCCTTGATTTCCTGGAGAACGCATGGCTGGAGATCTGTAGCCATCAGTCACACGCCTTCATTCTGCTGCTGTTTCCTGTGGCTGGGCACTGCAGCCAGGACTCTGTTGTGGCAGAGTGGATCTGAGACCAGATTCAATAGGGAATCTGGGGAGTGGCCTTTTGGAACCAGAAAAGAAGCTGCAACTGAGATGGGAAAGACATACTGGAGGGAGATGCTGCTGGGGAAGCAGCTGGTCACTTCAAGAGCAACCAGATACAATATTGTTACAGATCCTGACTCCCACAGTGATGAGACACATCGTTACCATTAGGCAAGACAAACTGGTTACACGGCTGTAAACTTGCTTCTAACCAGCCTTGCTGCTTCATGGTGTCCAGATGCCGTCAGCTCTGGTTCAGGGGCTCTGGCAGAGGATCTCACTGCTGCTGGGTTTTTGTTGCTGGTGAAAGTATTGCCTGCGAATTGCAGTTATCAGTCAGACACGTGCAACATGCAGTTATGTTTGGCCAACAGAAGTGGCCTCCAGGGGCTGAGGTGGAGGCTGGAGACATGAATCCCTCCTCCCACGTCACTTGCAGCTGACTGTGCCAATGAAACAGTTCCCAGACTGTTTAGTGGAACAGTGGGATGGGAGAGTGGGGATGCTCTCCAACAACACGGACAAAAAATAAGGGCTGGGGGAGAGTGAAACAAGCTAGAGGCCATGAGTACAAATCATCTCACTTCTACTGCGTGTTATTTGTGTGCGCAGGCACCTCCCAGCCCTTATGACTGTCCATGACTTCGTATTCCCAGGCCTAGTAGGCAACCTAGGACTTTGGTTGCCTTCTAGGCTTTGGCAGCACATATACTAAAATTGGATGCCTTTGCAGCCCATTCTGCTAATAAGTTAACAGAAGTTGCACAAAGTCACTGAAATCAAAATGGGGAATAGAATCAGGGTCTCCCAATGGACTGCCCAGGTCTTAGCTACTCACCCCCTTGCCTCAGCTGAAAGTGTCAAGTATCTGTTCATTGGTTCTCCTGTTGTTAACAGTTACACCACCTCAGAGCCAGCAACAGGAGACCAGAGTACTGATTGCAAATGTTCTACTGATGATTAGCAAATACTTGTGTAAACCATTAGCACAGCATGTGTCATGTTCCCTCCAGCAGCTGGCCCACACACAGCCCAACAATTATTCCCAGAGCTGAAGTGGTGTGGTGGGGTTCTGAAGAGACATGATTTAAAGCAGCGGTTTTCAAAGTCTGGGTCACAACTCCACAGGGTTCACCCCTGGCATGGAAGGTGGCCACTTCTTTATTTGCATCCCGCAAAGTTTCATCTATGTTTAATGGGTTATTTCATTGCAAAGAAATATACAATGAAAATGTAATTACAGGGGTATATGCAATCTAAATGAAGGATAACAACAGGGAAAGGGCTGGTCAGGGACATGGAGGCAGCCTGGGGGGGGGGGGTCCTTTCACTGAGTGTGCAGGAGGGAGAACTTCTTTGCAAACCCTAAGATTTCTGAAACTGGAATCTACCCTGTGGTTCCTGGGAGAGGATTCTCTCACCCCTTTCTCACTCCTCCCCAATGTCTCTGAAAAGGGATGCTTCCATGGCTGATGTGGTTATGACATTGCATTATCAATGGCCTCTGAGCACAGAGATCCTGAGCAGCATGAGACAGGACTCAGCATTACACAGAGAGAAGTTCCATGGCAAAAAAAAAAAAAGATCAAATAATTCAACAATGCAAGAAATGACACAGACACAGAGAAAGCCACAAGGGCTAGAATTTAACTCATTCACTGAAATGAAAGTTTAGGTTCTGCTCATGAACCTAACCCAGAAAATCCATGATCATGGAGAAACACAGACATACCCACATTCACCAAGACCACAGAGGAATCTGACTACAAACAGACCTCTCACCACAAGTCTTCACAGGTTAATAACAAGAGGCACCTACCAAATACTCCCGGCTTTTCCCCTCTCCAGTCTCTTTAAATCCCAGGAGCTTTTCTCTCTCTTCCCTCAGTCTTCAATTGGGCCTGGATTTTCTCCTGTAGAAAAAGAGATGATTGGGAGGTTTCATTCTGAGGGTTCAGAAGGGTGTGTAGGGGGATGTTTTTCCTCCCAAACCCAAGGTGACTGTTGGTCCTAATCAGCTGATGACATGAGAGCCACCTGGGAAATGAAATCTGACACTGGAGACTGGGAGTGTATCATAGTCTGAATTATTACCAATTCAGGTTCAGTGTTTTCAGTAATTAAAGAGAGATCTCAATTATCCGAGGCTGATTGGTATTGATTAATTCATTAGTAGTGCAGTACATAACATAAAACTGGAGTCACATGGTGGTAACTCAATTAATGTGGTTTTCAGAAGACTAAATTAACAAAGAGACAGAAATCCCAGAGACCACCCAGGCTCAAAATATGGGCTGGGATTCTCTCAGGAGCCAAGTCCCCATTGAATTCCTGCCCTGAAGCCCTGGGGATTGCACTGGTTGGACAGACCTGGTCTAAGCATTAGGGCCAAGCCCCATGAGACAGGCTGATTTGTGGTAAGAACAGTTGGGCTTTCCCCTAGTGCTGTCCTGAACACACTCAGCAGCAGCAATGCCTTCTGGGTAGCTACCTACCGTCCCAGTCCCTGGAAAGATCACAGAAGCTGCGGATCCTGAGAGATGGGAAGAGGCTGCATTATGGGACTCATGGAACCACTGTAGCTGGTCCTTGCCCACGTACAACATGGAACAGGTCAGCACCGCCCAGGGGTTAGTTTTGCTACAATCCAGTGTAATCCCAGTGGTACTTGGCATGGAGCTGAGCTGTCTGGAGCCCTTTTGTGTGCGGGCTCAAGGTGCTCAGGGTCAATGCAGCATTTAGCCCAGTGATCTCCTCTAGTGCAGGCCTGCATCTGGGTTTAACCCTTCATGGACCAAAAAGGGAATTCAGATCCCAGTGAGAAACCTCATCTCCCTGCTGGGCCTGGGGTGTTTATCAAAGAGTCTTTCCTTCCTAATGGCTGCACTTCATCACTGCTCAGTGCTGTTGTGGGCCTGGCAGCCTGGTTTAGTGGTTTGGGCACAGGACTGGGCCTTCAAATACCTTGGTTGTATTCCCAATTCTGCCACTGACCTGCTGCGTGACCTTGGACAAGTCACTGCTCTCTCTGTGCCTCAGTTTCCCTTCCCCACTCTTTGTTTTGTCTTGTCTAGTCTACAACATTGTCCCTCGTGTTTTATGCAGGGCCCAGATCTCATTTGGGGGATGTGGGGACTGTGATCCAAATAAAACTAATAAGTTCTATGATACAAATCAGTAACACAGAGTGTTTGATTTCATAGACTATTGGGTTGGAAGGGACATCAGGCAGTCATCTAGTCCAACCCCCTGCTCAAAGCAGGACCAATCCCCAGACTCCTAAGTGGCCACCTCAGAGATTGAACTCACAACCCTAGCTTTAAGCAGGCCAATGCTCAGACCACTGAGCTATCCATCCCTCTAATCAACAGCTTGTAACTTCTCCATCTCCAGCCTGAAGGCAGCACTCTCAGCTAGACCAGCCTGCAGCTCTTGTGATTCAAGCCTCACTGATCATTTAACAGCTTCAGTTCTGTAAAAAGCACAGGTGCCAACTTTCCAATGTGCCAGGGGCTAGACACCTGGCTCTGCCCAGGCCCTGCCCCCACTCCACCCCTTTCCCCAAGGCCCTACCCCAATTCTATTCATCCCATTCTGCCCCATCCCCCGAAGCACCACTCCTTACTCCTCCCCCACACAGCCCCCACAGCTGAGCTTAACAGGCCTGGGGAGGCACTGATCAGCAGGACCCACACAGTCTGCACCTATGGTAAAAAAGTTCCCTTATTTCACCAGTGGAAGCTAGTTTTGACAAGGATTCAGCATCTCAGATAAGAGTCTCCCATGTCAGGTACCTTTCAAAACTATTTTTTGCCCTTCTTGCCACTGTGCCAGATCATTTATTTTTCAGTAGTATCTCCCCTTCAGTGAAGGCTTTAGAGAGCTGAATGATGCAGATACACACGTAACAAGCAACTTCCAGTGAAATGAACCTTGTACCTAAAATCCAAAGTTATTACCCATTAAATTTGACAGCTATTCCCTACCTGGTACTCCTGGGTAGCTTTCTGTATAGGAACCACTGTGTGAGCTCTGTCACACACCAGACAGATGGGGATTTGATCCTCTTCACAGAGCAGTTTCAGAGTCTCCTGGTGTTCCCCACACACCCCAACCCCTCCTGCTCTTTTTGCTGCCTGTAAACTCAGCCCTTTGGCTATTTCTAGATTTGCCAGCTGCCTGTTGGGCCTGAGATTTCTCTCTTGCAGTTTCTCTGCACTGAGGGCAGGAGGCGGCTGTATCAGATCCCTCCCAGCACTGGCTGATGCAGGCCTGGCAGAAATTGTGCCCACACTCCACACTGACAGGTTCTGTGAAATACTCCAGACAGACGGGACATGTCGCTTCCTCCTGGAGACTTTCCCCGAGGTTCTTTGCAGCCATGGCTCCCTCTGGGCAGTGTACCTATTGGGTTTCCGGTTTCCACTGCTAAAGGATACCCCCCCCCTCCCCAGGCTAAGGGGAGGATCTACAGGATCTCAAAAACCCAACTGATTTCAGGGGACAACTAATAAAAGAACAGGGACAGGAGTGCAGTCAGAGGGTCATAAGAAGGGAGCCTGACGGGGACACCGAGCAGGGAACCCCGGACAGCGCCCACTGCTCCTCAAAGGCGTCAACGGAGCCAGTGGATGCTGCCCAGAGGAACTCTGCCCAGGTACGTGAACGGACAAGGGATCGGAAACAAGCCCCACAGTCATAGGAGTCTCCATTGGCCAACCTCCTCTCCCTGGTTGTGTGGGGCCACGGATAGGGAGTGCATGGAGAAGGAGGTGAGGGGAAAAGCTTAGCTAGAAATGCAACAGGATATTGGGGAGGAGCCGGCATAGGGGCTGCAAGCTAGAACACTAAGTAAACGTGTGCCAGGGTCTCCCTCACGCCGCAGAAGGGGCAGGTGTCTGGGACAGGGGTCAACCGCGCCAAGTACACTCCCGTGCTCATGGTCCCATGAAGGAACCACCCACTAATATCCCCGGCGGGCCTCAGGACCAGGGTGGAGTACAGGCTGGCCCACCAGGGCTCCTCACCCTCCAGAGGTGGCAGGAGGTCCCGCCACTTGGTGTCGGGGCAGGACACGAGGGTGAGGAAGTGAAGGGTGTGGAGCACGAGCGCGTAGAGATGCTTCCTTCGCACGGTTTGGAAGTGGACCGGCTGCAGATCGGGCAGCCGGCTTGCGGAGAAGGGGCAGGGCGGCCGGTTGGGTCCACGGGGCAGGGGCCCGATGTGGAGGTCCGGAGGGCTTGGGGTCGGGGGCGGTCGGGGTGTGCCCGTGTGCAGGACCTGGTCGAGGTAGGCCCAAGCAGCGGGCGGCAAAGCGGCCTTCACCTCCTGTAGTACGCGCCGGGGAGTACAACGTCTGGAGAGCCCCAAATGCTGAGCGAGCGTCACGGGATCCAGCCAGTCTCCCTGGTCGTAATCCAGGAGGTCTCCGACCCTGGTAGCTTCTGCCAGGACCAACCTCTGGCGCACCGCGGGGGACTCCGCCACCTGCACACGGAGCTGGGGGTTGTGTAGCAGGGGCTCCGGGAGGAGATCCGCCCCCTCGGTGGCTGCCATGGACTTGGTCGCAGAGAACAGCTTCCAGGTCCGTCTGGGCAGCGTAACAGGGTAGTTTCACTTTGCTGATGTCAGGAATGTAGGGGCAGGTTAGTGGTGGGGGTGATGTACCAGCACTGATGGTGAAAAAAATCCCAATAAAAACCCAAAACAAAAGCCTTGCGCACCAACTGCCCTAGCCAGGGCCCCCACAATGCACCCCACATGGCCAGAGCCAGACCACCATGCCTCCACCCCACTCTGCCCCAGATAGGGCCCCATGCACCCCACCACCCTGGACCAAGTCCCCCACCATACATGCCCCACACTGCTAGTGCCAGCACCCCCTCCTCATTCTGCATTCAAATACCTCCCCTCATACACTCTGGGGTTCCCCTCAAGCAACACCTTTCTGTGCCCCCCAGAAGCCCCCACTGCCAGCATCCACCTTGCCTCTCTCAGCCTCCCCTCCCCCGCCAGTCCAATGTGCCCATCAGGACCCACCAACCAACACCAAGAGAAAGACAGACCAATATAAAGAGCAAAACTTCTAATTATATATTTTTTTGAAGCAGGAGGGCCAACCCGAGGTACAGCCATTACATACCTGTAGCAGACCCCCGCAATAGACCCTACCCCTGGGCTAGTGCACCCCAGATAACCAAAGACTGACCAAAAATTAGCACAGGACAGTGGGTGGCACTCCCCTCCCCTAAACCAGCCCTGTAGCGCCACCCTCCCCCATCCCAGCCAGGCCAATCCCCTGCAACCCCCTCAAACTCTGCTGCAACCTTCGCCAGCCCCTCCCCCACACAGCGTGGGAGTTCCCCTCCCCGCAGCTGCCCCCTGACTGGTGCACAGGGCAAGGGCAGGTAAATCGAAGCTTCCCCGTTGCAGCTACAACTATTCACACACACACACACACCCGGCCTCCAAACCAGAAATCCCCCTGCAGTGAGCCAGGCGCAGCCACGGGGTGGTGGGGGCAGGAGGGAAGCAGCCAGCAGCCCCCCCACCCCCCTTACGAGTAAGTCAAGGTCCCTGCACCCAAGCCAGGCGCTCGCAACAGCCACGTGGTGCTGCAGGAGGCGCAAGGAAGGGGACCAGTAGCAGCAGAGTGACCACGAAAACGAAACCAAAAATCGCTCAGGCGCAGTAATGAGCCTTTAAAGCTTTTTTTAAAGCTGATTGGGTAACCGTGAGCCAATCACGCTCTCAGGGGGGAAATTAAAAACCAATAGAAAAGGCAGAAGCCCCGCCCCCAGGGGCAGCCCCAGAACAGGCAACATTCGCTGCACGCGAGAAGCCGCGTGAGGCCGGCCGTGCTCTGCCTTGGCAGCTCCTGCAGCAGCCGCCGGGTGTTTCCCTTCCTGGGACTGACTCGGCTGCTGCTGGGCGGGGAGGAGCTCCCGGGAACATTGCAGCCTGAAGACGTTTGTGTGACATGTGACCCCAGGGCCTGTGCCTGGGGGGCATCCCCCTATCCTCGTGCCCTTGAAGGAGCAGAGTGTGTGTGTCTAAGGAAGAATAGTCAGGCTTGGCAGAATTTATATATATATATAGACAGTCTTAATAGCACTGAAGAACATCTTTGAGTTGTGAGTCTCAGCATAGTGCTCAATTTCTTTGGCTTTGCTCTCCCACCAGTTGTCTTGTATCTGACGGAGGTCTTTCTGTGTTTTGCTCTGAAGGTGCTTGAAATGGTCCCGTTTAGAGACTGAGGAGGGGTCATTCTGCCATTCGATAAAGGCTTTTCTCTTTACTTCCAGTGCTGAGCATATTTCTTCTTGGTTCTCATCAAACCAATCCTGATGTGTTCTTTTCTTTGGTCCAAGAGATGTTATTGCTGTGTCAGTCACTATCTGCTTGAACTGGTCCCACTTTTCGGTTACAGTACCGATCAATTGTCCGTGGGATGTCAGTTTGTCATCAAGACTCCTCTGGAAATTGTTGAAACACTGAGCATCCTTCAGTTTGGCTATGTTGAAAGCAGGTCGCACATGCTTAGGGCGTTTGTGCCGAGAGGGAGCGATGTGAAGTTGAAGAGACATCCTGACTAATCTGTGATCTGTCCAGCACTCTGCGCCTCGCATTACTCTGGTGACCAGTATGTCTCGGATGTCTCGCCTTCTGACAATGGCATAATCTATCAGATGCCACTGTTTGAACCTAGGGTGCATCCACGTCGTTTTGTATTTGTCCGCTTGTCGGAACAGAGTGTTGGTAATGGTCAGGTCATTTTCAGAACAAAGGCTCAAAAGGAGTAGTCCATTGCTGTTCATTTTGCCTACACCATGTGGCCCGGTTACTCCTTTCCAGTTCTCGCTGTCAGCCCCGACTCGGGCATTGAAATCTCCAAGTAGGAGTAGTTTGTCTGTTACAGGTGTGGCCTTGATCAGTCTGTCAAGATCTTCATAGTATTGTTCCTTTGAGTTGTCAGAGCATGTTAGAGTGGGTGCATATGCACTGATGATGGTGGCATGACGTTTGGCATTTAGTGGGAAGCGTAGTTTCATCAATCTTTCATTGATACCCACTGGAAGGTCTGGGAGTTGATGCATCAATGAGGTTTTTATTGCCAGACCAACTCCATGTATTCTGTCCTCTATCTCAGTCTTACCCTTCCAGAAGAAGGTGTAACCACTTCCTGGTTCGCTCAAGGAACCTTCTCCAGGCAATCTTGTTTCACTTAATGCCGCTATATCGATGTTGTAGCGGGCTAGTTCTCGAGCAATGAGAGCTGTCCTTCTCTCAGGTCTTGCAACAGCTTCTCGATCACGAGGGTACGAACATTCCATACACCAATTGTAAGTTTCCTCAAATTTTTCTTTTGGTTTCGGCCGCAGGTTGGGTTAAACTGCCAGCCACGGCTTGCTGGCCAGTTGTTGCAGGGCAGGCAATTTTTAGGCCACCTTTTCTAGGCCCCTCCCTTACTAGGGTGAGCAGTGCTGTCCTGAAGAGGGCTGCTCAGACGCCTGGGATGCTGCCGGGCAACTCTGCTGCCCCAGGTACAGAGCTGGACGACCACCTATCCACAGGCCACCTGCGTGCAGGATTGGGACTACGACTCCCAGTGGTAACCTCCACCTGTCGCTTTGCCCCTCCCCCATCGCCGCAGGACTTGGGTGGTATGATGATGATGTTTGATGATTTGCACAGGACCTGTGCGTGAAAGCTTTTTAAGTGGTAGAGCCGTTGCACGGGAGCAATCCCACTCTCTCGACCTTAGAAGCCAGACACCAATGGTACGAAAAATTGTCACGACTGGTAACTTCTTTAGTTGCAGTGGATGGCCTTGACGTCTTTCGTGCCTCATCAAGCCCTTCGCTGTCCACAAAGCGTTGCAGAACCGCCTTCTTGGCTGTTGGATCTTAGTGATCTCTTTCACCCAGTCCGCCGGAGCTGACGTTGCATGCAGGGTAGGCATATCCCTAATTCACTGAGGGTTTGAGTCCCATCAGTTACACTCACCTGGTTTAGCCGGCCTGTCGAAGCAGTTGCCCGGGGTGTGGCCACTGTGCATGCTGCAGCTACTTGGAGCCACAAGTGAGAGCTGAGTGACAGGTGGGGACCAAAGTGGACGGACCACCCCCGAAGGGGTAAGACAAGTCCCCCCATCAGAGGTACTACCCCTCCCTGGCCACCCCATACACCCCTTCTAAATCAAGGATCACCCCATTGCTCTCATCAGACAACACAACACTGATTAAAGATAAAGAAGGCATCAACGAAAGATGGCGAGAACACTTTAGCAACCTTCTCAATAGACCATCAACCGTGAATAATAATGTCCTCAATGAAATTCCACAACAACCTGCTCTGACAGATCTTGACTTCCCGCCCACTATAGATGAGATTAAGAAAGCTGTTAGCCAGATGAGTTCAGGAAAAGCTCCTGGAAAAGATGGGATACCAGCAGAGATATACAAAGCAGCAGGTCCAGCAGCACTAGCAGCATTCCACAGAGTGATCATCAGTATCTGGGAGGATGAAAACATACCACAGGACCTCCGCGATGCTACTATTGTGTCTCTTTTCAAGAACAAAGGCAGCAAAGCAGAATGTGGAAATTATAGAGGCATATCCCTCCTCTCCGTTGGTGGGAAGATCATCGCCCGCATCATCTTGAACCGCCTAATAGCCAGTATTTCTGAGGCAAATCTACCTGAAAGTCAATGTGGTTTCCGACCTGGCCGGAGCACAGTCGACATGGTGTTTGCTGTCAGACAAATACAAGAGAAGTGCATTGAACAGAATATGCACCTGTATGCTGTCTTCATAGATTTGACAAAGGCGTTTGATACCATCAACAGGGAAGCCCTTTGGACCATTCTAACACGACTTGGCTGCCCAAGAAAATTTGTTCAGATTATACGCCTTTTTCATGACAGCATGACAGGCGAAGTATTGTCTGCTGGAGCCACATCAGCCCCCTTCAACATCACCAATGGCGTGAAACAAGGATGTGTTCTTGCTCCTGTCCTATTTAACCTGTTCTTTGCATGCGTCCTTAACCATGCAATGAAAGATCTGGACCGAGGTATATACTTGAAATACCGGCACGATGGTTCACTTTTTGACCTCCGTAGCCTGAATGCAAAGACTAAGACAGTGCAGAAACTCCTTCTTGAGGCACTCTTTGCCGACGACTGTGCCCTCATGGCTCACACTGAAAATGATCTTCAGCACATTGTCAACAAGTTTGCTGAGGCCTCGCAACTCTTCGGACTAACTATCAGCCTCGGAAAGACAGAAGTTCTTCATCAACCTGCACCAGGGTCAAATGCTTCTGTCCCGAGTATCTCCATTGATGGCACTCAACTTAAAGTAGTGGAGAACTTTAAATACCTGGGTAGTGTCATATCTAGTGATGGATCACTGGATAATGAGATCAACGCACGAATATCCAAAGCAAGCCAGGCACTTGGCTGTCTGCGTGTCAAAGTTTTAAACCACCACAATATCCGGATGTCAACAAAACTGCTTGTGTACAGAGCTGTTGTTCTCTCATCTCTTTTGTACGGGTGCGAAACATGGACACTATATAGGCATCATATCAAGCAGCTCGAAGCATTCCACATGCGCTGCCTCCGCAACATCATGAAGATCCGCTGGCAAGACAAAGTGCCCAATCTCGAGGTCCTCAAGAGAGCCCAGATGACAAGCATCGAAATGATGATCATGAAGTCACAGCTACGTTGGACCGGTCATGTCAGCCGCATGGATGCCAACAGAATCCCCCGCCAGCTTCTGTATGGTGAGCTCTCCCAGGACATCCGGCATATAGGTCGTCCACGGAAACGTTACAAGGACACCATCAAAGCCAATCTGCAGTATAGCAGTATCAAACCCAGGGACCTTGAGGACGCCGCCAGCGACAGAACACAGTGGCGTGCAACAGTTAGAAATACCTGCATCGCCTTCGAGGAAGACCGCTGCCGGCGTCTACAAGAGGCACGTGAACGACGTCACAGAGCATCAGCAGCGCACAATCCACTGACCGCGAACTTCCCATGCACCATCTGCAGCTAAATGTGCACCTCTAGAATTGGCTTGTACAGTCATCAGAGGGCACATCATGAGACCAACAATAGATGATCTGCACAGATTTGTCATCATCGGATCGATGGACTACCAAGAAGAAGAAATATATATATATATATATATATATATATATATATATATATACACACACACACAGCTAGTACTGCAGCTAGTTTTAAGCATTTTTGGAATATTTATTGAGTTAAATTTTCACACTTGCATAAATTTGGGGTTTAGCATTTCCTTCCAATTGTTCTCAATTTCAGTTTTCACAGTTGCGGGAAATTAGGGGGGATGCGTCAATAGCAAGTCAGACCCCAATGATTTAATGTCACTAGACACCGAGATTAAAAAAGTTGAAGCTTTATAACCATGAAAACACAGATGGTCGCATCACCTGTCAAAAGATGCAGAGTCACTGTCCTTCAATCAAACACAAATAAGTTCTCAAGCAGCCTTGTTCTTACTTCGTGTATCTCCAATTATCATTTAGTATCAATTGAAATATTTTATTCATTGGTCTGTGTGTAGACAGCAAAAGCAACGTTTGCCAACATTTATGAATAAAAGCTAATTCTTCCAAGCCTTGTGATAATAAACTCTCAGAGCTAAAAGCTGGGTTAAGCTGGAATCAGTGTTTTCAAGACCCGATTCTCATTTACACTAACCCTGCTTTGGCTCAGTGGAAAGGGGCTGCAGCATCACCAACTGTCATAATTTTATCATGAGTCTTGTGATATTTGGTGTGTTTGATGAAGCCCCAGCTCCTGGAAGCATGTGAGGAGGTGAGACTCTCAGCTTTTGTTTTCTAGCTATTGTTTTTGTATCTAGCTCTCTTTGTGGCAGAAAAAAAAATAAAAATGTCACCCCAGTGCAGTCAGGGCTCAAGCATAATTTTTTTGGGCCCTGTACAAACTTGTAACTCAGGCCACCTCTCACACATGGTAATGGGGGTTGCAGCCTGGGCTGGGCCCCAGGGTCTCCGGCCTTGGTAAAGTGTATCCTTCTCTCCACACATACACCCCATGTGGGGGCCCTGAGTGCAGTCTAAAGCTCTGAGAAACCGAAAGGCAAATAAAATAATACTAATAGTTACTATTTATTATAATTAAATCTCATGATTTTGAGGAGCTGGCCTGATTTAAGAATTTTAAATGCCTGGGGTTGGCAGTGCTGTGCCAGTGAGAATTCAGACCATAAATCTCTCTGTTACCCAAGGGAATCCCCTAAATGAGTGTCATCGTTGATCTAACACAGCACAGTGAACAGAAAGGGAAATGGACACAGAGGACAAGCTATGGGAACGCACAGAGCTGGGCTGTGGGACCCAAGCAGGACATGAGCACAGTCCCCCCAGGCCCAACAACAGCAATTCCGGGCCCCAGGGCAGAACAGTCAATGGGCCCCCACTGGTGCCCACATGCACAAGCCACGCCCATGTGGACCCGTCCACCTGACATTCGAGCAGAGCCTGTGCTGGCTGGTGCCCAGCGAGCTGCCGGCTGTGCTGCTGGGCGCGCTCTTCCGGCATGGCCAGGCCTTCCATATGCCCCCCGGCTGCCTTCGCCGCCACTGCTGATATCGCCCCACACACCATAGGTGCTGAATTTTGGTTTTGCCAGTGGGTGCGCCTTCTCGACTCTGCCCCCTTCCCAAAGGCCAAGCCCCCACTTCGCCACACACCACCACTTCCTCCCCTGCCCTGCCCCCTAGATCCCCTCCCCTGAGCATCTTCTAACCCTCCTGCCCACTGCCAACTCCTTTCTGCCCCTCCTGCTTTAAGGATGAGGTGTGTGTGTTTGGCTCAGTCTCCCCGTCCAAAATGGCAATTTCCAGCATATTTATACACACACTTCCTTCATATTCTAGTTATTGAATGTGTGTCTATCACTGGTATCACAGCAATGTCATTATTAAAATAGTAATGAACTACAGCATTACATGACCATGAATTACAGTCTGTTAAAATCATTACACTCAGCTACAAGCTGCCTTCACTGACACCCCTGTGTAAAGACACTGTGTTCACTCTGTGGCTCACCCCAGCTTAGCACCTGGAGCTGAGGGCCACTGACGGCTGAGGGCCACTGATGGCTGTGGGAAGAAGGTGGATGGGACTCACAAGTAGTGGGGAGTCTTTCCTCGCTCCCTTCCTCTTTTCTCCACTCCCTGCCCCTTTCCCTCCCTCTTGTTTCTTTTCTAAGTCCTTGCTCCCCACCTTCCCAATGTTTCCCCCTTCTTGCTTCCCACCCATGTCCTTTTTCTCATCTCTCTCTGCTCCCCACCTCCTGGGGGCTCTGTCTAGTGCCCACGGAGGAGGTTGCCCCTGCTCAGGTAGGAAGGGTGGTCTAGTGGTTCAAGCACAGGCCTGGGGCTCAGGTGTCCTGAGTTTGGTTCTCTGCTCTGCCACTGACTCACTGCTTAGTCTTGGGAAAGTCACTTCACCTCTATGTACCCTAGATCCCACCTGCCAAATGGGGCTAATGCTGACCCTGCCTCTTAGGCTGAATCTCTTCATGGCTGTGTGGTGAGGGGGGAAATGGAGATACCAAGATGAGTAGTTTGGGCTCCACGCAGGGGGCACAGGAGATGGAGGGGCTCAGGCCAGCTCCGTGGGGGTGGGGCGTCAGCCCATCTTCTGCCAGGGTCATGGGCTGCTTCTTCCCCGCACCCAGTGTGGCTCCTGCTGTGGTCCAGGGCTTCTCCCACCCACCCTGCATGGCTTTTGTCGCGGTCCGGGACTTCCCCTGCCCCCACCCAGCAGCCAGTGTCCAGGGCTGCTTCTCCCCACCCCTGCTCAGTATGGTTCCTGCCGGGGTCTAGAACTTTTTCTTCCCCTAATGTGTCACTGTGCCCATCCAGTGCCTGCGCCTAGGAGCCCTGCAGCCTGCTGGGGTGATTTCAAAGGGCCTGGGGCTCCCAGCCGCCATCGCTACCAGGCACTGGCAGCTGCCGTGACTGGAGGCCCCGGACGTCAGACGGTGGGTTCCTGTTTGTGGATTGCTAAGCAGAGAGACACACCCCTCTGCAGCCCAGATTTAGGCACCTATCCGTGAGAGGGGTGTAACTTAGGACACCCCTTCCCCCCTTGTCGGCATCTGTCATTGGCTAACTTACAAGGCTCCCCACCTACTGAGGTGGCTTTTGTAAATCGCATTGTAAGGTGCCTGTGTAGCCCTGGCATTGTCTAGGGAGTTTAGGCCCCTGACTCAGCTCTGAGGGTCACAGTGCTGCTGTCCCTGTGATTTTCTCACTGCCTGAAAGTTACTCACTGTGATTCTCAGCACTGCAACACCTGAGTCCCTGCATGGATTGCCCCCCGTGCAAGCAGTCACTGCTCCAAAGAGCACAGCTGAGCAATTCCTGATTGACATGGGTGTGCACAGGACAGAGGCAGAGCACAGGCTGGTTAGTGACACATCACACAGTAAAACCCAAACTCTCTTCCTACAGGTGCAATCAATGCTGGCTCCAGATTTTTTGTCACCCCAATCGGTGAAAAAAAAAAAGAAAAACAGGAAGAACACGATTGAGCTGCCGCCGAAGAGGAAGACAGCAAGTGAAGGACCCGCTGCAGAATTGCCGCCGAACACTGATGTGGGCAGATTGAGCTGCTGCTGCCGATCCGGACGTGCTGGCCCGACAACTGATGCACTGCCGCCGCTTTCTGTTGGCCGCCCCAGGCACCTGCTTCCTTTGCTGGTTCCTGGAGCCGGCCCTGGATGCAATATTCCCTGTGGTTGCTGGGGGGACACAACCAAGTTGAGAAGCAAATCCCATGACGCTCCCCCAGCACCTACAACTGGGACATTAAAGTGGAACAAACACGAAGAATTGTTTGTAATGTTTTATTTACAGTAAGTAGCTGGAAAGTAGCAAAGTAAAAGGAGCTAAGAAGGAACTTTAATAACCACAGCACGGCCAGGAGATCCCCAGCTACTGAGAACAGTTTTCTCTATGGCACTAAAATAGCACCAGTGGCCAGGGATTAATATAGGGAATTAATGAGTTACAGTCTCACTTTCAGTAACGTGTAATAAATCTCCCCATCCCGCTCACGTTCCCTTTCCTTTCGTACTGTCCTTTTCTATTCATCATTGTTCTAGTCTCACTTTCCATCCCTCTTTATTTCCCTGTGTCTCTCCTCCCTCTCACAGATCATCCCCCTCGGCTGCTCCCTTCTTTCCCTGATCTTATCCCTTCCCCTCGTGCTGATCCCTGGCTGGGAGCCCCCAGTGAGATCTAAGAACACAGATCTGTACAAAACGCTCCTGGCTGCTGCTGCTTCTCCCCAACCCCCCAACCCGATTGATACATGCTGTGTCCCTGCCACCCCCACCTCCGCCTGCCCCCTGCCCGGCTGTTAGTGCTACCCCCTGCCCAGCCCCCACCTCTGCCCCTCAGGGCCCCTCCTGTAGCCCCAGGGGTTCTTCCCCCTCCTCCCCCCATTCCTGAGGCTGCAGACAGGGAGGTGGAGGTGCTTCCAGGGGCCATACAGATGAGGAGCCAGAGGCTGGGTAGATGGGAGTCCTCCACAGTCATAGAGACTGGGGTGTGTGGCTAGAGAGGCTGATTTCCGGTTCCTGCCTCAGCTCTGTGTCTCAGGGACATAGTCGGAGCCGGGTGTCTCTGTTCCACACACAGAGCCAGGGTCGGATTCTCCCCCCAGGGACGGAGCCCGGCGGGAAAGTGAAGATCGGGGCCTCGTCACCAGCATCGATAAATGTCACCTGCCCCCGGTCACAGTCCAGACAAACCCGGATCCTGCTGGGGACCCGGCTCAGGGGGGTCTCAGGGGAGGTGAGAGCCTGGAACTGATCCCCCAACCGCCCCACAGCCCAGATCCCCCCGTCAGGGCTAGGGCTGATCCATCCCTTCCTCTCCACAGCCTCTCTGGCCACCCCCACAGCCCAGTATCGCCCATCCCCCACCTCCACCTTCACCTCCCAGCAATGTCTCCCCGAGGTGAATCCCTCACAGCCCAGCACACAGGGCCAAGTGTCAAATCTCTCAGGGTTGTTGGGCAGTCGCTGCTGTGTGTCTCCCCATCTCACACTTTTCCGATCCTCAGACAGGACGAGTTCGGGATGAGCCGTGTCTGGATCCAGAGTCACATTCACTGGAGAGAGAATCAGAGCGTTAGGGGCAGAGCTCGGCCCTGGGGGAGTCTGGGGCCATTTCTCACGCTCCCCAGCAGCCCCGTTCAGGCTGGGACAGTCCTGGATCCCAGGGAACTGCCTCTGTCCTGGACTCCTGAGGGTACGTCTAGACTACCTTCCGTATCGATTGAGATGCAATATATCGATCCTCGAAAGCGCTCCTCCAGCATGAACGGCGGTAGCGGAGTCGACAGGGGGAGCCGCGGACGTCGTTCCAGCGCCGTGAGGACGAGAGGTAAATCGATCTAAGATACTTTGACTTCAGCTACGCTATTCACGTAGCTGAAGTTGCGTATCTCAGATCGACCCCCCCACCCCCACCCCCACCCAGTGTAGACCAGCCCTGAGACTGAGCAGAGATGTCACTACAGCTCCTCAGTCTTTGTAACAGGTCCCACTTCATTAGTTTCTCATTTATCACAGAAGCTTCAGCTCCCACATCCCGCTGCTGGTGTTGCCCCATTCCCAGCAGCATAGACACAGCCAGGAAGGCGTCAGAAGTTTTTATTGAGGGAGCAGAAGTGGCAGGTACCAGCTTTAAACCCCTGAGGGAAGCTCCCTCCCCTAATGCAGCCTCCACTCCCAGGCCAGGAAACAGAGAGGAAGGTGCAGCCACTTAAGACCAGAGAGTAGGAGGTGGTTCTGGGTGGGGTAGCACCATCTCCAGCCTAGAGCGAAAGGAGCAGCTGCCAGTCTCACAGGAAGAGCATCTCCCCAATCCAGGAAGCAGGGAGTGGCTCCAATGGGAGAGCCCAGCCCTGCCCAGAGGAAAGGCAGGATGTTGGAGAAGAGCGATGGGGAGACCCCTGCACCGGGGTCAGGGGCGGCTCTAGTAATTGCACTGCCCCAAGCAGGGCGGCACACCGCGGGGGGCGCTCTGGCGGTCGCCAGTCCCGCGGCTCCAGTGGACCTCCTGCAGACGTGCCTGCAGAGGGTCCGCTGGTCCTGCGGCTCCAGTAGAGCATCCACAGACGTGCCTGCGGGAGGTCCACCGGAGCCACCTGCCGCCCTCCCGGCGGCATGCCGCCCCAAGCGCGCGCTTGGCACGCTGGGGTCTAGAGCCGGCCCTGACCGGGGTGAAGCAGAGGGATGTGGCAGGGAGCTCTGTTCACGTGTGACTCAGTTTAGAGTGTTTCTGTTCATCAGAATGGGGATGAACTCAGCACTAAGGGTGGTGTCAGGACTGTTTGTGTGTCCCCGCCCCCTCCGTGGCCCTGCCCGAGGCCCTGCCCCCTGGCCAGGCTGGGAGACTTGCCCGCTATGGAGAGCCCCTGACACTCCACCTGCCCTGGACATGGGTCCATGGGCCTTTGGCAGCAGTCCCCAGCCCATGTCCCCACTCCCCTGGGTGCACCACCCTGGGCAGGTGGAGGATCCAGGGCTTCCCAGTGCAGTCCCTGGATGGCAGCCTGGTTCTGGCTTCTGGCCTGGCCAGGGCCTCAGGGAAAGAGGAGCAGGGGTGGCGCCATTGAGGGAAGCCAGCACCAGGGAGAGATTGGTGCTGTGGCCAGGGGCTGCACTACACAGAGAGGAGCTGCTCAGCTGCCCTGCCCTAAGCACAGACACTGCCTGCCATGCTCCACCCCTGCCCAAGGCAATGTGGCCCTCTTCCCCCAAACTATGCCCATGCTGAAAAGTGTCCTGGTCATCCCACCTTTAAAAGTGTGTGTGTGTTGTGGGGGGAGATATGGGCCCCTGGATCTCCTTACCATTTAATGTGTTATTTTTAGGGCTGTGTGTGTCATGGTCGCTGTCAGTTTGGTTGGTAACTTTAGCTACAATCTCATGAAGATGTTTTCTCTGGAATGTTCTCACAATTTAAAGGCAATCTTCACCTGCAGACTCACCCTGTCTGTGTGCTCCAAATGATCCTCCCCTTTTTCTCTCCAATTCAGATGGCAGAGTGTCTTGGGGGAGAAAAGAGAAGAGAGGTGAGATTTCAGACTTTCATATTTATAACAGCGTCCCCACTCTGAAACTGTTTTATAATTATGTGACAATGGCCCCCGTGTGTCTTGCCCAGCGTGCAGAGTGTCACAGGCCCAGCTTTACACTGCCCACCTCCCTCTATCCCTCATCCACCGCCTCCCTCTTCCACCCACCCTCACCACCCCCACCCCATTCCCAGCCCTCTCAGGAACACGCCTTGTGCCTACAGTTGCTGGGGAGGAGGCACCAGAGGCCCCTGTGCTGGAGGGATCCCTGATCGTGGGGGAGAGGATTTCTCCTTCCCTACAGCCCATTTGGCCCAAACTAGCTGCAAACGGGACCAGAGCTCAGTGATGGGCTGGATCCACCTTTGAGAAATGTGCCCCATGGCTGGTGATGGGGCAGTAGACAGGGAGGGCTCTGAGCTATAGAGAGTTCTTTGCCACGTGTCTGGCTATTGGGTCTTGCCAAAATGCTCGGTATCCAACTGACCATCATATCTGGGGTGGGGAAGGGATTTCCCCCCAAGTCAGATTGACAGAGAGCCTGGGCATTTTTTTCCTTCCTTCCTCTGTAGCGTGGGGCATGGGTCAGTTGCAGATTTAAACTAGAGTCAATGGTGGATTATCTGTAACTTGTGTATCTATTGGGTTTCTGGGAAACTGAGCGGGTGGAAGCCCGCCCAATGCTAAAGGAACCCCCCCCCCCTCAGCCTAAGGGGAGGATCTACAGGACCTCAGAAACCCACTAATGTCGGGGGACAACTAATAAAAGTTACCCTGTTCCTGGATAAAAGGAGGTAAAAGGTGAAAAGCAGCTGAGGTCGGCTGACTGGGGAGGCAGCCACAGCTAGGGCCACACCCAATTAGGCCACAACTGGCCCTGATCATAGGGCTGGGAGCTAGGCAGGCAAGAGTTTCACTGCAGGGCTGCCTGGGAGCAGAGCACAAGGTACCTTACACAGAGCAGGGCTGGGGCGGGGCAGGCAGAGCTGGGGAGCTCCGGCCTGGCAAGTCCCCAGGCTGAGGCCTTGTTAAGGGCCAGGGATGGTACTAGGGCTAGAAAGGCAGTAGGTCCAACCCCTTTGCTAATGATGAGTGGACATTGCGGACGGCAGGCTGCCCCAGAGAAAGGGGGCTAGATCACTGGCAGTAACCACTGAGGCAAGGTGGGTATAGAGGGTTGGGATGCCCCTGGGAGAGGACACGCAGAGTGTGGGGGTACTGCTGTGGGCAGCACCCCAAGGTAAGAGGCACTGGGGTCCAGGAGGAACATGGAGGGGCCTGAAGCAGGAGAGAGACTGGCCAGCAGTGGGCGCTCTGGAGCAGGAAAGCTAATTCCCGGCGCTGCACTGCTGAGTGCTCAACCAGTTTACACTTGAAGTTTTAAAATAATGATTTACAGACTTCAGTAACTTGGCCAGAGGTTAGGGGTCGATTGCAGGAGTGGGTGGGTGAGATTCTGTGGCTTGCAATGTGCAGGAGGTCAGACTGGATGATCATGATGGTCCCTTCTGGCCTTAAAGTCTTTGAGTCATTTCTTAATTTATCAGCATCATCTAAGTGTGAACCAATTGATCAGCACCATTCTCTTCTCAGAGGCGCATCCCAATTTCCATTCCTAGATCCCTTCTAAGTACCTTTGAACTTCCCCAGAATCTCCATTAGCACAATCGTTTTCTGGGAGAAACCACTGACTCGCTCTTCCAGTTCAGGAGAAATCTCCTCTGGCTGCTGGAACTTCCCCTTCTCACACCTGGAGGGAAACAATTTTACGTGCTTGTATTTTACTGTGTGACTCATTATAAGTTCTGGCTAGTGAGTCGCTGCTCTAATGGGCCTGGAGTTAGAATTCCTCGACTTCTCCCAGCCTCAGAGCAGATGCAACACAGCCCAGGGCCAAGCAACCTTCTGTTCAAAGGTCATTAATATTCTTCAACTCAGGTCTGCAGAGACCAGCTCTGGGGACAAAAGGGGAAATGAGTCTTCATGGCCAATTCGCTCCTTGGCCTCCATGCTCTGAGGGTCAGGAGGTTCCCAGGTGAAGTGCTGTAGAAATCTGCCTCTAGGAACTAGACTGAGACACCAACTACCCCTTCCCCAGCTCATTTCTCACAGGTCTCCAAACAGCCCTCAGATGGAGAAAGGCTCTTGAAAACTACTGCCCTGGGCTGAATAGTGACCAGTGCCCCAGCAGTGACAGGCCCATAGTCCATCTCCACTATCCTGAGGCAGCCAGTCCCCCAGGGATGTCACATCTCTAGAAAATACTTGAGGTCAGTCCTTCCCACTGACTAGAGAATTCCAGAGTCTTCTGTACAAGAGTGAGCACCCCAGGATGGAGCTGAGCAGAAAGATTTGTATCCAACACGTGATCTCCCCACACATTTTGCTGTAGAGCCCCGGGGAGATGCGGTGCTACCCTCATCATCAAGCTCTTTCCCAGCATTGTGGAGTGCGAGGGAGCCACATACCTGCTCAAGGTGGTTCTGACATCCTAGAGGAGAGAGAGACAAAAGAATTTCAGTCCTCTCTGACACACACACACAGGGGATTCCAGGGAAGGGATTTAGGAAGTATGGGGGAAGAGACCCTGCCCAGGCCCCAGGGCCATTGATTCCCTGAGCTAATGGGGCTTTTCCATCTTTCATATCTCTGTGACTCTGCTAAGAATAATACTCACTCAGAGGTCAGCAATGCACATGCCGAGTTACACTGAGATCTCCGACTGCTGGACTCCAGTGCTTATGATTCAGCAGTCCGCTCCTCCCTCTGTGGGGGTCTGGCATGTTTCTAATGATGAGTGCCGGTTTCCAATTGTCCCTGGGGGCGCTCAACCCCAGGCCCCACCTCCACTCCAAACCTTTCCCCAATGCCACACCCCAGCCCAACTCTTCCTCCTCCCACTCAGCCTCCACCCTGTCTCTTCCTCACCTCCTCTTGTGAGCTGCCATAAATGTAAAGGAAAGAGTCACATAAAATACCTCCCTGCAGCTGTACTGAATCGCTTTACCTCTAAGGGGTTAAGAAGCTCAGATAACCTGGTTGGCTCCTGACCAGAAGGACCGATAAGGAAAGAAGCTACTTTCAAATCTGGTGGGTTGCGGGAGGTTTTGTTTGGGCTCTGTTTGTTTGTTCCCTCTCCTGATAGAGAGATAGACCAAGCAGGGACAACATCTCCTGAAAACCTACCTGAAATGATCCATCTAAGATTACTAGATTGTTATTTTTTTGTTTTGCTTGTGAATTTTCCCTAAGCTAAGAGGTAGTTTTATTCCTGTTTTTCTAACTGTGAAGCTGAGTCCAGAGGGGAGTCCTCTGTATTTGAAATCTTTTTATTACCCTGTAACGTTACCTTCTATCCTGATTTGCGGGTGTGATTCTTGTACTTTTTTCTTTATAATAAAGTTCTTCTTTAAAGAACCCGATTGATTTTAGTGTCCTAAAGATAAGTGTCTGGTCTGTACTTACATTAAAGGCAATTGGTTGGTATATTATTCTCAAACCTCCCCAGGAAAGGGGGTGAAGGGGCTTGGGGGGATATTTTGGGGGAATAGGGATTCCAAGTGACCCATCTCTGAATTTTTGTTTAAATCACTTGGTGGTGGCAGCAAGGACAAGCAAAGGAATTTGTGCCTTGGGGAAGTTTTTAACCTAAGATGATGGAAATATAAGATTAGGGGGTCTTTCATGTGGGTCCCCACATCTGTCCCCCAGAGTTCAAAGTGGGGAGGGAATCCTAACATGAGCACACTCCCTCCCTGCTCCTCCCCCTCCCCCGCAGCATCTCCTGCGCACAGTGGAACAGCTGATTGCAGCAGGCAGATGGTGCTGGAAGAAGGGGGAGGAGTTGATCGGCAGGGCTGACGGTGGGTAGTACTGAGGGGGAGAGCTGGCTGTCCTGGAGCACCCACTTATGTTTCTCATTCAGTCTCACCTGCAGGAATTCACTCGCTGGCTTCTGACACTTCCCCTCCATCTCATTGATCAGCTCACTCAGACGGGAAATCTGCTCGGAGAGTTTACTGACATTTTCATTCTGGATCCTCACAATCTCCTCATCCAGCTTCTCCAGCTGGGCCAGCAGGAGTCGCTCTTGTTCCTCCAGGAACTGCTGCACTTGCTGAAATTCAGACACAATCTTCTGCCTCTCGGTTTGTGTTTGTTTCTGTATGAAATAGGGTAAGGGTTGGTCAGGGACATGGATGGAGCCCAGGGTCCTTTCATGGAGAGCTGAGTCTCCAGCTACTATGATAGTCCAGACAGGACATTAAGCAGTGTGGGGGAGAGGAGCCCAGGATCCCGCTGCTATGATAGTCCAGGCAGAACAGAATCTTTTCTTTACACATGAAGGGCAGGGGCTGATGGAGCTCAGGCCCCTGTTGCTGTGATGAAGACTGTTACCAGTCATACTGCACCATCTGCCAGAAATGATCAAGAGTTTTTTACCCAGGCACCCCCAGCCAACCTCACTGGAAGGCTAGCCAGGAGCACTCACAGGCTGATGATGACAGATACCAATCCTTTTTGCACTGCACCATCTGTCAAAAGGCTGATGATGACAATGGATATCAGCCATATTGCACCATCAGCCACCCCTGAGAGGGGAGGGCAAGGATGCTACCATTGAATGCTGCAGCATCGCGTCTACCAGTAGCTTTCAGTAGACATAGGGTGACATTTAAAAGAGTCAAGAGAGGATTTTTTTCCCTTTTACTTCTGGGGGTGGGTGAGGCGGGTAAATTGACGAGCTATGCCCTGAACCACCGTGGGACAAATGTGTTAATGACACTACAGCCATTTGGAGCTCAGTCCAAGAATGCAATATGCTTTTCGGAGACTGCAGGAACTGTGGGATAGCTTGCATCCTCAGTCCCCCACCCTCCCTCCCTCCATGAGCATCCATTTGATTCTTTGGGCTTTCCGTTACGCCTGTCCACGCAGCAGTGTGCTGAGTCCC